>NC_089584.1:136651486-136964335 GCF_019320115.1 Miscanthus floridulus
TGACTAGACGAGGTGAACAAGCGGTCTCAACTAATGGCCTGTTCGGCTGGTATTAAAGTCGGCTAAAGCTGATTTGTTGTGAGAGAAAAATGCTGTAGATTCTTGCTGATAAGTTCAAGCGAACATGTCTTAAATTACAAACACTATGAGCCTAGGAAATAGGAATGTCATAGGTAGCAGGCCTGAGATGGGTCAATTGATTCTATGATACAGATGTGTGGAAAGCTCATGAACAATACAATGGTTATTGTTCAGGTTTTTTCTTCACGAGAAACTGGTCACCGGTGGAAACAAATGGGCAGTGTGTAGTGCGATAGAATGACATAGGTAGCTAGCTGGCCTAAAATCGGTAGCACACTGAAAATAATCTAAAATTGAAATTTACAAAGGGGCTAGAAATTAAATAATTCGTGCGAGACTTAAAGCAGTTTTACCTATGAATGGTGATCACCAAGGTCCAATGGAAACTAAGAGCATCTCCAAGAGTTTGTCAAATTTTATTTGGCAAATTTTGTAATTTGCCAACTCCCAAAATTATATGTCAAGTAAAAAAACAATCCATCTCCAAGAGTTTGGCATTTTTGATTTGGTAAAATAAAAAAACCGTTAACAAAACGAAGAGGCCCGCTAAGCGAACGAAGAGCCCCGCTAAGAAATGAAGAGCCCCGGATGCCAAGCCGTATACGCGCGCGTATATTTGCGCGCGCGGAGAGAAGATTTGCCAAGTTGCTATTGATGCAAGTTGTTTTGCCAAACTGTTAGTGGCTATTTTTTCTTGTTTTGCCAAAATTATATAGATGCTAAGTTAAGATAGCAAACTCTTGAAGATGCTCTAAAGGCCACCTTGATCTGGGCAACGAACTAGAGGGGTGTCATGACAAATATAGCGACATGCAGTTACGAACAGTTTTGTTTAATCGTCTTGTCCCAACTCCCAGGCTGCACAAAATGTATGGAGTGAGTCGTGGGGGGCCAACCAAGAGGGTGGGAAACTGGGACGGAAAACCACAAATCCATAGGTCCTTTGAGCACCCAAACTGGCGGCTGCCGCCTTCCGGTTGCCACTTGCGACGAACGATCGTATAACAGTGAAGAACTGAACGGCCCTGATCGCGATGCTCGCGACTGTAAAAGAAGTGTTTAGCGCCCCCCAACCCCCAGATGGGAGTAATTGGCACGGAGACCACAGACCAGCTGCAGATGATCGATGTGATGCGCTGCGCACTTGCAACCGGCCGCGCCGGGACAAGTTGGCAAGTTGCTCGTCCAGCGGGCGATCCCCGGGCTCCGGAGGCGGAGGCCCAAGAGGCCAAGACCAAGTGGAGGCGCTCGCGGCATCAGCATACCTGGCAGCTCACGGGCCACGAGCTGCACGAGCAAGTAATCTTTTCCAAATGGGCCGCCCGGCACGGCACGGCACGGGCACGGCACGACGAGGCCCGGCACTATGCGGCACGGCGGCCCGCCGTGCCGTGCCTGTTAGTGCCACCGTGCCTAAATGGCAGCCCAGGCACGGCACTATGGAGGGGAAACCGTGCCGTGCCGTGCCGTGCCAGTGCCCGTGCCGGTCCAGGCACTAACACATTTTTCGCCGCCTTGGTCCTCTGCTCCATCACCACCTTCAACGTCAATCGGATCACCGGCTCCACCTCCAGATCCACGGCCGAAGAGCTCTTCTACCTCCTCGTCGCCCATGTCATCGTCTTCGTCTTCTCCAGGGAGCTCGCGCAACCTCTCGGACTCCTCATGGTACGCAGACAAGGCAACCTCGACTGTCTCTTCAGAGGGGGGCCGGGGAGGCATCGCCACTGGCCTCAAACGGCTGCACAAGTGCACATGAGCAAGAAGAAGTAGATCATTAGATCAAGATTCAAGAACAAGAAAAAGAAGACAGTCAAGATCAAGAACTAAAGAAAGAACAAGAACGGTTAGGGTTAGGGTTTACTGCAGATTCTTACCTCAACGACGCCGGCGACGTAGACAGAGCTCGGAGCAGCTGCGAATCAGCAGATCTGAAGAAAGAAGAAGAAAAAGATCAGGAAGAGAAAGCATCTTCCGTGCCGGAGCTGCCGGGGGGGCGAGAAGAAGAAGAAGATGAGTGCTCTTACCTGCATCTTCGGAGCCCCGGAGTTACCGTAGGGCGAGAAGAAGAGGTGGGGACGGCGACGGGTCGCCGTCGCCCGTCGGAGTCGTCCCGCGCCGTCGGAATCGGAGAGGAGAGCCAGAGAGAGCGAGAGGAGAGCGCGGCGGGGGAGGGCGAGAATGATTTAGGGTTTGGGGTGCGAGGGGGAGCCGGCCGACGACTCTGCTTATATACACCCCCACCCCAACGGCGGAATCCAACGGCTAGAATCGCAGGGGTCGGGGGATCCAACGGCCATGATGGCTCGAAGCCGTGCCGATGCCGGGCCAGGCCTTTTTTCGTGACGTACCTTGTGCTGGCCCATGGGCCGAATGTGCGGCCCAGGCACGGGCACAATGCCTAGCGGGCCGGGTCGGGCTAGTGCCGTGCTTTTTAGGGCCGTGCCCGTGTCGGCCCATCGGGCCTGGCCCATTTGAAAAACTATACGAGCAAGTGGCACGGCCGGCACCCGGCAGGCGGGACGGGAGCGCCAAAGCCAAGTATTTATTGGAATTGGAAAGCTCAATCGTGGATTCGTGGCGCGCAGCCTGCCCACGAACGGGTAGTTCGGATGTGGCCACGTACGCACGTACGAGGTGCGCGCCGAGCATCAGCCTGTTCGTTTGGCCGTGGCTTGTCGTAAACGATCGTAAATTTTCAGCCGGAATAGTATTTTTCTCTCACACAAACCAGCCAACAGTACTTCTTCACGAACCAGCAACGATACGAACCAGCCAACCGAACAGGCTGATGGAAGCCGAGTTCAGAACTGACAATGCAAGTTGCACGAACGTACGTACTAGCCTTTGCTTTTGCTCAAAGTCGTCTAGCTCCTCAGTTGGAAAAGCAAGACATTTTATAATTGTTTTTTTGGAGGAAAGTCAACTAGCTCGATCGAGCTCAGATGGTGTCTGGTTCGAGAGCTCGTATATAGGCAGCGTGGTCAGCTTTGGGAGTTGACAAATGATTGCCTTGCCTTTTATTGAAACCTGGAAGTCGTGGTTGAGTACCAAATAAAAAGAAAGTCAGCTAAGCTTCAGCTGCACTGGAGTGTATAGTATTATTACCTGTGCTAGCGTGCCGACCTGGAGCTGGATCTCCTTTTCTTCTTGTACCTACTTTACTTATTACTTGATTGATTCAGCAAAACCCAACACACTCGGCCTTCCAGTTCCACGATCCAAACCCATTGTCAAGTCTTCGCTGTGTGCATGTGTACGACTGAGAGAACAAGCAGGTAGCCAGGCAAATGCGGCGACCTCCATGTCCTCGGCCGGGCCTTGGCAACCCAGCGAATAGGGATGCAAGCGGGCCTGTCTGCAGGTGCTCACCACGCGCACCGCATCACTGCCTCCAGAACCTGCTTGCTCTTATACTTGGCCATCGGGCCGGCCCGGCTCGGCACGGCCCGGGCATGGGGCAGGCATGGCCCAGAGGATGTCGGGCCGGCACGGCACGTCGTGCCTCCTGTGCCGTGCCGCTGCGGGCCTCGTGTCTTGCCATCAGCTCAAGCACGGGCCTGTGGGTCTAAATCCGTGCCGGGCCGGCCTGCTAGGCACGGCCAAATCACCAGGCCGTGATAGCCCGAGGCCCGTAGGTTCAAAACACATTAAAAAATTCATCTCAACAAGAAATATTCAAATTTAAAGTATTTTTCCCCAGAAGAGCTTCAAACCAAAACCAAAATCATACACACAGAGAATAAGAGGAAATTAAAATGATAACTGAGCTGTGTGCAATGCTGCCTCATTAAAAACCTTTCTGGGTAAAACTCACCCTTGTGAGAAACCCCAGAAAGAGAAAAAAAGTGCGGCACAGCTCTTATAAGCCTTAAACATGTTCAAAGGTTTACATGATACATCACAGATTTACAAATACAGATTATAATCAAGTCCCAGGCTCTTAGCTCACCTCTCAAGTCTCACACTCTCACTATCTCAATCTCAACTCTCAAGTCTCAACTCAAGAACCACCAGATGCAGAAGCCACATATGCAGATGTGCTAGTAGAAGGAGCCCTAGAAGTAGATGCATCTTCATCAAGATAGAGATGCTCAAAGGAGTCTACCAGTTCTTGGTTGTCAACATCATGCTACAGTCTTTTTTCATCCAGCTTCCAATCTTTTATGCAAGCAAGCATCTCCACATGTCCAGGCAATAGTCGACGGAGCCGCTCCTCAAGTATTCTTCCTGTCAAGCTGAAACAAGATTCTGAAGATACTGTTGAAACAAGAACTGACATAATGTCTCTAGCCATGATAGAAAGCACTGGATATGTTAGCTTATGGTCACGCCACCAGAGAAGTAGATCAAAGTCATCCTTATGGCCCCGTTCGCTGGTCTGAAACTTGGCTGAAACTGGCTGAAAAACACTGTTCCGGCTGAATTGTTGTGAGAGAAAAACACTGTTCCGGCTGAAAAAAGAAGCCGAACAAGCCATTTTTAAGACAAGCGAACGGGGCCTATATGCAGTGATATTGTCACTGTCCAGATAAGCAAATAGCTCACAAGCAGCAACAGAAGTAGATAAAGAAGGACTGGGAGCAGAGGCAGGGGAAGGTCCAACAACACCAGATGCTCTAGGGCCCCCAAAAATTCTTCCCCATGCCTGCTTCCTCTTACCTGTGATGCTTGCAGGTTGTGCAGCCCTTCTTTGAGACTTAGCTGCACCAAACTTTTCTTCATACTTGTTAAACAACTTGAAAATTTCAGTTTTCACAATACCATAATAAGAACTGTAGTCAAAACCAGTTTTTTGTTGCATTATGATAAAAACATTAAATAAACCTCTCATTTTACCTCTAGGATCAAGAATGAATGCAAATGAATACAACAGAGGTATGTCCTTCCAGTATTTTAGATATTTAAGCTTCATAGGATAGACAATAGAAAACAGATTCTGATCCTTTGAACTTTCATGCAAATAAGTTATAATATCTAGCAGATGGTGCAGAATAAGTGGACTAGTTGAATAGTAAACACCAGAAAGAGTGACTGTGGAGTCATAAAAAACTTCCAGGAATTCAAGTATTTATCAGCAATATACCAGTGACTTGCAGTTAACAACGTTGAGCCATAGTTGGAATTAATGAACACAGGAAAAACATCCTTATATGGAAGTAGGTGTTTAAGCATAAGATATGTAGCATTCCATCTAACATCCATATCCAAACCAAACTTTCTAGGTCTAACACCCTTAGCAATGCAAAAGTTTTTGAACAAAGCAATCCTTTGATTAGATGAATTCAAAAAGTTAATAGCAGTTCTGAAATCCTCAATGTAAGGTTTGAACCTTTTTAAGCCAGATTTTACTATCAGATTAATAATATGGCAAGCACAACGTTGATGCACAAGATGATACTTAACCTTATTAGGATCTAAAGGTGTAGGTGCAGGTTTAGAACCCAGATAACCAGCAAACATAGGTGTCAATGTTTTCATAGCCTTAGCATTGGAAGAAGCATTGCCAAGAGTAACAAAGAACACCTTGTCAAGCAAACCAAATTCTTCAATCACACAAGCAACTTTTTCTGCAATATTCTCACCAGTATGTTTTACCTCAATCAAGCGGAGACCAATTACCTTTTTCTGCAACTCCCAGTCAACAGTCACATAATGAGCAACAACACTGATATAGTCTTCCTTTGCATTACCAGACCAAATGTCTGATGTCAGACCAACAGAAGAAGCACCAGACAACACACAATTCTTAATTATATTACGTCGTTCATTAAAAGTTTGCCAAGATCTCTAGTAGTGGTCTGTCTAGAGACCTTAACAAACCTAGGATTATGAGCTCTAACAATGTATTTTTCCCAAGCATCAGTCTCACCAATTCCTAAAGGCAGATCAAGCTTAGCAATCAAACGACATAATTCAGATCTAGCAACTTCAGGTTTATAATCCCAGTTATAAACAGAACCATCAGGATTATATGAAAGCCTAGATTGAACCCTAGCACGTTGATCAGTTTTTATCCTACATAATTTTTGGTGCCTTTTTAAGTGACCAGTGCCAGCAGCAGATCTAGCAGACAAGGTAGATTTGCACATCTTACAAACAGCCTTGGTGCAAATTCTAGAACCATTAATAACCTCATAGATCTCCTTAAAATCAGCCCACACAGGCGATTTGCGCTTACTATTGTTACCTGTACCAGCAACCGAAGGAGCAGAGCCATTGGAGTTCGTAGTCGCCATTGCCCCTTCGCCACCGTCCGCATCCACATCGATCGGAGCAGCAGAGCCGTCCCCAAGATCGATACCGAACAATGTAGCAGCGTCGGCTCGAGTGTCGTCGTCGTTCTCGCCCTCTGGGGCTAGGCCAATCGGCAGGAGGCCATCCTCATCGGCCATGGCTGCCTCTCCAGCCCCGTTCCTCGACGGTGTGGGTGGCCGCCTTGCTCGCTCTAAGCCGTAGCTAGAAGACGATGCATCGGCTATCGACCTGTGAAATAATGGAAGAAGAAGAAATCAGAAGCATACATTGAAAGAAAAAGAAGAAATTAGAACATGGTTAGGGTTAGGGTCAGGGTTTCACCTGCACAGCCGGAGCCCGGTGCCGGAGAAGACGACGAGAGAGAAGACGACACTCAGTCAGCAACGACGGTGGATGGCGGAGGAGGGACAAACAGAGACAACCAACTCACATAATCAACGAGATCTAGAGGGGAGATAGGGAGAGGGAGAAGGGAGAGGCGGAGAGAGAACAGGGAGGGGATTAGGTAGGAGTAGAGAGCTGCTCGCCGACGGTAGGCGGATCGTCGAGGTCACCTCACCAGAGTCGGGGAGGACGGAGACCGTGAGACCCAAGAGCAAGGTGAGGTGAGGAAATGAGCAAGGGTTCAGGGTGTGAGAGCCACCGCGGCCGTGGCGTGCGCTTATATATGAGGAAGGGGGGAGGCGTCAAGGTCACATCACTAGAGTCGGGGAGGACGGAGGCAAGACCATGAGGGCAAGAGCCGAGAGCGAGGCGGGGCGAGAGAGACAAGAGCGAGGCGAGATAGACAAGAAATGAGCTAGGGTTCGGGGTGTGAGAGCCGTCGCAGCCGCGGCGTGCGGCTTATATATGAGGAGCAAGGAGAGGCGGGGGCGGCTGGGCCGAGCAGCGCGCTAGGCCACGGAGAGGCTGGGAGCGGGAGGGGAGGAGGCCAGGAGGGGGAGGGCCGAAGGGGGGGGGTGGCTGGGCTGTTGCCGGGCCGTGCCGTGCTGGCCCATGGGCCTGAGCAGCGGCCTAAGCATGACCTGCTCCCTCGGGCCGGGCTAGCCCAGGCCCACATGTCATCGGGCCGTGCCGTGCTCGTGTCGGGCTAAAAAAATAGGCTTCGTGCCATGCCATCGTGACTCGGGCTACATAGGCAAGTATACTTGCTCTACAGGACCCGCCAACTCGTGCTTTGCTAATCGCCACCTCCTGTTAGGCTTTGCAGTAATAAACAACGAGGGACCTGCAAGAGCCTGCATGCTGGTCCGCCACTCTAAGTATAGCAGTAGCACACGCATTCCCCAAACTGCTGATTTCCCAATTCAAATTCTCCAAACAACCTCGCGTATCTTTGGCCCTGTTTGGTTCGCTGAAAAATTAGGTTTAAAATTATTGTTTACTGATTATTATAAGAGAAAAATACTGTATCATAATTAACAAGCCAGCCAAGCGAACAGAGCCTTCCTTCCTGCTCATCGTACCCGACCCACGTCGCGTCGCCACCCACCCATAGCAGCAATATGGATTTCCTTGGTGTGCTGCTGTACGTGTATGAATGACTGTCTGCAAGAGCTGGCGCCAAGGAGGCCAAGTACACGGCCATCAAGATTTTTTTTAATTTCAACATTTTTTGTAAACTAATTTTAAATCTAACACTGTTTTTTCTCTCTTCAAAACTAACACTTTTGGCCACGTCTATTGCCATGGCACGGCAAAAAGCCTATGCCGTGCCATGCATGGTGACGTGGTGGGTGGATGACGTGGCGACGATCGAAAATGCTGACCACTGACGTGGTAGGGTCTGCCGCGCCACCAATCTTGACGCGCCCTGATCAGTGGCGCGGTAGAGCCGAATAAAGCGCCATGGCCTAGTCTCGCCTGTCCGAGCATGCCCGCCTGCTCGCGCACGCCCGCGCACGCCACTCCCAAGAGCTGTCTCCCTCCCTCCCTCCCTTCCCTTCCATTCCTCGGCCGCCTCCCTCCCTCCTCGGCCTCGTTCAAGGTAATGGCGCATTTTTTATTTTCGTTTGAACGGTGGATTGGAATATTATGAATGGGAGTTAAGGTTAGGAGGAAAATTATGTTTGGGAACTATAGGCTACGGTTTGGAGGAAGATATTAATTTGATTTTATCAATGTTAAGGTTAATTATTTAGTTAGAAGTATATTTACCATGTATATTTTTGTTGCTATAAGTGTTGGTTATATTATTTTAGTTGCAATACAAATGATTATATTTTACATTAATTTACGTTATTTTGATTGATGTTTAATTTGAACCGTTTTATTAGATGGAAGACATGTTTCGGGAGCAATTATGGCGAAAATGGGGGTCGTTCTAGATAATTGTACCCCGATGAGTCTAGCAAAGATGCCCCCATCCCTCCTAACATTTCTATCCCTAACTGTGACTATGGTCGTCCGGCCGACGTGTTTCAATCGAGACATCCAGACACAGCGGCTCATTGCTTCTACATATGCAGTCGTTTAATGTAAGTAATTGTTTTTGTATGTTTTTTCTTCTTTTGTATTACTAGGTTACTAATATTTTGTTGGAATTTTATTGTGTAGGCCCATGAGAGGTGTTTTTTCTTTCAGTGGATCGACGGTGCAGACAAGTTTGACCTCAGGTACCTCCTTTTCGACGATTGGTGGAGAGGGCGACATCCACGAGAGCACTTCGAGTGGTGTGTTCCACCTCCCCCTAACCCCCTCCAATGACGGCTATGGAGAAGCACTTAGCTGCAGTTAGATGACTCGAGGAACCTCCTTTGTACGATTGCAGAGATCGAGCTATGATAAACCCTGAGAATACGTTAGAGTTTGTGTGTCCAAACAAGCATGAAGTAAGTGCAAAGTGTATGTGTTGAAATGTAGAGGTATATGTGTTCATGTACTAATATCACCTTATTTAGGTGTTTTCAATGGCGAAGTGTCGTTTCAAGGAGTGGTTGTATGATCCTAATAACCAATGGCCGGAAGAACCTCCAAAGGCAAAGCAAAAGAAAAAAGAAAGGTTAATTTACAAAGCACCTACAGTCAAGTGCGAATGTGGTGTTAAATCCAACTACGGTCTAGTTCCTTTGGTGCTTGGAATATGCCATTATTGTAGCCATATGGTTGACTATGATGAGGTTGGTTATTTTTATGGTAAACATGAAATTGAAATCATATTTTATTTCTTTTGCTAAGACATATATGATATAATTTTTCATTTGAACAGAGCACTAGAGAATGCAGGTGGAAATGTTATGATGGTCAAGCTAAGCTCTTGAATGAACTGAAGGGAAAGCAAGTAATTGCACGGAAGAGGGGATATGGACCTGACTACATCAACCTATTTGTTAAACATCACAAAGACAAGATGCGTGAGTTTGTTAGGCAACGCGATATTTGTAACCCGATCGATGTTGGGCTTGACAAATGGAGATTGGAGAGACGGATGACGTTAGAGGAGGAGTGGGCAAGGAAGGAGGCAAGGGAGGAGACAAGAGTATAGATGCCGGACTTGAACGAGCATGTTGTTGCATTATGTGTCAGTGAGAGCTTGAAAGCCTTTTTTCCGTTGCTTGATTTTAAATGTAATATAATCGCGTTGCTAACTGATTGCATTTTATATATGAAGGGATTAGATGCAGCGAGGAATATGCTATAGAGGTGGCTCATGCAAGGTATGAAGAAAATAAGTTATATGAGCATAGAAAGCGAGCTGGTCGCACCGTTGAATCATCAATTGTATTGTCTGATGAGGGGGGCGAGGCTGAGGATGACACTGGTAGACTAGGTGAGCTTATCGCTCTAGTAGAGGTGGGCTTGCAGGTGGAGGAGGCTGAGGATGACACTGGTAGACTGAGTGAGCTCATCGCTCTAGCAGAGGCGGGCTTACAGGCAGAGGAGGATGACAATGTGTTCTTTACTCAGGCCGCAGAGGCCATAGATGAAGCAAAGACCGCTTACGATAGACGACACGGAGGTCAGAACAATGCAGGTGAGTCTAGCCACATGAATGAGGAGGAAGAGAACACGTTCTTGCCTCAGGTCACAAATAAAGCGGATGCTGCTTACTACAGGCGAAAGGTAGATCAGGGCAATATAGGTGAGCCTAGCCACAACAATAGGGTTGTGGTTGAGGATTGGTACTCAGACGATGAGTTGCTTATTCAATATGTTCTTGATTAAGGGTTTTTATTGCGCCGTTTGTTAACTCCATGCTTTATTAATGATTAATGTAGCTATGTACTAGAAATTTCTTTGTGTTGTCTTGTTTTCTATTTGAACTATTGATGTATTATACCCATGTATCATGTACTCAGATTACCCATGGTCAATCTTAAGTGATCCCATCTGTTTGTATCATGCGTTGAGAATTTATAAAACAAACAAAATTGAGTGAAATTATTTCGAATACGGTTCGACAATGGTTTTGACGTGCCATAGCCCACGGCGCGGCAGTGACGTGCCATGCCCCACGGTGCAGCAATACCTAGACGCAAACAGAAGCCGACCAGCCTCAATTGCAACTAAATAGGAGCTGTTGTCGGTGCTGTAAACAACTACAAGTGCTGCCGCTGCCGTGCGCAAGTTGAAATGAATATAAAGCAAATAAATGGAGTCCATGTGCAAGTTGATAAGTTGCCACATAATATTTTCATTGGTTCATGAGTCTATAAGTTTCAGAAGACAATATTCATTTGACATAACCAACTAAGTCCTAGGAGTGTAAGGATCCTTTGGGTGCCTCTTGGAAACTCATCGTCCGGTGGAAGAAGGGGGTCGTCGTACTCTACCTCAAGAAGGGGGTGTATCTAGTGCGGTGTAGGAGGGGTCATCCTGTTATAAATTGATAAACAAAGGGTTAGAGTATTCAAATTAATAATATTCAAATTAACATTATGTAGCATTGCAAAATTTCAACTTACTTATTATGCAATACGAACACAATATGAAAGCACCTGCTGCCCTCGTCTTCTATGTCTGCTAGCCTTGTGACCAGATTCTTTGCAAACGAAGCAAAGATTCTTGCCATGGGTCTCATTGAAGTCTCCCCCTCTGTACATGTCTTCGCCGTACCCTCTCATAGCATCCATGTCCTCCTTGAGTCGCTTCTTCTTCCTCATACCCTTCCCTACCTTCATTAGATCCGAATGCAGCACATAGTCATGACCATTATAAGGTGGCCACTATGTCGGGTCAAGGTATGGCTCGAAGCTCATCTCCCAAATACTAACAGTGTTTGAACGGAGATATAAGGGTGACATATATGGTAGATCCTCATAGTTATACCCGCGAACCCTACAGGTCGTGATCATATGAGAGCAAGTGGCATGCATGATCTGAGGGACGTTGCAACTGCACTCTACCTTTTCAAGACCAACTCGATAGTTTTGTCCACCATAACGTTCACCGCCCAAGCTTATGCCACCCTTGCCCCATACACTAAAGATATGGCGGCGGGGTCCATACAGCACGGCGGTGTGCTGCTTGGCCAATTCCTCAGCCTCCTTTAAATGTTCAGCTCCGGCCTTTCCAAAATGCCCCTGCTTAGCTATATTCCTCTGCGCAAGTTCCCATCTCTTGACAAAATATTCGTTGCACTTATGAAATTGAGAACTCAACAATTCCAGACACAGGCAACGATCGAACTCCGGTGAATATACGGTTGAAAGGACTCCGAGGAGTTAATGGTCATGATGCCATACCTGAAACCTCCCTCGTCATATGCTAACATCCACACTCCGAGGAGTTAATGGTCATGATGTCATACCTGAAACCCCCCTCGTCATATGCTAACATCCACAGAGCCTTCTGCTCCATCTATGCCTCTAACCAGGCTTTTCCCGCTTCATTTACCATCTTATCTAGTTCGCTCTTTGTCTCCTTGAACTGTTGCTCTGTACGTACACAAGATAGAGCCTTTACCTTGTCACATACCTGCTGCTTTCTCTGACGCTGCCAGAAATTAGCGGCAAAGTATCTCATGCACCATCTATGCACTAAAGGTGGGAACCCATCTATATGCTTAGCTACAGCATTAAGAAGCTCTAGGTGATGGTTCGAGATCAAACATATAGTGCGAGATGGGCCCAACACTTGTACACGTAGAAGCCGCACGAACCATAACCATGATTCATTCCTCTCTCCCTCTACCAAAGCAAAAGCCATGTGTACTATCTGGTCCTTAAGATCAATAACAACAGTCATCATCAAGGTGCTCCTATACTTTTCTGTCAGGAAAGTGCCATCAACAAATACGACTGGCCGACAAAACTAGAATTCATGTTCCGTTTGCCCGAATGATCAGAACACACGATAGAGGATATGCCTCAACAGGTCCCGAAAACACATCCCTCCAGTGTCTACAAAATATTTCAAGTTAGGGTTGTAGTAATGCATTGCACATAAGATGAGGGAAACCCTGTTGTACGCTTCCTCCCAACTACCCCATCGAATCGCTAGGGCAATTTACTTAGCACGTCAAGCCTTTCCGTACTTCACATTGTACTTAATGAATCCAGATATGGACTGTTGTAAAGAAGACACCAAAATATTGTTATTGTCATCAACGAGCCCCAATATACAATGGGCAAGGTAGCGTGCAGTGAGTTGCTGATGATTTTCCTTTCTCCTATTTGTTAGAGAACTGTGGGGTTCGACAACTTTACTTATCCTCCACTTACCACCACTCTGTCTCTTTCATGCATTTAACCTCCACATACAACCAATTTTGCATATCATGTGGTACCTCAACTCCTGGTCCGAATGAGTTATGGTGTAAGACCTATGGTGATATGCAGCATAGTTCTGAAGGAAGAGCTTCATCTTTGACATTATATTGAATATCATCCCCTTTCTAAGGGTTTCTTTCTCATGGTCATACAATAATTTCCTACACATCTGGAGACCGGTGTCACAAATTGCCACATCCGTCATGCTGATATCCCCATAGTTTGGAACACCCCTTAAAGGTACATTCATCGACCTTAGTTGCTCAAGCTCAGTCGCTGTGTAAGGTGGTGGTGGAACATACTGTTGCGCTTCGCTAATTCTGGCCTATGAATCATAGGGGGTATCATCTGTTGCCAAATCTGTGACTAGTCTACCCTGAGTCTGGATACCATGCAAAACCTAAGTTGGTACTGGTAATGGCATAGTATCAACCGATATTGGCATGGCATCAATCGGTATTGGCATAGCATATGTACCTCCTTGGTCATCATCAGAATCGTCTGAATCACTGCTAACTACATCACCGATCCTATCCTCCTCCTGCTCCTTTTCCAGTTCAAACTCATTCACATCGAAGTCATTGCTTATACAACCTAATGCAGTTGAATGAAACTGCTCCTGCGTCAACTAACCGTTTAAATCCATGTTACCCTGAATTGCTTCCCCTTTGACCCATAATTCTTGTTTATTGCCTCCAACACCGTCAATGGACGGGTCATCCTGGACCCCCTGCATCATGTACCCATTCTCCACCATCACCCCAGCCATGGGTACATTGGAACCTTGGAGCACCCTAGTATAGCGGGACCAGTGAGCAGGGTCACGCAAGGGCATGAGAACATAGTGTGCCCTAGTCTTTTCAGTATCAAACCTCCCCTTCAGTGTCAAATCATCGCCAAACTTTATATTTAAACGGACACAAAAGTCATTGAAGCTAGGAGAATCATCAAATCATTCCAATTCTTCTTCCATATCCTCAAACATACCATCTTCTCTCCTAACACTTACTCCGTAAAAAACTCTAACACAACAATCCATCTGCAAAAGCATTTCAAAAAACTTCATCAAGTCATCGAAATTATCGTACGTAATGTCCATAATAATATTAATACCTATTCTAATTATAACTATACTAACTAATCTAATATTAACATCTATACAAGGCTAACTACAACAACTAATTAGACTAAATACAATGTATAACTAGACTCACTAACTGTACTAACTAAACTCCTAACTTTACTATCTATACTAACTTACTATATTACCTATACTAACTAAACTAACTAACTCTACTAACTATACTTTACTAATTATACTAACTTTATTTATTCTACTAACTTACTATACTAACAATGTCGATTCAACCAACAAATAAAATAGGGGATACGTCGTGGCAGCGGCGCTTGTCCTCGCGATGGTGGCGCGCTAGACCGGGCCGGGAGGCGTGGGCGCTGGTCTCGGCGGGCGCGGCGGGCAGCCGCCATACATGGCCAGAGGGGGTGCCGCTGGCCTCGGCGGGCGCAGCGGGCGGCCGACGTTCGTGGCGCGGGTAGCCGGCGTGCTCGGTGGCGGGCAGGCGCGAGCGGGCGCGACGGCTAGGCGCGGGCAGGCGGGGCCGCGACGCTTTTATTCGGCTCTGCCGCGCCACCGATCAGGGCGCGTCACTGTCGCGCCAAGATCGGTGGCGCGGCAGGCCCTGCCACGTCAGCGGTCAGCATTTCTGGTCGTCGCTACATCGTCCACCCACCGCGCCACTATAGCAATAGGCGCGGCCAAAAGTGTTAGTTAAAAAAAACAGTGTTAGATTTAAAATTAGTTTAAAAAAATGTTAAAATTAAAAAAAAAATCGCCATGGACGACGAGAGGCGCAGCCACGCGGCGAGGCAAGACACGGCCTGACGGGCTCTAGCGGATTCTTGCAGGCCGAATGCAATGCAGGGGCTAGCGGCGGATGCAGGTGGCTTGCTTAAGACTACCCGTTGTTGCAGACTCGGCCGCACAAGCCCACGTCATAGAAAGCAGGAACCCGCAGGAGCCGCTAAGCCTGTTTTTGCAGGCGGGCCTCGCAGGCTTGCAGGTTAGCCCGCGTCTGCTTGCATCCCTACCAGGGAAGCCCAAACCGAAGCCTCCCTGTAACCTCGGCCTAGAACCGGTCGGGTAAATATTTGGGCCAGCAAGAGTGAAAGTGAAACCAAAGGGAATTGGACCCTTTTCTCTCGTATAGGCCCTCAGTCGTACTTGGGCTTGTGCCCGCGTCCCCTCCTGCTATCTGGTGGCGCGACATCGCCATGACGCCATGGAGACGCAGCAAGAGCCAAAGCCAACAGGTGAGTCGTGCTTTGCTTTGGACCACGAGGACCGTCATGGCGCAAGGAGAGATCGGAATATCGGAGACAATACAAGCTGCGGCGCAGCGTTGGAATGGCCCGCACGCCATCTCGCTCGGCCGATCCATCTCGACGTGCACCTATAATTCGTGAGAGACTAGTAAGGCTGTAACCAGGGGTGGATCCAGCGGTGGGGCGGGGGGCTCAAGCCCCCCCTATCCAAACCGAATCAGTGTAAATTACTTAGAGCTCCTATGAATTTTTAGACAAAGTTCTATAGTATAGGGGGCTGAGACTTAAGATCGAGCAGCAGTGTTGTTCAGTCCCCCTAAAATATTTCCTATAACCCACACGGCTTCCATGCCCATTGCAGTTACAACGTACGTTGCCCGCGCAGCTGGCCACGCGCTGCCGTTTTAATTTCTTCTCTTGCCGCTAGCTTCCTCTACCTCTCTTCCCGCCGCTGACCGGCTGCCTAGCCAGTAACCAGCGACGCGCGCCAGTAACCATGTTAGCCACTAACCAGCGATGCCGCGCCATGGCATTGCATGGACCATGGAGCCCTTGACATGTATGCATGCATTCTGTTGCGAGCTGCCGTTTCCGCCCGGGCCTCTTAGCTTCCTCTTAAGTCACTCCTGTTCAGGGCAACCTAACTGGGAGCCCTTGAGCAAATGACGCGGTGGCGTGCTGCACCCCGTTTCTGGCAAAGCTTTGCTAGCTCCACGCGAATGAATGATTAGTTGCTGGATCCGCTTCGTTCTATGACGCCACGCCAGTGAGACGGTGACTGATGACGAGCACACGCAGCGAGCGCGTGCGCACCCACACACACGTATTATACATGAGGAGTATATTGCAGTTATAAAATAAGTTATTCTATAGCCACCTCTATTTATGATAAATTTATATACTAATTTACGATAATGTCAATACGTATTTATGATAGTTGGGTTCCTATAACACATGGGGATATTTACCATAACGGCTACAAAATAACTTATTCTGTAGCCACTTTGAGTTACGATAATTACTATGTTAATTTATGAGATTATAGTAACTCTTTACTAAGTGGTTTACTGTAACGTTATGGTAAATATCCCCATATGTTATAGTAACCCAACTATCGTAAATATGTATTGATATTATCGTAAATTAGTATATAAAATTATCATAAATGGAGGTGACTATAGAATAATTTTTTTTTAGCTGGCTACTGAATATAATATCTGGAACAACAGGGAGAGGAACGTACAGAGTGTGTTTGGCAACTACTCCTGTACTGCACTGTACATGGGAAGGAAGGGGGCATCAGAATGAGAATTATTAGGCTAAAACGACATCGCCTTTCCAATACATACAGCTCGTAGCAAACCTTCATGGTTTGCGCGCATTATTATGACCTGAAACGTAGAGAGTGTGTTTAGGTTTATGCTTGTTAAATATAAATAAATCTGTAATTAAGTTATACATGATCGAATGCGTATGAAATTTTTACTATAGTTCAATCATACAATAATTTGTCCATCATAAAAAATTTCATCACAATTGAACCATAGAAAAAAAATTTCATCACAATTGAACTATAAAAACTACAGCTATGAATTATTCCAATTAATTACATAAAAGCATAGATCTAAAGCCACAGCAAAAACTTTATACTAAAGCATATCATATTATATATTTACTGTGTAGATCTACTCATGTAGAGTCCAACATAATTAGATTTTATATTTTATAATTTTTCTGTGATTTACTATGATTTTTCAAAGATTCAGCCAAAATAAATAAAAAGAAAAAGACAAAACCGCCTTCAAAACTGGTTATAACATGTCCAGGGAGGTAAGATGAACGGTTTTAAAAGTTGAGGGATGTGTGTTTGTCTGGTTGTAGAGTTCAGGGAGGGAAATCAGACTTTCGCGAAAGTTAAGTGAGATAATGTGTGTTGAGAAACAATAACCCTAAGATAATTATGGGCTTATACCAAATATACCCCCGAAGGGTTAAGACTATATAAAAGAACCTGTATCCATCTATAATTAAGAAGAGATAAGAGTTTCACGATATTTGCTCTCCTATATGTTCATCTGGTGTGCTGTTGAGAAGGGATACGGAAAATCATCTATAACTTCCTCACGTCTCATCTGCTGCGGGGAGGGAAGGGAACCGGATCCGTAACACCACTGTTATTTTGCGTTGATAATAATTCACTCATGGCTATACATACTACTTCATGCTTATTTACCGGAAGTTAATTTGCATGAATTAATAGGCAATGGCTTCGATCAACAAGACGGAGTTCAAGGTTCTTGAGCTGAATGACAAGAACTATCAAACCTCGGCACTCGACTGTGAGTTCCATCTATAGGCGATGTAGCTGACTCCCATGATCGCTAGGCCTGCAGCCGGTGTTCCTGCTCCGCCACCCCATGACAAGGCAAAAGCTTGCATCTCCCTGAGGTATCATATTCATCCTGACCTGAAGATGGAGTACCTGGAGGTGAAAGACCCTCTGGTACTGTGGGTGAAGCTTCAGGAACGCTTTGACAAGCAGAAGGCAGTGCTTCTCCCACAGGCCAGGCATGATTGGGCACAACTCTGCTTCCTCGACTTCAAGACAATTGAGGCATATAATACTGCAATTCACCGTATCGTGGCTCAGCTTTGCTTTTGTGACCAGTCATCACTGAACTCGAGATGATTGAGAAAACTCTCGAGACTTTCCACCCCACCAACATGGTACTCCAGCAGCAGTACCGTAACCACAAGTACATGAAGTATTGTGATCTCCTCAATGTGTTGCTTGCCGCTGAGGCTCAGAATGAACTCTTGATGAAGAACTTTCACATGCGCCCTGCTAGGACATAGGCACATCCTGAAGCACATTCCAGTTTTTGTAACAGCAACGGTAAAGGTTCTTACAGAAACAAGGGCAAAAAGTTTCATGGTCACCAGAGGCAAAAAGGGGAAAAGTTTAAGAACAGAGGCCAGAAGTCTAATGGTAATGGCAAAGGCAAGTCCCTGAAGGGCTCAAAGGACGAGGCAAGTGGGGGGGAAACACTCAAATGAGGGTTGTTTTCGTTGTGGATCCCACCAGCATTGGTTCCGTACTTGCACTATCGACCCACACTTGATTGAGCTATATCAAGAGTGGCAGAAGCGCCAAAACCTAGAGGTACACTTCGTCCAGACATCTATCAATGTCGTGATTAGACTACACCTCCCGGAGCCATCAGAGCCTATAGAGAAGCTTGAATCAGTAGCTATGGATGTTGATCATAATGCCATCGGTGATCATACTGCTGAAAAGAGAGATGCCTATACTGGTAATGATGATTTTGACCTCGACAACGAGGATCTCCTTGACGAGGAGTAGACCAAGTTATCAGCCATTTGTTTATTTGTTAGCCAATGTGATTTATTTTCAGCAAAACAATTATAGTCCCGTGTGATGTAATAATGCTCCCATTGAGCAACTTCATTATTCTGTTAGGATAAACTCTCGGCATGAATGGTTTGGTTCATAGCATTATTTTAATCAATTTATAGTGCCCCGTTGAGCAACTTTATTATTTTTGTTAGCATTAACTCTCGACATGAATGTCTTGGTGCATAGCATTATTTTAATCAGTTTATCCCTTGTTCGGTTACGTGCTATCTTTTAATTGGCTTGCTATATTGATTATACATGACGAATTAAATTATTACTATATTTAATAGAACAAGAGTCGTACTTTCCATGGAGGCTGAAGAAGAATTTTGCCTGGTTGATAGCGCTGCCACAAATACAATACTTCGAGAGACAAAATATTTCCAGACACTGCAGAAAAAGACTGAAAATATTACCTCGATTGTTGGTCGCAACGGCCATATTGTAGGCTTCGGTCGAGCCATGGTCATACTCCCTAATAATACCAGCATCTTCATAGAAGAAGCATTTTTGTACCCGGGAGCTGTACGTACTCTCCTCACATTCAATGATATACGCCGTAGTGGCTACCACGTTACAACTGCTTGTGAAAATGGTGCTGAATACCTCTATATCATGACAACAGACGAATGTGGGACAAAAGTGGTAGAAAAAGCGCCGGGCACCTCCTCTAGAATTTACTACACAAAAATTAAGCCACCTCAAGAATATGTTGCGATGTCTACTATATTTAAAAATCCTGAGTCTTTTACGATCTGGCATGAAAGACTCAGACACCCTGGATTAAGGATGATGCGGAACATCATAAAAGGATCTCCTAGTCATGGCATTAAAACCACACAAATTCCTAAAGACTTTCTATGCATGTCTTGTGTTAAAGGAAAATTAATAACAAAACCCTCTTACCTAAAGTTAAATGTCGAGTCTCTATGTTTTCTGGAGAGAATCCAATGTGACATTTATGGTCCTATTCACCCTCTGTCGGGGCCTTTTAGATACTTTATGGTGCTTATAGATGCTTCTACTCAGTGGAACCACGTATGCCTGATGTCTACGCGAAACCATGCTTTTACAAAACTTATTGCCCAAATTATTTGATTGCGTGCTAGCTTCCTAGAGAACCGTATAAAAGCAATCAGGATGGATAATGCTGGAGAGTTTATCTCAAAAGTATTTAATGATTATTGTCTTGCTTTGGGCATAAATGTAGAGTATTCTGTGCCCCATGTGCACACATAAAATGGGCTGGCTGAATCTTTAATATAAAGAATAAAATTATCTGCTAGACTGCTTCTACAATATAGCAGACTTCCAACCAGTTGTTGGGGATACGCAGTGCTGCACGCTGCTGCCTTAATCCAATATAGGCCATCTGCATCTCACTCTGCTTCCCCCACCAGTTAGCGCATTGACAACAACCAATGATTTCCATCTGCGAAAATTCGGTTGTGCTGTATATGTGCTGATATCACCACCCCAACTTACAACTATGGGACCTCACCGAAAGTTGGGGATATATATAGGTTGACTTTTCGTCCATAATCAAATATTTGGAGCCTAAAACTGGAGATCTGTTTATGGCTCGGTACGCTGATAACATCTTCGATGAAGAGCATTTCTCGGCATTAGGAGGAGGATTGTACCTTAATAATAAAGAATGCTGAGAAATAGATTGGACTACCAGCAACATTCAATCGCTTGATCCACGCACTAAAGATACTAAACTTGAAGTTCAAAGAATAATAAACCTGCAACAATTAGTGAATAATCTACCAGGCGCGTTTACTGATATAATGAAAGGTCCTAATGGCTAGAGGGGGTAAATAGCCTATAAAAATTTCTACAACAACACTAACAAAATGGTTAGACAATTATGAGACGAAGCAAATGTTGCGCTAGCCTACTAAAATGCAAGCCACCTACCACCATTCTAGTCTCTATGATCTTTAGGCACACAAAGGCTATGTCATTACACTAAGTTAGTGAGCTCTCAATGACTAACTAAAGAGACTCACTAACCACTAGATACGACACAAGCTAGCTCTCAAAAGTAATTACACTAAAGAGCTTAGCTACACTATGAATGTAAATACACAAGTGGTTGAGATATTTATGCCGCCGTGTTGAGAGGTGTGCCAATCACAAGATGAAGCCAATCAATTACAATAGAGTCCCAGTGACACAATGATTTTTCACCGAGGTTCACTTGCTTGCCGGCAAGCTACTCCCCGTTGTGGTGATACACTCACTTGGAGGTTCACGCGCTAATTGGCATTACACGCCAAACCCTCAATAGGGTGCCACACAACCAACATAAGATGAGGATCACACAAGCCATGATGAAAGGTCCTAATGGCTAGAGGGGAGGGGGTGAATAGTCTAATAAAATTTCTACAACAACACTTAACAAAATGGTTAGACAATTATGAGGCGAAGCAAGTGTTGCGCTAGCCTACTCAAAATGCAAGCCACCTACCATAATTCTAGTTTAGATAGTATCAATTCACACAAGAGCAATGACACTAACCTATGTTAGTGTGCTCTCAAAGGCTAACTAAAGAGCCACACCAACCAAGCATGCAAGCTCTCACAACTAGCTATACTAAAGAGCTTGACAACTAGTTTGCGGTAAAGTAAAGAGAGTGATTAAGAGGGTTATACCGCCGTGTAGATGAAGAACCAATCAATCACAAAGATAAATAACAATGAAGACTAATCACCTTGGAATCAATGATGAACACAATGATTTTTACCGAGGTTCACTTACTTGCCAGCAAGCTAGTCCTCGTTGTGGTGATTCACTCATTTGGAGGTTCACGCGCTAATTGGCATCACACGCCAAACCCGCAATAGGGTGCCGCACAACCAACACAAGATGAGGATCACACAAGCCACGAGCAATCCACTAGAGTACCTTTTGGTGCTCCACCGGGAAAAGGTCAAGAACCCCTCACAATCACCACGATCGGAGCCGGAGACAATCACCACCCTCCGCTCAACGATCCTCGCTGCTCCAAGCCATCTAGGTGGCGGCAACCACCAAGAGTAACAAGTGAAATCCGCAGCGAAACATGAACACCAAGTGCCTCTAGATGCAATCACTCAAGAAATGCACTTGGATCACTCTCAATCTCACTATGATGATGAATCAATGATGGAGATGAGTGGGAGGGCTTTGGCTAGGCTCACAAGGTTGCTATGTCAATGAAAATGGCCAAAGATATGAGCCATAGCCGGCCATGGGGCTTAAATAGAAGCCCCCACGAAATAGAGCCATTATACCCCTTCACTAGGCACACTGCGCTCTGACCGGACGCACCGGTCCAACTGACCGGACCCTGGACTCAGCGTCCGGTCCACTGATGGACGCCACGTGTCACTGGCTTTAAATGCTGTTCGTCAGATTTCAACGGCTACGAAGCTGACCGAACGCTCCGGCAAAACTAACCGGACGCTGGAGCCTCAACGTCCGGTCAAGTACAGTAAGGGTCTAAAACCGGTTTTCCTCGATCGGACACGTCTGGTCCACCTCGACCGGACATAGCCCAGCGTCCGGTGGTAAACCCTAGCCACTGTACCGCCAAGTCAGCGCGACCGGATGTAGGCAGTCAGCGTCCGGTGCTTTTGGATCTAGCGTCTGGTCACTTGACCGAAACACACGTCCTCTGCTGCCACTGACCGGACGTTCCGGTCCAACCGAGTCCAGCGTCCGGTCACTTACAGTGACCTCTGTCTTTTCTGTCTAGGGCACCGGTGGCACCGTCGGACTGTCCGCATAGTGGCTTCCGTCTTTTCTGTATAGGGCGCCGATGGAGTTCCTAACCCTTGCTCAAATGTGCCAACCACCAAGTGTATCACCTTGTGCACATGTGTTACCATATTTTCACAAACATTTTCAAGGGTGTTAGCACTCCACTAGATCCTAAATGCATATGCAATGAGTTAGAGCATCTAGTGGCACTTTGATAACCGCATTCTGATATGAGTTTCACCCCTCTTAATAGTATGGCCATCAAACATAAATGTGATCATACTCTCTAAGTGTCTTGATCACCAAAACAAAATAGCTCCTACAAAATATACCTTTGCCTTGAGCTTTTTGTTTTTCTCTTTCTTCTTTCCAAGTCGAAGCACTTGATCATCACCATGCCATCATCATCATCATGCTATGATCTTCATTTGCTTCACCACTTGGAGTGTGCTACCTATCTCATGATCACTTGATAAACTAGGTTAGTACTTAGGGTTTCATCAATTCACCAAAACCAAACTAGAGCTTTCAATCTCCCCCTTTTTGGTAATTGATGACAACCCTTATACAAAGATATGAATTAAAATTTAATTGAATCTATGTTGCTTGTCCAAGCATATTTACCATGTGTAAAAGAGTATGGACAAGTTTCATGAACCCTAAATGGTAGTAATTGCTCCCCCCTACATATGTGCTAAGAATTTGGATTGTAGCTTACACATATGCTTAGATAGGAAATATAGGAGACAATGTCTACCACATGATGCTAAGGTATAAAAGATAGACCTTTGAAGCGCGATACCAATTGGAGTGCATCATTATATTATCCTTAGCACCATGGTTAGTTTAATACCACTTGGAAAACATTTGGAAGTGAAATCACTAGATATCCTATGCATGCTAGTTTTTATTTCATCATTCAAACCGACAACTAGCATACACCTCACAAGCATGGATATTGAATTTTAAAACTTATGCCATGCAAGAAAACATATGAAATGCACATTCGAATGCACCAAACAAGTTCATGAGCTTGCTCCCCCTACTTGTGTGCTCAAAATTTTAGTTGATCCATTTCCTTTGTTCATTTCTCTCATATATCAAGATATCTTCCCTTTATGATATTTCTCCCCTCTTTTTTACTATTTTTACTACTATCTTTGTTTCTCTCCCCCTTTGTCATCAATGACCACAAATGTTCTAAATATAGATAGTATTACTTGTAGGGTCAAGATTATCAATGTCAATCAATGGGGTGAGGATCATTTTCCCAAAATTTGGTTCAAACTAGAATATATGCCAAAGATATTTAACTCGGTTTGATCCAAGGACAAGCTTCTTCACACCTCCAAATAAGGGTTATCTTGTACCATGTTGAGTTAAACACTTATAGCTCATTTTCTAGATTAAACACTAGGTTTATAAGCCCACAAACATGTCATATGCTATCACTAGATCATGTCAAGCATAGAAGCAATAGTGATACCATATAAACATTAAATTCATTTGATTTTCATGAATAAGCCTAATAAAATAGAACCACTTGAAAGGTCCTAATAAGATTGAAAATATGACTAGATGCACTAAACATGTCCTTAGCAAGGATGTATGCCATGCCAATCAATTTTTACCTTGGATTGCTCGAAGGAGAGGCATGCTATATGAGTGAGGGGTGCATCAACACATATTTGAGAAATCCAATATATTCAACTCATTCCTTAGCTTGCAAAACCTTTTCTCATCCAATGGCTTGGTGAATATGTCGGCAAGTTGATCTTTGGTGTCTACACTCTCAATGCAAATGTCCCCTTTTTGTTGGTGATCTGTTATGAAATGGTGGCGGACATCAATGTACTTTATTCTTGCATGTTGCACCGGATTGTTGGTTAACTTGATTGCACTCTCATTGTCACATAGCAATGGCACTTTCTTGAACTTGATTCCAAAATCACTCAAAGTGGCCTTCATCCAAAGTATTTGTGCACAACAACTACCGGTGGATATGTATTCAGCTTTGGCGGTTGATAATGCAACACTATTTTGCTTCTTTGATGACCATGAAACAAGTGATCTTCCCAATAATTGACATGTGCCCGAGGTGCTCTTCCTTTCAACCTTGCATCCCGTATAATCCGAGTCAGAGTAACCAACTAGCTCAAACTTTGCTCCTTTGGGATACCACAAACCAACATTTGGTATATGCTTCAAGTATCTCAATATTCTCTTTGTAGCCTTCAAATGACTTTCCCTTGATGAGGCTTGAAATCTTGCATACATGCATACACTAAACATGACATCCGGTCTTGATGCGGTCACATAGAGTAGGCTTCCAATCATGGACCGATACAACTTTTGATCCACCATATTTCCACTTGCATCACTATCCAAGTTGCCATTGGTTCCCATTGGTGTGCTAATGACTTTGCTATCAATCATGCCAAACTTCTTGATCATGTCCTTGATGTACTTGCCTTGACTCACAAAAGTACCATTCTTCAATTACTTGATTTGAAGACCAAGGAAGTAACTTAATTCTCCAATCATGGACATCTCAAACTCATTAGCCATCATCTTCCCAAACTCATCATAAAATTCTTGATTTGTTGATCCAAATATGATATCATCAACATAGATTTGCAACACAAACAAGTCTTTTCAAATCTTCTTAATGAAAAGAGTGGTGTCAACCTTGCCCATTGTGAACCCTTTAGAGAGTAGGAAATCCCTCAATGTCTCATAACATGCTCTAGGTGCTTGCTTCAAGCCATACAATGCTTTCTTTAACTTGTACACATAGTTGGGCTTCTTGTCATCTTCAAAACCGGGAGGTTGCTCAACATATACTTCTTCATTGATATAACCATTGAGAAATGCACTCTTGACATCCATTTGGTAGAGCTTGATGTTGTGGGCACAAGCATAGGCTAGCAAGATTCTTATTGCTTCCAATCTAGCAACTAGGGCATATATTTCTCCAAAGTCAAGACCTTCAACTTGTGTATAGCCTTGTGCTACCAATCTTGCTTTGTTCCTTACTACTATCCCATCTTGATCTTGCTTATTTCTAAAGACCCATTTGGTTCCAATCACATTGTGTCCCTTTGGTCTTTCTACCAACTCCCATACTTGATTTCTTATGAAGTTGTTCAATTCTTCATGCATAGCATTCACCCAATCAACATCCCTCAAAGCTTCATCTATCTTCTTCGATTCAATGGATGACACAAATGAGAAGTGTTCACAAAATGATGCTAATCTTGATCTTGTTTGTACACCTCTTGAAATATCACCAATAATAGTGTCTAATGGATGATCTCTTGTAATACTTGTTGGTTGGAGCAATGGAACTTGATTGCTTGCATTGGGTTGAGATGATGTACTAGCCACTTGATCTTGATCAATGTCATGAGAGTCACTTGCACTAGCTTGATTTGTATCATCTTGCTCATTTGAGTTAGAGAGTACTTGCACTTGATCATCTTCATCATCAATCACTTGCCTAGGCCTCAATTCACCAATATCCATGTTCTTCATGGTATTTGAAAGTTGAATGTCTCTAACATCTTCCAAGTTCTCATTCTCTTCTTGTGAACCCTTGGTTTCATCAAATTCAACATCATGAACTTTCTCAAGAGTACCACTATCCAAATTCCAAACTCTATATGCTTTGCTTATAGTGGAATAACCAAGTAGGAATCCTTCATCACATTTCTTATCAAACTTGCCCAATCTTGTACCTTTCTTCAAGATATAGCATTTGCAACCAAAGACCTGAAAATATGCAATGTTGGGCTTTCTACCATTCAAGAGCTCATATGGTGTCTTTTCTTTCAATCGGTGACAATAGAGGCGGTTGCTACAATAGCAAGCCGTGTTGATAGCTTCGGCCCAAAAAGATTGACTCACATTGTACTCACTAAGCATAGACCTTGCCATATCAATGAGTGTTCTATTCTTTCTCTCAACAAGGCCATTTAATTGAGGTGTGTACTTAGCCGAGAATTGATGTCTAATTCCAAATTCATCACGCAACTCATCAATTCTAGTATTCTTGAACTCACTACCATTGTTACTTCTAACTCTCTTGATGGTTGTTTCAAACTCATTTTGAATGCCCTTGACAAATGATTTGAATGTTGCAAACACATCACTTTTGTCCACTAGAAAGAATACCCATGTGTATCTAGTGTAGTCATCCACTATCATAAAGCCATATTTATTTCCACCAATGCTAGTGTATTGAGTTGGCCCAAACAAATCTATGTGCAATAACTCAAATGCTTTACTAGTGCTCATCATGCTTTTCTTAGGATGGGTGTTTCCAACTTGTTTGCTGGCTTGACAAGAGCTACAAAGCTTATCCTTTTCAAACACAACATCTTTCAAGCCTTTAACTAAGTCATGCTTAATCAATCTATTCAATTATTTTATTCCAACATGACTAAGCCTTCTATGCCATAACCAACCCATGCTAGACTTAGTGAACAAGCATGTGGACAATCTAGCTTCACTAGCATTGAAATCAACCAAGTATAGATTCTCATATCTAAAGCCTTTGAAGATTAAGTTAGAGCCATCTACACTTATGATCTCTACATCATCTACTCCAAATATGCATTTGAATCCAAGATCACATAATTGAGCCACGGATAGCAAGTTGAAATTCAAGCTCTCTACTAGCAACACATTGGATATGCTCAAGTCATTGGATATTGCAATCTTACCAAGCCCTTTGACCTTGCCTTTGCCATTGTCACCAAATGTGATACTATCATAACCATCATTGCCATTAGTGTTGATTGAGTTGAACATTCTTGCATCACCGGTCATGTGTTGAGTGCACCCACTATTAAGAACTAATGTCTTCCTCTGGCTTTGTAATTGACCTACAAAAGAAGATCAATTCCTTTTAGGTACCCAAACTTGCTTGGGTCCTTGAAGGTTAGTAACCAAGCTCTTTGGCACCCAAATGGCTTTCTTCTTTGAGCCCATCCATGGTTTGCCAATGAACTTAGCCTTCACACCATTTGTACCCTTAACAAGCATATAGAAAGAATTAAGCTTAATGGAGGATATATTAGCATTTTTGCTTTGGTTGGTGCATTCATGCTCTCTATGACCAACTTGCTTGCAACTAGTGCAAAACCGACCATTGTTCTTCACAAAACTTGTCTTGTGAGGAGCAAAGGCCTCCTTGCCTTTCTTGGGGGTATAGCCCAATCCCTCTTTATAGAGAGAAGCTCTTTGGCTACCTAAGCACATAAGCAAGCGGTCCTCACCACCAGAAGCCTTAGCTAAGGTGTGAATGAGCTTAGTGACCTCCTTCTTGAAGTTCTTATTCTCAACCACTAGTGAGGCATCACAAGTGAGACCATCACTACTAGATGAGGTAGAAGTGGAAGTGCTACAAGAAGGGTTAGTAGTAGCAATGATGATAGGCATAGATAGTGATGTATCAATTAAATCACAAGTTAAACCTACATCACAAGTTTTAACATGCTTTTTTTATCTTGTTCATTAAGCAAAGTGGAATGAGCCTTTTCAAGCTTTTTGTGAGCCTTGCCAAGCTTCTCATGGGCTTCCTCTAGCTTCTCATGAGTTGCTTTGAGCTCATCAAGGGCTTGCTTAAGGGCTTTTACCTCCTTATTCAAGCTCTTGCATTCCCTTCTCTTAATGTCAAAGTGTTCTTTAGCATCTTCTAGCATGTCAAATAATTCATCCTTAGTAGGTTCATCATTATCACTATCACTATCATTTTCATTTTCTTGTTCATTATCATCATCATATCTTTTATCATCATAAGATTGTACCTTAGTGGCCTTAGCCATGAAGCATGATGAAGATTCGAAGAGAGAAGGCTTCTCATTGATGGCAATGCTTGCAAGAACCTTCTTTTTGGTGGTCTTGTGATCATTACTATCATCATCATCATCACTTGAGGAAGTATCACTATCCCAAGTGACTACATATGAACCACCCTTCTTCTTCTTGAAGGCCATCTTGTCCTTCTTCTCTGTCTTTTTCTTCTTGTCCTTCTTCTTGTTCTTCTTGTTGTCATTATCATTGTCGCTATTGTATGGGCATTGAGCAACAAGATGATCTTTGCTTCCACACTTGAAGCACCTTCTTGACTCTTCTTTGTTCTTGGATGAAGACTTCTTTCTTCTAGCACGGTAGCCCTTCTTCACATGAACTTGCCAAATCTCTTGACAAATAGAGCCATCTTCTCATCATCATCATCATCATCCCAAGATTCATCTTCACTTGATGTTTCTTGCTTAGCTTTGCCCTTGGATGATGTGGCTTTGAATGCCACACTCTTCTTCTTCTCATCCTTCTTCTCATCTTTCTTCTCCTTCTTTTCTTCATTCTCATCATCATCTCTATATGTATCATCGGTCATGATGTCTCCCAACACTTGGTTTGGTGTCATGGTGTCCAAACCACTCCTTACTAGAATAGTGACCAATGTACCAAATCTTGAAGGCAAGCATCTCAAGAACTTATGGGAGAAGTCCTTGTCCTTCACCTCTTCTCCAAGTGCTTTGAGATCATTGATAAGCACTTGAAGCCTATGGAACATCTCTGGCACACGTTCATCCTCCTTCATCTTAAAGCTTGCAAACTTTTCTTTGAGGATGTATGCCTTTGCACCCTTCACGGCTTGAGTGCCCTCAAATGATTCTTCCAACTTCTTCCAAGCCTCATGAGCCATCTCAATATTCTTGATTTGCTCAAATGTTCTCTCATCAATTGCATCATGAATAGCACTTAGAGCAATGTCATTGTTTTGGAGAAGTACTTCTTCGGCCACGGTGGGATTCTCTGGATCACCAATCACAATTTTGGTTTCTACCACCTTCCACACCTTTCTATTGATTGACTTGATGTGTGTTGTCATCTTTGACTTCCAATAAGGATAATTTGTGCCATCAAATTGGGGTGGCTTCTTGGTGTTGTTGATTTGAGCCATTTTAACACCGAAGGTTGTTAAGCCTCAAATAACGGTGACCTCGGCTCTGATACCACTTGAAAGATCCTAATGGCTAGAGGGGGGTGAATAGCCTAATAAAATTTCTACAACAACACTTAACAAAATAGTTAGACAATTATGAGGCGAAGCAAGTATTGCGTTAGCCTACTCAAAATGCAAGCCACCTACCACAATTCTAGTTTAGATACTGTCAATTCACACAAGAGCAATGACACTAACCTATGTTAGTGTGCTCTCAAAGGCTAACTAAAGAGCCACACCAACCAAGCATGTAAGCTCTCACAACTAGCTACACTAAAGAGCTTGTCAACTAGTTTGCGGTAAAGTAAAGAGAGTGATCAAGAGGGTTATACCGCCGTGTAGATGAAGAACCAATCAATCACAAAGATGAATAACATTAAAGACCAATCACCTCGGAATCAATGATGAACACAATGATTTTTACCGAGGTTCACTTGCTTGCCGGTAAGCTAGTCCTCGTTGTGGCGATTCACTCATTTGGAGATTCACGCGCTAATTGACATCACACGCCAAACCCGCAATAGGGTGCCGCACAACCAACACAAGATGAGGATCACACAAGCCACGAGCAATCCACTAGAGTACCTTTTGGCGCTCCACCGGGGAAAGGTCAAGAACCCCTCACAATCACCACGATCGGAGCTAGAGACAATCACCACCCTCCGCTCAACGATCCTCGCTGCTCCAAGCCATCTAGGTGGCAGCAACCACCAAGAGTAACAAGTGAAATCTGCAGCGAAACACGAACACCAAGTGCCTCTAGATGCAATCACTCAAGCAATGCACTTGGATCACTCCCAATCTCACTATGATGATGAATCAATGATGGAGATGAGTGGGAGGGCTTTGGCTAGGCTCACAAGGTTGCTATGTCAATGAAAATGGCCAAAGATATGAGCCATAGCTGGCCATGGGGCTTAAATAGAAGCCCCCATGAAATAGAGCTGTTATAGCCCTTCACTAGGCACACTGCGCTCTGACCGGACGCACTGGTCCAACTGACTGGACCCTGGACTCAGCGTCTGGTCCACTGATGGACGCCATGTGTCACTGGCTTCAAATGTTGTTCCTCAGATTTCAACGGCTACGAAGCTGACCGGACGCTCTGGCAAAACTAATCGGACGCTGGAGCCTCAGCGTCCGGTCAAGTACAGTAAGGGTCTAAAACCGGTTTTCCTCGATCGAACATGTCCGGTCCACCTTGACTGGGCACAGCCTAGTGTCCGGTGGTAAACCCTAGCCATTGTACCACCAAGTCAGCGCGACCGGACGCAGGCAGTCAACGTCTGGTGCTTTTGGATCCAGCGTCCGGTCACTTGACCGAAACGCATGTCCTCTGCTACCACTAACCAGATGCTCCGGTCCAACCGAGTCTAGCGTCCGGTCACTCATAGTGACCTCCGTCTTTTCTGTCTAGGGCATCGGTGGCACCGTCGAACTGTCCGCACTCTACGGGCGGTCACTCCGCCGGTGGAGTTTCTTACCCTTGCACCCAAACTTCACCACCCTTGATCAAATGTGCCAACCACCAAGTGTATCAGCTTGTGCACATGTGTTAGCGTATTTTCACAAATATTTTCAAGGGTGTTAGCACTCCACTAGATCCTAAATACATATGCAATGAGTTAGAGCATCTAGTGGCACTTTGATAACTGTATTTCGATACGAGTTTCACCCCTCTTAATAGTATGGCTATCAAACCTAAATGTGATTACACTCTCTAAGTATCTTGATCACCAAAACAAAATAGCTCCTACAAAATATACCTTTGCCTTGAGCTTTTTGTTTTTCTCTTTCTTCTTTCCAAGTCGAAGCACTTGATCATCACCATGCCATCATCATCATCATGCTATGATCTTCATTTGCTTCACCACTTGGAGTGTGCTACCTATCTCATGATCACTTGATAAACTAGGTTAGTACTTAGGGTTTCATCAATTCACCAAAACCAAACTAGAGCTTTCACATGAGCAATCCACTAGAGTACCTTTTGGCTCTTCATCAGGAAAGGTCAAGAATCCCTCACAATCACCACGATCGGAGCCAGAGACAAGCACCTTCCTTTGCTCGATGATCCTCGCTGCACCAAGCCATCTAGGTGGTGGTAACCACCTAGAGTAACAAGCAAAATCCGCAGCGAAACAAGAATACCAAGTGTCTCTAGATGCAATCACTCAAGCAATGCACTTGGATTCACTCCCACTCTCGTAAAGATGATCAATCTATGATAAAGATGAGTGGGAGGGCTTTGACTAAGCTCACAAGGTTGCTATATCAATGCAAATGGCCAAGAGAGTGAGCTTGAGCTGGCCATGGGGCTTAAATAGAAGCTCCTACGAAATAGAGCCATTGGGCTCTCACTGCAGCCCAACTCGGGGCGATCGGATGCACCGATCAGATGTGATCGGACACATGGCTTAGTGTCTAGTCATCTGATGCCGTCCACGTGTCACACCCATTTCAAATGCCAGCCGCGCTGTAACACCTCGGGTGTTTAAATATTAAAATCTGGCATGTCATCATATGCATTACAAAGCATTTGGCATTTGGTGAAAACTTTGATATGCATACACTAATATAAGTTTATATTTATGTGGTATGTGTTGCAATGCATTGTTTGACTCAAGTTCAATGTTTGTTTGGATTTTGAATTTTTCGAGAAAACCCTGCTTTTCCACATTTAAATCCTACCCTGAAAATCCATTTCAAAATCTAAGCATATTTTGGGGTTAGGCCCAAAAGCAAAAGTGTAGAGCTTAATAAGTTATACAAAATTTATCTTTGGAGTTTTTCAAGTTGTTTAGAAAATTTTTGAGTAAATCAAAAAGGCGTAATTCGGTAAATTTCCCTATTCAAATTCAAAAGTTCATTTCAAAATCTAGACCGAATTAGGAGATGATTATAAAAGCAAAGTTGTAGAACTTTTGATTTTGAACAACTTTTATTTTTGGAGATTTTTGAGTTGTTATGAAAATTTGGGAGTAATTTGTGAATTTTGGCGAATGGCAAACTTGTAATTTCGATGAACAGTGTTCACCGCTTGCGCTACACCGCCGACGAGCTTCGGCTTGCTTCCAGTCGCACGCGTGGCCGTCTGGGCGTCGCGTTGGCGCGCTGAAGGCTCCGTCGTGGCTTCTTTGCGCTTCCTTGGCTGCCCTATAAAGCTCTAGAGCCGCCGCCGTTCTTCTTTCTTCGTTCTCTGTTTTTCCCGTCGCCGCTGCTCCATCTCCGGCGAGCCCGTGCTGTCGTTATCATGCTCCACAGTCGCTGATAAGCAAGTCCCAGCTCCGCCTGAACCTTGCGCGTCCATCCGACCCACCAATTTGCGCATCCATCTGAACCAATCTCGGGTGGCACGGATCCATTCTTGTTTTAAAGGATCCGAGGGTAGGTTGGTATATGGAGGTCAGGGACCTGCATATATCGTGTGGTCTGGAATTCCTAGCTGGGTTTATAATCGGTTCGAATCGTCGTTGCTCCTCGGTTAAGGAGACTCAACTCACTGTTCATCATCGTAGAATTAATAACCGGAACTTGAATAAGGCTTGTGAAGGTGCTGAATATGAAGTTTCATGATCTCAGTGCGTATCGTGTCAGCTTTGTATATAATTCTTGAGAAGTTTTCTATATAAAGAATGTTGTTAAAAGAGCTTTTACGCAAAAGAACTTTGATCATTGTTAAAGCTATACCTTGAATCCCTGAGCCTGCATTACTGAGTTTATCAGTTAATATTTCGGATAAATCTTGTTGAGTACTTTCATACTCAGGGTTCGTTGACCCCTTGTTGCAGGTGAGCCTCATGAGCAGATCTGTTTTGGATCGTGCTGCATGACTATCGTTCATTCTGATGATGAGAAGTAAATGTGTGATCCTTGGGCAAGATGTTTATTTTGTGTGTTATGTATATATTAATTATGCCACTCCACTACTACTATGGTTTGTAATAATTAAAGAACTTAGTTTGTAAGGTTTGAAATAACTGGTTTGTAAACTATGTTATCATAAGACTTCCGCTGTTTTTACTCTGGTTTTGATATTTGAATAAATGTTGTAATACTACAATGACTCTGTAACGTGATCCTGCTCGGAAATCATGGATGATTCGGGGTTCCCCGAGGACACCCGACAGTCTTTTTAAGTTCATGGAAACATATGCATAGATGTCAGAGGTCGCCGGACAGTGACAGGTGCATGTGGGCCCTATAACTTAGGAGGTTCTGCCACAGAATGGTATCGGAGCGATCGTTACAAGGTTTTGTTGTATTGTTTTAAAAAAACTTCAAAATGATTTGGATGACTAAATTTAACTTGGTAATTTAGTCCAAATTGCTTCTGACTTATCTTATTTCTTTCTCACCATTCCCTATTTGATTAAAAAGGTTTTTATGTGGTGGAGTAGTAATTATACTATGCCCTATATAAAAATAAATGTTGTTTATGTGCATTATAAATTTTTGATGTTTTTGTTCGTAAGAACGATTCATGCATCAGGAATAATTCACTTGTTACTTCCTTCACCTCTTAGTTTGGAGTTAAGTAGTGAGTCTGGTTTGAGGAATGTAAACCATCTTAGCTACTTTCTGGATTTTGATCAATGATCTTACATGGATTAAATTGGCTACCTACAGTATGGCTCGTGCCAAGATGATGCCCCGTAAGTCCACCAGACCCAAAGGAGTTCCTCGTCACCAACTTGCCCCTAGAAATGATGGTGCCAGCAGCAGCAGCAGTACTAGGCCTGATCCCTAGGCAGAGATATAGAGGATTTCCGCAGAGTTAGCACAATCTACTAGAGATAGGGCTTTGGATGTTATACAAATAGGAGAATCACAGGGTCAATTGAGGCAGCTCACCACCACGCATAGGAACTATGAAAGTATGTTAGTTCATACGGTGGAAGGAAGAAATGAAGCTTGGCACAGGGAAAATGTAGCTAGAGCTAGAACTCATGAGCTAGAATTCTATGTAGAAGATTTAGAAGAACATAATACGTATCTACATGAGGAGGTGCATAGGCTTAGCAATCTACTAAATCCGAATCATGAGCCTCAAGCGGATGCAATGGACCCCGGTGTCATCCTTGCCGATGATGATGAATCGGGAGAGGAAGAAGAAGAAGATCCTGAAGAATTAGTAATGATCGATGAAAGTGATGATGAAGGCGGTAATAATTCCGGAATGGATACCGAGCCTGAAGTTTGAAGAAATTGAGGAAAAGAGTAGAGTTGTATAATAGTAGCTCTAGTTAAGTTAAGTAGTTTTGTTCTCGTACTCGTGGGTTTGTTTGTACATTAGTAAACTCTTTGTAATGTGTCTAGAGTAAGCTTTGGTACAATTCAATAAAGACATGTGAATAAAGTTTGGTTTGTTATGAGCAGATGCGTCGTACGCGGGGTTCGTATATTCCTGGAACTTCACAAGATGAGGATGGTATTCCAGATCCGCCACCTGTTCCAACCAATTTAGCTGATGCTATAACTGCACTTGTCAATGTGACGGCTGAAAATTCTCGTTTGCTTCATGAGATGGCCCAGAGTAATCAGAATCAGATGTACGGAAACCATGGACGCCACCACAACCGACAAGAGGCTACATATGTTGATTTCACAGACACAAGACCCCCAGTGTTCACCAAGGCAGATGAACCATTGGAGGCTGATGACTGGCTTCGAACCATGGAGCAGAAATTTGACCTTATCCCATGCACGGAGTATCAGAAACCTACGTTTGCCGCCCAACAACTTAGAGGAGCAGCAAGTGCTTGGTGGGCAAACTTAGTGGCTATGCAACCTGCTGGTATTCCAATAACTTGGGCTGAGTTCCGTACTGCCTTCAGAGCCCATTATATCCCTAAAGGAGTGATGGCTATAAAGCTAGATGAATTCCTTGCTTTGAAACAAGGAGATCAAACCGTGATGCAGTATGTGGGAAGATTTAATCATCTGTCCCAATATGCATCCGAACATGTCAATACTGATACCAAGAAGAAGAGGTGGTTTATGAGAGGCTTGAATACCAAGTTGCAGACTATGATGACCACTTGCACCAATGTTACTTACCATGAGGCAGTAAATATTGCAATTGCTTCAGAATCAAAGTATCGGCAGCATAAGGAGCTCAAAAAGAAAAAGAGTGTGCCGTCTGGATCTTTTGGTGGAAATCAGAAGAGGCAGAGGGTGATTTATCATCCAGTACATCATAATCGTCCTCCTTATCGTCCGCCACAGTTCCAAGCCAGGCAATAGTCAAATGTCCGTTCTGCTATAACCTATCTGAGTTCACAGTCAACCAATGCTCCTGGTGGCAATGCTCCAACATCCCAGGGTCACAACTATCCGTGCTACAATTGTGGAAGGACTGGTTATTTCTCTAGGGAATGTCCATATCCTAGGTAGGCTAATCAAAATTATCAGAAGGCCCCTGCTAATCAACAATAGGGTCAGGCACCAAACAAGAACCCCAATCAGAATGCTCAAAAGGGCAAAGACGAGAGGAAGACAGGACGGGTGTTCTATATTCAAGCTGGAGAAATTCCAGAAGGGGAGCCAGTGATGATGGGTATGTTTCCTGTTGCCAATCACCCTGCAGTTATACTTTTTGATTCTGGCGCATCGCATTCATTCATCAATAGAACATTTGTCGTGAAGCATGAAATTTCAATTAGGGCAACAACGGAAAGTTTCTTTATACAGTCGCCCGAGGGACGTCTGTGTACTAAGGAAATGGCATACCAGGTACCCGTAAACCTGGGTGGGCATATTTTTTCCACTACCATGATTATCCTTAAGGATCAGGATATAGATGTAATTTTGGGAATGAATTGGATGTATCAGCATAAGGCTGTTATAGATGCTTTGAATAGAACCTTAAGAGTAAGTTTGCCTGATAGTAATTCTCAACTTCTTATCCAACTTCCAACCCTAAGAAGATCAGTGGACAAGATTTGTGCAACTACTATCAAAGAGATTAGAGATATTCTGGTAGTATGTGAATTTCCGGATGTGTTTCCTAAAGATTTACTCGGTCTACCACCTGATAGGGATGTACAGTTCAATATAGAGTTACAACCTGGAATAGCTCTGATTTCTCGGAGAGCTTATAGGATGCCACCTAAGGAATTGGCCGAGTTGAAAACTCAGTTACAAGAATTGATTGACAAAGGGTTTATCCAACCTAGTTCTTCACCTTGGGGATGTCCGGCAATTTTTGTGAAAAAGAAAGATGAGACTTTGAGGTTATGTGTCGACTATCGTCCATTGAAAGAAGTGACCATCAAGAATAAATATCCATTACCTCGGATAGATCTGCTTTTTGATCAATTGGCTGGAGCCAAAGTTTTCTCCAAGATAGATTTGAGATCAGGATATCACCAAATCAAGATAAAGCCTGAGGATATTCCCAAAACGGCGTTTACCACAAGATATGGATTATATGAATACTTGGTAATGTCTTTTGGTTTGACAAATGCTCCAGCTCATTTTATGTATCTAATGAACTCAGTATTCATGCCTGAGCTAGACAAGTTTGTAGTGGTGTTTATTGATGACATTTTAGTATATTCCAAGAATAAGAAAGAACATTCGGAACATCTCAGAATTGTTCTGACCCGTTTGAGAGAACATCAACTATATGCCAAGTTTAGCAAGTGTGATTTTTGGCTTAAAGAAGTGCAATTTCTTGGACATGTCTTGTCAGCCGAAGGAGTTGCAGTTGATCCAAGCAAAGTGAAGGATGTGCTTGATTGGAAACCGCCAACCATAGTTCATCAAGTTTAGAGTTTTCTGGGTTTGGCGGGATATTACCGCCGGTTTATTCCAGATTTCTCAAAAATATCAAAGTCCATAACTGAATTGTTGAAGAACCAAGTTAAGTTTGTCTGGTCATCAGATTGTGAGGAGGCTTTCCAGACTTTGAAGAGACTGTTAACCACTGCACCAGTATTAGCCCAACCTGACATCGAGAAGCCGTTTGATGTTTATTGTGATGCTTCAGGTATTGGTATTGGGTGTGTATTGATGCAAGAAGGTCGAGTCATTGCTTATGCATCCCGGCAACTTAAGCAACATGAAGAACACTATCCGACCCATGACTTGGAGTTAGCAGCTATGGTTCATGCTCTAAAGATTTGGCGGCATTACCTGCTTGGTAATACGTGTCATATGTATACAGACCACAAAAGCTTAAAGTACATCTTTACTCAGTCAGAGTTGAACATGCGACAGAGAAGATGGTTAGAACTGATTAAGGATTATGACTTGGAAGTACATTATCACCTCGGTAAAGCAAATGTAGTTGCAGATGCCCTCAGTCGCAAAGGTTATTGCAATTGTCTGACAGTAAGGACAATGGATTTGAATTTATGTCAAGAAATGGAGAAGTTGAATATAGAAGTAATTCAACAAGGAAGCTTGGCCAACATAATTGTTGAAGCCACTATTCGAGATCAAGTTATTGCTGCTCAGAAGGAAAATAAGGTTATAGCCCATATCAAGGAAAGAGTCAAGAATGGAAAAGCGGAATGCTTTAGTATTGACAATGAAGATGTGTTATGGTTCAAGGATCGCCTGGTGGTACCAAAAGTTCTTGAGTTGCAGCAGTCAATTCTAGATGAGGCACATGCTACTAGGTTATCTATCCATCCAGGAAGCAACAAGATGTACCATGATTTGAAGCAAAGATTCTGGTGGACTAAAATGAAAATAGAAATTGCTAGATATATAGCGAAGTGTGATACTTGTCAAAAGGTGAAAGCTATACATTTGAGGTCTGCTGGTGAATTACAACCATTGCCTATTCCATCTTGGAAGTGGGAGGACATAAATATGGATTTTATTGTTGGTCTACCCAAGACATCAAAAGGATTTGACTCAGTATGGGTTATTGTAGATCGACTCACTAAGTCAGCACATTTTCTTCCAGTTAAGACAATATATCCCACGATCCAATATGCCAAAATGTACTTAGCAAGAATCATGAGTCTCCATGGAATACCTAAGACTATTGTGTCAGACAGGGGTACACAGTTTGTCTCCAACTTTTGGAAACAATTGCATTCTTCATTGGGTACCAAACTTCTGTATAGTACAGCTTATCATCCGCAGACTGATGGACAGACTGAAAGGGTTAATCAAGTACTTGAAGATATGTTAAGGTGTTGTGTCCTTAACTATTCCAATAAGTGGGACGAATGCTTACCTTTGGCCGAGTTCTCATACAACAATAGTTATCAGGAAAGTATTAGAATGGCTCCATTTGAAGCACTCTATGGTCGTAGATGTAGGACATCATTGAGTTGGTCTGAGCCTAGAGAAAGAAGATTCTTTGGAGTTGACCTTGTGAAAGAAACAGAAGACAAGGTTAGACAAATACAGAGTAATTTAAAGATAGCTCAGTCCCGCCAAAAGAGTTATGCGGATAGACGACGGAGACCATTGGTATTCAACAAAGGAGATTTTGTATATCTGAAAGTATCACCAATGAAGGGAGTTAACCGTTTTGGTGTTAAAGGAAAGTTGGCACCCTGATACATTGGACCATATCAAATTTTGGAGAGGTATGGAAAAGTGGCATATCGCTTGAAATTACCTGAACATCTTGCAGCTGTGCATGATGTGTTCCATGTTTCTCAATTGAAGAAGTGTCTCCGAGTGCCTGAACAGAATGTTGAAGTTGAAGGAGTGGAACTAGAACCGGATTTAACTTATTCTGAATATCCTATCCGAGTGTTAGATCAGAAAGATCATGTTACTCGAAGACGGACAATCAAGTTCTATAAGATACAATGGAATCAACATTCAGAAGAGGAAGCTACTTGGGAATCAGAAGATTACTTGTTAGAAAAGTTTCCAGAATTTCTAGCGTCAATATAGAATAGAGTAATGTAAGTTGAGTTCGGTAGTACAAATTGTGTTTTGTAAAGGGACCTCAGCTATTTTGTGGACAGAGTTTGTATGTGTTCTCGCGACACATTTCCTTTTCCATTACTTACCCTATGGCTTTGAATCTCGGGGCGAGATTTCTTTTAGGGGGAAGGATTGTAACACCTCGGGTGTTTAAATATTAAAATCTGGCATGTCATCATATGCATTGCAAAGCATTTGGCATTTGGTGAAAACTTTGATATGCATACACTAATACAAGTTTATATTTATGTGGTATGTGTTGCAATGCATTGTTTGACTCAAGTTCAATGTTTGTTTGGATTTTGAATTTTTCGAGAAAACCCTGCTTTTCCACATTTAAATCCTACCCTGAAAATCCATTTCAAAATCTAAGCATATTTTGGGGTTAGGCCCAAAAGCAAAAGTGTAGAGCTTAATAAGTTATACAAAGTTTATCTTTGGAGTTTTTCAAGTTGTTTAGAAAATTTTTGAGTAAATCAAAAAGGCGTAATTCGGTAAATTTCCCTATTCAAATTCAAAAGTTCATTTCAAAATCTAGACCGAATTAGGAGATGGTTATAAAAGCAAAGTTGTAGAACTTTTGATTTTGAACAACTTTTATATTTGGAGATTTTTGAGTTGTTATGAAAATTTGGGAGTAATTTATGAATTTTGGCGAATGGCAAACTTGTAATTTCGATGAACAGTGTTCACCGCTTGCGCTACACCGCCGGCGAGCTTCGGCTTGCTTCCAGTCGCACGCGTGGCCGTCTGGGCGTCACGTTGGCGCGCTGAAGGCTTCATCGTGGCTTCTTTGCGCTTCCTTGGCTGCCCTATAAAGCTCTAGAGCCGCCGCCGTTCTTCTTTCTTCGTTCTCTGTTTTTCCCGTCGCCGCTGCTCCATCTCCGGCGAGCCCGTGCCGTCGTTATCGTGCTCCACCGTCGCTGATAAGCTAGTCCCAGCTCCGCCTGAACCTTGCACGTCCATCTGACCCACCAATTTGGCTTGTCTTCACCGGGAACTCGAGTTTCATCACCTTCTTCCTCGCGGCCGGTAATCTCACCGTCGCATGCGCATCTCCGTGGCCAGAGCCCGTCGGTGAGCCGTTGCCCTTGATTGGTGTACCTTTAGCTTCGTCTCGATGCCGTAGTGCTCATTTCACTATTGATTGGCCGTTTTATCCACTGCAGTCGCCGGCACACCGTCACCGATGATCCTTGCTCCGCCGCCATTGCTGTTCACGTTGACCCGCGTCTATGCTGCTTCTCCAGCCTTGCTTTCTGCTCTGTAGTGTTCGTGGTGAGCTCCTAATGCTTCCTATGCCCTTTGATTAACTGCTACTGTACTCCTGTCGCTGGCGTAATGTCGCTGAGCCACCGCGTCCGCCATGGCCGACGCCAAGCTCGTAACTCGTAGTAATTCGTCTAGCTAGTGCCTTCAGTCGATGCGCCGGGATGATGTGCTCATTTTGGTACGTTGGTCGTCGCCGTTGATCTTACCGTCGGTGAGTTTGCGCCGGTCAGCGCCGTCGTCATCGTAGTCAACACGCGGGAGGTAGAAGATGACAGGTGGGGTCACCATGTCAGTGACTCAACGTTCAAAATGAATTTTTCTATTTTCAGATTTGAATGAATAGTGTCTGTTTTTGTTATTTTTGTGTAGATTTATTTAGAGCTCCAAAAATTATGAAAATTTTTGAGTGACTTCTCTGTGAGGTATAGTATTTAATAAAAATATGAAATAGTGTTTTTTAGTAATTTTTAAATGTGATAAAAATTGCTCAATTTATTCATAAATGGATTTCCATGATTTTTCTAGGCTTATTTATTTATCAAAAAAATTATGAAATTTGTTTTGCCACTTAGTTAACATGTAATGAACATGTACTAAAATTTTGAGCTCAAATAGAATAAGTTGATTTATTTCATAATTTTGAATTAAATAATTAATTCATAAAAGCAAATAGTAACCTTTAATGATTTAGGTTTTTGTTTGGACTTTTGGATTGAGTGATGACCTCGGGTCATTTGTTGTTAATGATCCTTGGCAGTTGATGTATGTGTTACGAAAAAGATTTAGTTTGTTTGACTTGCAACTGTACCGCGAAGGAAAGTTGTATTCAAATTATTAACTTTGCATCCATCATCGAGCATCATATTTTGTATTCCGCATCATGTTAAACATGGCATTGTTATTATGTGTAGTAAACGAAGGTGAAAACGTGGTAGTTAATCAAGTCGTGGAAGAAGTTTATCCGTCTGTTGAGGTCGGATCGAATCCTTATGAAACGTCGCAGGAATCGGGCTTTTCCGTCAACGAAGGCAAGCCCCGGATGCATACAACCCTACCTTGTGTTTTACAAATTAATTTCGCTTTTGCTTTCCATTACTGCATTAAGTGATTAAGAGTTAAGTAAAAGCCTAATTGGTGCATTACCACCCTTGTTATTCCATATTTACCATTTTATCAGTTTTAAACTCGTATATGCCTAATTCTTCTTAGCTATGCATAGAACGATGAAAGTCGAGTGACTACCTGCCACTTGCAAGTTTTAAATGGAACATTGGTTAATTATGTTAGCATGTGATATGGGAATGTGGAGTAATAAATCTAGACCGGGCGGACTTGGTGTGTGTGAGCCACCAGACATGGAGGTCTTGTGAGCGGGTTCTTTCCGCCTGTGTCGATTAAGGCACGTCCGTTGTTGAATTGTATGAGGTGAGAATTTGTAGTACTAACCACATACTCCGGTAAGCCTGAACTTGGCAATTCTATTACGAGAATGGCTACTCGCGCACTGGGAGTGGAGAGATGGCGGGAATAGCGTGTACCCACGTGGCCATGGGCTAGAATGGTGGAGTACTGTGTTCTCGGGTGGCGTGGACCCGTTCTTGTTTTAGAGGATCTGAGGGTAGGTTGGTATATGGAGGTCAGGGACCTGCATATGTCGTGTGGTCTGGAATTCCCAGCTGGGTTTATAATCGGTTCGAATCGTCGTTGCTCCTCGGTTAAGGAGACTCAACTCACTGTTCATCATCATAGAATTAATAACCGGAACTTGAATAAGGCTTGTGAAGGTGCTGAATATGAAGTTTCATGATCTCAGTGCGGATCGTGTCAGCTTTGTATATAATTCTTGAGAAGTTTTCTATATAAAGAATGTTGTTAAAAGAGCTTTTACGCAAAAGAACTTTGATCATTGTTAAAGCTATACCTTGAATCCCTGAGCCTGCATTACTGAGTTTATCAGTTAATATTTCGGATAAGTCTTGTTGAGTACTTTCGTACTCAGGGTTCGTTGACCCCTTGTTGCAGGTGAGCCTCATGAGCAGATCTGTTTTGGATCGTGCTGCATGACTATCGTTCATTCTGACGATGAGAAGTAAATGTATGATCCTTGGGCAGGATGTTTATTTTGTGTGTTATGTATATATTAATTATGCCACTCCACTACTACTATGGTTTGTAATAATTAAAGAACTTAGTTTGTAAGGTTTGAAATAACTGGTTTGTAAACTATGTTATCGTAAGACTTCCGCTATTTTTACTCTGGTTTTGATATTTGAATAAATGTTGTAATACTACAATGACTCTGTAACGTGATCCTGCTCGGAAATCGTGGATGATTCGGGGTTCCCCGAGGACACCCGACAGTCTTTTTAAGTTCATGGAAACATATGCATAGATGTTAGAGGTCGCCGGACAGTGACAGGTGCATGTGGGCCCTATAACTTAGGAGGTTCTGCCACACGCGCGATGCCAACGGCTAGTAGCCGTTCTCGCACGCTTTAAGTCACGATCGGACGCACCGTCGCACAGATCGGATGTGCCGGTGCCAAGTCAACCATGTGCACGCGCCACTGCTACGACGTGACTGGACACTCTGCTGAGATGATCGAACGCATCTACCCCTAGAATCTGGTCACTTCCAGAGAGGTTTCAGAGTGGCCAAATCATGACCGGACGCATCCGATGCATCTCGATCGGACCCTTCACAACGTCCTGTGCAATACCCTAGGTTACACTACCTTGGCCTCTACTGACCAGACTCACAAGCCTGTGTTTGGTCACTGCGAGAGTAGCGTTCAGTCATTGAAAATTAGTGACAATCACCTCCTTTACTTTACTAACTTCTTCACCCTTGCTCAAATATGCCAACCACCAAGTGTATCACCCTGTGCACACGTGTTAGCATATTTTCACAAACATTTTCAAGGGTGTTAACACTCCACTAGATCTAAATGCATATGCAATGAGTTAGAACATCTAGTGGCACTTTGATAACCGCATTTTAATACGAGTTTTACCCCTCTTAATAGTACGGCTATCGATCCTAAATATGATCACACTCACTAAGTGTCTTGATCACCAAACCAAAAAGCTCCTATCAAATTTCACCTTTAACTTGAGCTTTTTGTTTTTCTCTTTCTTCTCTTCCAAGTCCAAGCACTTGATCATCACCATGGTCACACCATCATAATGATCTTGATCATTGCTCCACCACTTGTAATAGTGCTACCTATCTCATGATCACTTTGATAAACTAGGTTAGCACTTAGGGTTTCATCAATTCACCAAAACCAAACTAGAGTTTTCATATAAGAGGAGTGTCAAAATCATATATTCCTGCGGCTAATGCACCGGAGAGAGTGGAGATACCCCTGGAGGGCATGAAACCTACCCAAATCCCTAATCCTAGGAAAAGGGGGAGAAATTCGGATAACTCGGCACAAGTTGTTAGAGAGAACGCATTACACTCCCATTCAGTCGTCCCAGCAGTGACACATCCTGAAGGTGAAAGTCCTAGTGCAAATGTGCGCACAAATACAAATAATAGCACAAGGATAATGGAACAAACAGGCTGAGTAATTTGGGAAATCATGACGAGCTGGATGATTCAATTGAAGAAATTGCCATAAATTATGCTGAATCTAGAGAACTATATAACAGAAAGAATACAGATGTCGACATTAATTTCGTCTCTAATATCACAGAAGCGATTAATGAGGATCATGAACCAAAGTCCATGGCAGAGTGCCGAAAGCGCTCAAATTGGGTCAAATGGAAAGAAGCAATAGAGACGGAATTGCGCTCGCTTTCTAAGAGGCAAGTATTCGGGCCTATCGCCCGCCCGCCCCCAAAGTATTTCCTGTAGGATACAAATGGGTGTTTGTTCGAAAGAGAGATGAGAACAATGTGGTGGTGAGATACAAAGCGAGGCTCGTAGCACAAGGGTTCACGCAGAGACCCGACATAGATTATGATGAAATATATTCTCTAGTTACGAGTGGCATAACATTCTAATATTTAATATCTATGGTAGTAGGCTTAAACTTGAAAATGCAGATGATGGACGTAGTGACCGCATATCTGTATAGGTCGCTAGATTTAGATATATATACAAAAGTCCCAGATGGACTGAAAATTCCATATTCTAAATCAAATCACAACATGTACAGTGTTAAGTTGTAGATGGCACTATACGGGCTTAAACAGTATGACCGGATGTGGTACAATCGGCTAAGTGACTTCTTCCTGAAGCAGGGATATGTTAATGATACCGATTCTCCCTGTGTATTTATTAGAAAATTCTAGAAGGGTTTTTGTATTATTTCAGCGTATGTTGATGACTTAAATATCATAGGCTGTAAAGAAGACATTGAGGAAGCAAGCGCCTACCTCAAGGCGGAGTTTGAAATGAAAGATTTGGGACAAACCAAGTTTTGCTTGGGCCTGTAGATCGAGCATCTCCCTGGAGGAATTTTTGTACACCAATCTACCTACACGAAAAAGGTTTTAGAAAGATTTAATATGTCAAAGACTCATCCTGTGAAACCCCCGATGGTTGTCAGATCACTTGAGGAGGACAAAGACCCATTTAGACTGAGAAATGATGATGAGAAGCTTTTAGGATCCAATGTTCCCTATTTGAGCGCTATTAGAGCACCGATGTACCTTGCAAACTGCACTAGGCCTGATATTGCATTCGTAGTGAATTTGCTAGCTCATCATAGTGCGAAACCAACCAGAAGACATTGGGTAGGTGTTAAGACAATACTTAGATACCTGAATGGCACCCAAGATCTTGGCTTGTATTTCCTAAAGAATCAGGATCTAAGATTGGTTGGCTATGCAGATGCTGGATATCTATCTGATCCGCATAATGCAAGATCTTAAACTAGTTTCGTATTTCTCTGTGGTGGTACTGCTATATCCTAGACATCTTGCAAACAAACCTTGGTAGCAACATCAGCAAACCACTTAGAGATTATTGCGCTATATGAAGCCGCATGTGAATGTGCTTGGCTACGACGGATGACTAACCATATCCAGAAGTCATATGGTCTTAGTACCATGGATACCCCCACTATTATCTATGAGGATAATGCAGCATGTGTTGCACAAATGCAAATGGGCTATATTAAGAATAATATGACTAAGCATATATCTCCTAAATTGTTCTATACTCATGAACTCCAGAAGTAGCGTGTTGGTGTTTTGAATCACTAGCTAGTAAATTTCTAGTTTGCGCGTCTTGCCCGGATGATTGTGCTCGGAGGACATAAGGATTTATACTGGTTTGGGTAGAACGTCCCTATGTTCAGTCTGCTGCGCTTGTGTTACCGACACTTGGTTTGTAGTAGGGGTTACAAACAGGCGAGTGAGGGAGAAGGTCTCAAGTCTCTGGTGAAAAGAGTGAGTCTGGTTGAGCTCTTTGTCTACTATCCGGTGCCTAAGCCTTCAGCCGCTCAGACGTGTTAGATGTGTGTGTTAGAATGCCCCATTCGTGGGGTGCCCTGCTTCCCCTTTTATAGATGAAGAGGAGATGCAGGTTACATCAGAGAGAGAGAGAGAGAGAGAGAGAGAGAGAGAGAGAGAGAGAGAGAGAGAGAGAGAGAGAGAGAGAGAGACATACAAGGAGAGGAAGGCTTCTAGAATTGCAATATCTTCCATCTCCTTTACGTGGGTCCCGATGACCCTGTAGATGACGACGGGGATGGCTCCATGTCATGGCCCTGTTCATCACTGACACCGTACGCGGGCACCGTCAACCAGTCGTGACGCTCCATCCCATCCCAGCGGATGGTATGGCTCATTGACGTCTCCGCCTAAGGCCATACGGGGAGTAGGTAGTACAGCACTGGCACGCCCAATGCTGCTGGCGACGTGCGTCCTCAGACATGGTCGCATGTCACGTCAAGGCGCGCCTGCTCCCCTTCTGGCGTCAGAAGTTTGACCCTGGACTCATACTTTCAGACTCGTAGTGGTTGGTGGCGGTACGGACCTTCGTCGGGCGAGGGGGAGCCCGCGCCCTCGGGGGTCGGGCGAGATGGAGCCCGTGCTCTTGGGATCAGGTGAGATTGAGCCCGCGCTCTCGAAATCGGGCGAGACAGAGTCTGAGCCCTCGAGATCGGGCGAGACGGAGTCCGCGCCCATGGGGTCGGGTGACCCGGATCCCGTATCCTTGAGGTTGGGCGAGACGGAGCCCGTGCCCTCGGGGCTGGACGAGACTAAGATACGCTTTTCACCATCTGAGGGAGTTAGCGTTCGCGGCTATTAGCTTCCTTCTTTCGGGTATCCCTGATACTGATATCCGACACAGGGTGAGGTAAATATCTTAAAAGTCCAGTCATGTAATAATGTAGCAGATTTGTTCACTAAGTCTTTACCAGCTACTACATTCAGAAAATGTATCCATAATATTGGTATAAGACGACTGAGAGACCTGCAAAGTTCAGGGGGAGATCGCCCATGAATTGCCCTTATTACTGGGTCCAGAAAATCCTGAATTTTAGTCCTGAAGATTATAAAATGTCCTGAAGACAACCGTTGTACTCTTTTTTTTTTCCCATAAATGAGTTTTCCAGAAGTTTCTCATAATGGTTTTTAATGAGGCAACAAGTGCAATACATCTGGCGGCACTATGTACTCTTTCTCCATATTTTCCCACTGGATTTTTAGGAGTTTGAATGAGGCATGAGTTGATCGCGATATTCGCCTAAGAGGGGCTGTTGGGAAACAATAATCCTAAGATAATTATGGGCTCATACCAAATATACCCCCGAAGGGTTAAGACTATATAAAGAAACTTGTACCCATCTATAATGAAGAAAAGATAAGAGTTCCACGATATTTGCTTTCCTATATGTTCACCCGGTGTGCTACTGGGAAATGGTACGAAAAATTATTTACAACTCCCTCACGTCTCATCTGCTGTAGGGAGGGAAGGGAAGGATACGCAGGACCGCTGTTACTTAACAATGCGGACTTTTTCCTATCGGAAACCGAAGGGAACCGGACCCTTTCTGTTGTAGGCCCTCGGTCGTATTTGGGCTTGGGCCCGCGTCCACTCCTGCTGGCTGGTCACTGGTGGCAAGACCGTCGTCATTACTGCACCCCGTCTCCCTCTCTGCCAAAGCGAAGCTTTGCTTGGTCCACGCGCCGCCCATCTCAATCAATCGCTGCCGCCAAATTCGAACTAGAACTACTACGATGCTAGTCTCCTCCCCAGCTACGCGCGCGGATGAATCTGTGACGTGAGCCTCCTCACGTCTCGGGTCAATCTGTGACGTGAGACGCGACTGATGACTGAGGAGCACACGCACCTAGCGGGGATAATATTCACCCAGTTCTGCTGGTGTTATTTCGGTTAATTCAGTAGTGTTTTTTAAGAGAAAATAAGTAGAAATAATCATAAGCGGGCTGAAAAGTAGATGAACATGACAAGGTGAATATCTGGGTTGGGTAGGGAAATGCATGAGCTCTACGCGCACGGCTTCTCAACGTACCAGAGGCTTCGTTTGCATCCGCTAATTAGCTCAAATTAGTCGAGGTTGACCAGGTCTAACAGTTAGTTAGAGATTTGGCTGAAAAATTAGTTTACCTATTAGCTCGATCGGTTTAGAGGACTAGATATAAAATTAGTCCACCTGGAAGCTCGAATGTTTAGACGACATCGCGTTTCCAGTACAACTCGAGCATCCAAACACTGGGTATTTGTTACAGGAAACTCGAATGTTTAAACGACATCTTCTTTCCTGCACAGCTCGAGCAAACCGTCGTGGTTTAGGCACTACCGGAAAAGCTGTTTCATCACACAATCTTTCCTGGCTAACCATGGCAGCCTCGAAAACGACCCGGCTGGAGACTCCCTGGCCGCCTAACTCAACTCTGAAACTGAGGACGAGATGCCTAATGAACCTGAAAACGCAGCCTGCGTGTGTGGACACGTACTCGCTTATTATGCGTTTTGCAGTTAGCCGAATGTTGCCAGACCAGAGTGTCCCTTATGCAAAGCTAGGCCTACTATCATCCCAGATAACTAGACTATCATCAGAAGTTGGTTGCTCTGCCCTGCCGTTGCTGAGTAGCATCATTCTCGTGCACCTGACATAACGTGTATAGCAATGCCGTTTAGACGTATGAACAAACCAAAGACTTATATCCAGTAAAGAAGAAGAAATAATAAGCTCAAATTAGGAGTATGAAATTGAAACAACCAAAGGCTTATCCAGTAAAGAAGAAATAAGCTGCATCAAAGAGCAAAAGGCAGAGGTACGGTACTATTTCACATATGAGATTATCGTGGAGATATTAGTTGTCCTTTCTCTATCTCTCCTCCATACATGTTTCAATTCAACAGCCTTCACTCAACTTCTTGCCTGACGTAAATCGGAAATAGACAAATGTGCTTCGTCAACATAGACAAATCAAACTCGCAACCTCAGGCCTCGCATATTTATTCCTTTACAATTGCGCCTCAAGGTCAATTGTGTTCGAATAGTTTATATACATTCTTTTTTTTTCACTTTAGTGAATAATGTAATGTATATTTGAGACCCTAAATGAATTCAAATAAAAAAACTTTGGACTAGAGAGTTTTAGATTTATTTGAGTACTTAACCTTTGGTTCAGGTCATTTCTTCATCTAAGGTCATTTGAAACAAATAAAAAAAAATGTGAATTTCAAAACCATTAATCTCAAAACAGAATTTCTAGACCCCAGATGATTTGAAATGAAAATATCGTCAGCTACAAAGTTCCGTATCTCTTCGAGTACGTAACTTTAGTTCGGGCCATTTCTCCTTCTAAGGTACTTTAAAAAATAAAAAAATGAATTTCAAAATATTTGAAAACTTAAAACCGTGTTTCTGGGCACTATATTATTGCAGATAACAAGTTGTCAAAAAATGAATTCCAAAATCTAAAAACTTTGAACAGATTTTTCGTGCACTAATCGAATTCAAATGAAAATATCGTCAATTATAAAGTTTTATATCTCTTTGGGTACTACAACCTTTTGATATAAAGTTTGCCTTCATCCTACTTGAGTTGAAGAAAAGTTATGAATTTTACTATACTCCACCTAATTTTAGAGACGACTAGATTCTAACCAACTCTAGAAATCAATTTCATCCCTTTCTAGTGGCAGCTGACAAGCCGAACTACCTCTAATATAGACGGGACGTGTCAGAAACTAATTTTAGAGGTAGATTTTTATTGAGCCGTCTCTGCCCGGAAATACCTCTATTCCTAAAAATCGTTTTGTAATAGTGTACTGTGGTTTGTGAATCATTTGTCAACTAAATATAAAATATGTCAACCATATTGATGAAATGTGCTTCTATAAAATCTTGTGTTAAAATTAAAGACAATTCATCGAGAAGCTACAGTCATCTCGACCTCTGCAGCAGGATACACAGCCCAAAGAAAAGTTTTAAAGAACACAGACACTCTAATGTCTATCAATCTAAAACTAGATCTCCACTTATGTGTCAGAAAAAAAAAACTCCGTACCCACTTGCGCCGAACGTTGTATGAACAAGAAGCGAATTGGGATTCCACTGTCTATGCATTCTTCCAATCTGTCGGTAAGAAACAACCTAATAGTATACAGCCCTGAAAAAAGGCGAAAAGGGTTGTAATGTGACCCTGACTAACTGATTATCAAGCCTCCAAAAACAATTGAGAAGAGGCTTAAGAATTAATGGCCAGTAAAACAAGAAGCTATGTCCAAGCCGAGAGACTGCACCACGCCGCCAATGCCCAGGGCGGCCTCTGGCCGTGCGAACGCGGCGGCGCGCTGTCTCCCGACGAACTCCATCGCCTTCGCGAGAACGGTGGCGCCTCTGCTGTCCGCCACCGCATTGTCAGACTTGGACACCTTGCCACCGGCTTCGGCCTTGATCGACGATACGTACGCGCCGAGGTCATGAACGCTCCCCAGGTCGCGGAGGCTAAGGAAGTCGAGGGCGAGCTCCACGCCAACGTGCGTGTAGCGGTCACCGGCGGCCCAGGAGGCGAGGAACCCTCTCGTGCCCTCGTTGAAGAGGGCGCCCGGGAGCATGGTCACCGGGTCGCGGACGTTCGCGACGCGCAGCACCTTCACGCCGAGCTCGTCGCAGCGGTCCTTGAACGCCGCGTTCCCCACTCTCGGCCCGCCGAAGGAGAAGACGGTAACGGGGACGCGGCGCCCTGACGCGTCGCGGTTGAGGCCAAGCTGGGAGAGGTCGTAGCCGAGCAGCATCGCCAGGGCGCTCCCCATGCTGTGCCCGGCCAGGGTGACGCTCATGTCCTCGCGGGGCCTGTCCACGGAGAAAGACTTGATGACGCGGGACACCTCGCGGAGGATCTGGTCCCGGCAGCTCCCCATGCCGCTGGCGCCGGGCGAGGTGGTGTAGAGGTTGAGGAAGCCGGCCTCGACCTTGACGTCCGGGCGCGCGTCGAGGCGCGTTGGCTCGAGCGCGCTCATGAGGTTGGCCGCCCACTCTGCCTGCGTCACCGTTCCACGCAGCGAGACGAGCACGTCGCGCCTGCCGAGCCGCTGGGTCATCTCGTCGGTGGACACGGCGACGTACCCGACCCAGCTGGCGCGGCCGCGGCCGCTAGTGGACGGTGCGGCCACGTCCGGCGTTGCGTAGATGTACCGCGTCACCTCGTACCCTGCCCTGGCCATGCCGGCCTCCTCGAGCACGCGCTCCTTGGCGTGCTTGCAGCACATGTACCGCACCGACGGCGGGTCCACGTCCAGCACCTTGTAGCAGGCGCCGACGAGCTCGCCGTACCGCGCCACCTCGTCGCGCACCACGGGGTGCAGCGGTTGGAGCAGGCCGTCCCAGTCGTGGGACCCCTGGACCTGCCTCCACATGTTTGCGACAGATGCCGTCCGACTCCTCGGCGTGCTGGTCCTCCTCGCTGCTGAGGCAACCAGCGCGCTCGCCCTCTCTCCGGGCCCCGCCCTTGCGGAGATGGACGGCGATGTGGCGGCCTCGTTAACTGTGGCGGCAGAGGCGAAGCTTGCGCGGGACGGTTCAGGGCGCCCGGGGCTCCAGACCTGGTGCAGGGTGCAGCGCGGTTGGATCATGGCAGAGGAAGCCATTTGTTCACCACGCACAAATTGGTACAGAACCGGTAGACCGAGCGCGTTACCGTATATAGCCGCGTGCTCCCCCTCTAGAAAAGGACACAGTTCCCCTTTTCAAAAATTTAAATGCTTTCAAGTTTAATCAAAGTTTTATAAAAAAAATTAATATTTATGATACAAAATAAGTAATATTACATTAATTATGAAATATATTTTTATAATGAATCGATTTAAAGACATAAATATGAATATTATCCGCTCTAAACTTTACCAAATTTAAACTATTTTTATGCGTACGAGTATCGTAATTCCATTCTTTTCTCGATAGAAACGGTAGAATCGAGCACACATGCACAAGCACAAGTGCCGCCTCTCTGTGGGGCCACGTCGTCGAGCTAAGGAAAGGAAGTATCATACCCAACCATGACAATTGACAGCTGCAGCGCTGGTACAAGCTGGCGCACGAGTATGACGTCCCTCCGCCGGCGTCCAGTGACCATATTTGCCGCCTGACTATAGTCCCCCCAATGAAAAATAAATATCCTATTTGACTCGGCAGTTTTCGATGCTTATTATCTAGTCATATTTGTCACTAATATCTACTCATGTAATAAAAGATACTCCATCTCTCCCTAAATAAATAATCACGCACATTTCTACAAATCTGTCTCCGAGGAGGCTAAACGGTCTCCTAGCCTATTTATTATCCTCGAAGTCTCCTCACATTTCCTGCACTCCCTCCTCCTCCTTTTTGAACACCGCTGCCCCAAACCTTCCCAATTTAGGGTTGGGATTTTGTTGTTGGATGGGTGTAATAAATGCTATAATTAGTGTGCAATTCGAGCAGTCACCAATCAATGTGCAACTACTTTAATTAGGGGGTGTTTGGTTGCCCCTTCTAAATTTTAGTCGCTGTCCCATCGGATGTTTGGACACATGCATGGAGTATTAAATATAGATTAATTACGAAACTAATTACATAGTTTACGACTAATTTACGAGACGAATCTTTTGAGCCTAATTAGCCCATGATCTGACAATGTTTTGCTACAGTAAACATGTGCTAATGACGGATTAATTAGGCTTACAAAATTCATCTCGTGGAGTACTGACGGATTATGTAATTTGTTTTTTTATTAGTATCCGAACACCCCATGCAACATCCTCCCGACACATCTCCTAAATTTTAGTAGCCGGATCAAACACCCCCTTAATCGGCATGTTCGCTGGTTGGTTTCTGGGCTGATAAGCCCGGTTGGTGCTGGTTTATTGTGAGAGAAAAACACTGTTGGCTGGCTGATAAGCCCTGGTTGAAACCAACAATCTGGCTGAAACCAACAAGCGAACAGGCTGAATGAAGGATAGTATGGTCTTTTTTCTTCCATACCAATCTGTTCTAAATTTGCTAGGAATCTATTATTCAGAGACAAAGGGAGTATGTATGTACAAAAATAAAAACAACTTATAATTTGGAATGGAGGAAGTAGAAAACATTAATTAATTATGCATATTTATGAGATTTCAAAATTTTATAGTACAAATCTACCATATGTCTTCTATCCTTCCAAATTAGATTACTCAAAAGTTATTCTGTAGATTTGACCAAACATTGTCTTAAACAACATTTTTGTTTAGGTAGTATCTGCTTAGAATTTGCCATTGTATCGCCAAAATAGAGATCTACTCCCTCTATTCCAAGTTATAAGATGATTTAGCTTTTCTAGATACATAGCTTTTCCAAGTTATAATTGTATTGCCATTGTGCTGCTTAGAATTTGCCATTGTATTGCCAAAATAGTGTTGTTTTTTTTTTAATTTTTTATATCTGCTTGAATATGTATACTATGTCGAATATGCAATACTCTAGCTGTTTATAACACCATATTTGCTAATTATTAGTTCATATGGTTCGCCAGGTCCTTTCTTTATTGAATTGCATAGTGATACTACCAAATAAATAGAGAAGAGATCATTTTATCAAAGGGAGAGAGAGAGAGAGAGAGCGCTCTAATACTACGGCTTGGATCGCTCTTTCCTTGTAGGTGAACTCAGTTGTAAATGTAGTCTAACTTTTAATTAGCAAAACTAAACCTTAAAAAACTTATGGATGTGGATGTCCTTGGGAAGAACTAATAGGATATCTGATTGTTTGTTGTAGCTAATGGATTGCTTGAACCGGAGAATGGAAATTACAAAATAAGATGTATAACATGTAATGTATATAGTAGTCATTTACTGATATGTGTGTATGTGATGTACATCCACATGGAAGTAACATACAAGCCAAATCTGGTCTATGCAAATCTGCATGCATTTGTAATTTGCGTTGAGATTTTTTATGTTTTTAAATTTGTCATCACATACAACGCTAACCAAACCCCCATCTCTAATGACCAACATCAGAGATATTGGGTGTAGCTAAACACACGTCTCTGATAACCCACATCAGAGATAGGTGTAGATAAAACTGCATCCCTGATGATCCACATCATAAACTTGTGTAGACAATCCCATGTCTCTGATGACACACATCATAGACGTCGAAATCCCCGTTTGTGATGACTCTCATCAGAGACGGAAAAAATCACGTTCATGATATGGTCACAGTCATGCGAATTCCTTATTTGTGATGAAGTTAAGGCTCGTTTGTGACTAAGGAATATGGCATAGTGCCTCTTGATGCAATCTTTTTTTCTTCAGCAAGATATATGAATGAATTGTGCATAAAACTACAAACACAGTGCAACAACTCAATGATGATAAACTCATATAATAGGATTTGGACAAGGAGGATGATCACACACGAATAATTCTTGGTTTGGGATGGAAATTCGGCTAGGCTTGTAAATTTTCTACTGTAAAAAAATAGAATGCACAGTTAAATGCTAGCAAAACACTACTACATAAAAAAATTTGCAAAGGTGACCGGGAAGCCTCTATAGAGACGGCTAGCCTAGCTGCCTCCACGTGGTTGTTTTTCAACCGTCTCTATAGACCGATTTATAAGGGCGGTTGAAAACAATAACTGCATCTAGAATCGAGTTTCTAGAGGTGACTCGAAATATAATAGTCTCTACAAACCGTTTCCCAGAAAATATAATTTAGGCTTGAAAAATAGCAAAAAAGCAGTCTCACAGGTCCCGTTTGCTTGGAGGAATTCTGGAGGAATCTAGAGGAATCTGTGAGAGAAAAACACTATTTTAGATGAAAAAAAGAAGCGGATCAAGCCAGATTTAAGGGCACGCGAACGGGGCCATAATGTAATTTTAGAGACATAATTTGATTGAGCTGCATCTACTTAAAAAAGCCCCCGTCCTGGTCGCTAAAAATCATGTGTAGTGGTGAAATCAAAGGTAACACGAAGGAATCACAAACTTCTAAGTCTCAAACAGTAGAAAAAAATCTTAATCCAACTCACAAAAAAATAATTTGTAGTCTAAAATAAGGTTTCATCGTGAAAAAGTACGCATGTGTACAGGCTTTGATATGATAGAAAATGGGCATGTGGTGGACACAGGGGAATGGAACCAAAACACTAACTTAAATATGCCTATGTGCAACGGTACGAGGCTACTCTCAATGCATTGCACCATGTCATTATCTTCAAAAGCTACTATATGTCAACTAATATAAATATGATATGGCTCCAATTGAATTAGACGGTGGCGATGGCTTCCTACGTCAATAGAGTTAGCTGAGCCCTCAGCCCATGACCCTCCTTGTCCTTGCTAGGCTCCCTAAGCTACATGCATGAACAAAGGCCACACATACCATAGCACCCCTATGCACATGCCCCATAACGATGAGTGATTGAGGATCTAGCATGATATGATGCTGCCACCATCGTCTTACGTAGGTACGTGGCCTCTAAATCTACCTTAGCTTGCTTTCTGAGGTTTGATTGGGGTTGGTTGGCGATGTGAGCTTCATTTGCTCCCGAAAAGTGGAGCGAAAAGGACTCGAAACCATACATCCAGATGAGGTGATGTACACTATGTATCGGCCTTTGTTGTTCTTTATGTGCGCAGTGCAAGGTGTAGTGGCATATCCTTATTAGACTGGACACCGCAAGCTTAAAATCATGGGAACCATACTTTTGTGTATATTTTATCAGCAGCCGACATACAGTATTATGGAACAATGCAATTCGTGTATGTACGCATTGGATCCTCATTGGCTGGCTATAACATGCTAGTATACTCCATCCGCTTTCCATATTAATGTTGCTTTAGGATTTTAATTATTAGTTGGTCAAACTTGTTAATTAAACTTCAAACTTCACTTTATGAAAACTTATGTTGTCGGTGCAGAAAGTGACCAACACGTAAATATTTATAGTTTTGCCGTATGTTGTGATCGGATGTGGCCTAACACTTAATGACACAGGGTTTATACTGGTTCAGACAACGTGCCCTACGTCCAGTTTGAGTCGATCGGTGACTTTATTCCTGAGCCCAGGTACTCGAAGTTTGTTGTGGGGTTACAAATGAGAGGGAGTAAGATGGAGGGTGTAAGAGGTCCGGTCGAACTCTGGTCTGAAGGGCCGAGAGTGACGGGAGCTCCTACATGCGTTGAGTGTTTGAGCGTGTGCTCGAGCTTTGAACATAGTGGTTCTGCTGTTGTGTGCGAGTGAACTCAGGGATCCCACTGTTGGGAGAGAGCGCGTCCCCTTTTATAGATGAAGGGGACGGCCTTACAAGCGAGCGAGAGAGAGAGTATGTATGCTACTAAGTCTTGTTGCTCACGTCGTCGGGTACAAGATGATGGTAGACGCCCATAACACTGTTGTTGTCAGACGCATGTGGGAGGTTTTACCGTATTCACCATGTATGGTAAATGACGGCGCCCACAACACTGTTGATGTCCAGAGGCATGTGGGGGAGCCTTACCGCGTTTGTCTAGTACGGGAGTTCATGGCGCCCACAACACTGTAGGGCAAATGTCGACGCCCACAACACTGCTTGGGCTCTAACATGCCTAGAAGGTTGTCGGGCACCCTTCTGACATGTCCTGTCGGTACTGCCTTGCAGGTGTATAGGGTACGGTCCTTGGTATTGTGGTTGACTTGGTGCGTCCTGCTTTACTTGCTCCGCCTGTTCTCTGGGTCCTTACCGAGCAGGCGTCTCCGGTCGGTTGGTCCTAGTCGGCTCCGACTGCGCCAGTCGGAGAAGAGCTGTAAGCAAGGGTTCGGTGCATCCCCCGGTCAGAGACGCGGGTCGAAGTCAGAAGCGGTGTTCGTCCAGTCCTTCCAGTCGAAGAGGCAGGCCAGAGTCAGAAGCGAGTGTTGTTCCTCCTTGGCCAGGCCTTCCGGTCGAAGATTGGATCGCCCTTCTAGCCTGTCGTTTAGGTATTTGGGCCGGCCCAGGAGTTACGTGTCGTTCGCAATGTCGTCTGCTGTGCTAAGCCTTTGCTAGGAAGCCAGTCCTGACAGGAGCCCCTGAGCCTCTGGGTGATTCAGGTAGAATTGTCTAGGGGATTTTTGTCTTTTACGGTGGGTGCGCGTGAGCGCACCCGCAGGTGTAGCCCTCGAGCCCCCGAACCCTCGGACGATTCAGGTAGAATCATTTGGGGGGGTTTGTGTTGCTAGCGGGAGAAGTTTTTGTTTTGTCAGATAGGAGCCCCTAAGCCCCTGGGTGATTCGAGTAGAATCGTCTGGGGGATTTTTGTCTTTTACGGTGGGTGCGCGCGAGCGCACCCGCAGGTGTAGCCCCCAAGCCCTCGGGCAATTTAGGTAGAATCATTTGGGGGGGGGTTGTGTTGCTAGTGGGGGAAGTTTTTGTTTCATCAGCAGGTGCGCACGAGTGCACCCGCTGGTGTAGCCCCTGAGCCCCCGAGCCCCTGGGTGATTCGGGCAGAATTGCTTGGGGGGTTTTGTCAGCGGGCGTGTGGTGGACGGATCCTGGCATCGGGTGTAGCTGAGGCATTTAGGGATCGGGCGAGATGGAGTTGTGGATCCTGACGTTGGGTGTAGCCAAGGCAGTTTAGGGATCGAGCGAGCCAGAGTCGTGGATCTTGGCGTCGGGCGCAGTCGAGGCAGGCGGTTTAGGGATCGGGTGAGACGGAGTCGCGGATCCTTGCATTGGGCATAACCGAGGCAGTTTAGGGATCGAGCGAGATAGAGTCATAGATCCTGGCATCGGGCGTAGCCGAGGCGGGAGGTTTAGGGATCGGGCGAGATGGAGTCACGGATCCTTGCATCGGGCATAGCCGAGGCAGTTTAGGGAATGGGCAAGATGGAGTCATAGATCCTAGAGTCGGGCATAGTTGAGGCGGGTGGTTTAGGGATCAGGCAAGATGGAGTCATGGATCCTTGCATCGGGCGGAACTGAGGCGGTTTAGGGATCAAGCGAGATGGAGTCGTGGATCCTGGCATCGGTCGTAGCCGAGGCAGTTTAGGGATCGAGCGAGATAGAGTCACAGATCCTGGCGTCGGGCGTAGCCAAGGCATTGGGCGTCTTGAGCCCCTGAGCCCCATTGGGCTTGGTAGGGGTCGGTTGAGTTTTGTGCGTTACCCCGTCCATGGTTTCTCGCAACCAGAGGGGCTGAGCTAACGTTGCTTGCCTCGATGGCTTGAGTGACGTGCTCGGTGATCTCACTAATGGACATGTTCAAGTGAAATCTAGGTCCATCATTCGTGACGGGGTCGGCATAGCCCTCATGTGGCATTCCACTGCTCCTTAACCTACAACCTGGCAGATGCCTGGGTCATTTTGGAGACCGATCCGGGTGGCCCACTGGCCTCCCCTAGATGGAGATTCTATAGGTTTGGCTCGAGGTTAGGATCGAATGAGAAGGTTGAGATGACCCTATCTACTTTGGGGTAGACTGAGCGAGGGCTACTCGGGGCTCATCTACGTTTTCTCCTCTGGCTCTGTTTGACGCGAGGCGGCCTCAAGCCCTTCGTGGGCTAGCCTTCGAACCCTAATCGGTCGTTGCTCATGTTAAATGAGGCAACTGCCGCTTCATGACACAACACAGAGCGTTGTGATGCATTTAACTACATATGCAATGCTCCAGATGTATGGAATGAATGAATGCATTGTATGAATGTATGAATGACAGTAGATGAATGAATGATCATATAAAGGAATAGTGGGGGTCGGTAATGTTACCTTGATGACTCGAGTGACGGGGTTTGAGGAGCTGCAATCAGAAATATCTGACCGGGATATGCGCTCGTCGTTCATGATGGAGTTGGAATGGCCCACATGGGGCATCCCTGTGCTCCTTATCTATCTCTCGTCGTTCACCTGAGTCGTCCGATCAACTCAGGAAGCCTATTGGTCTCTCCTAGGCGGAGATCCTATAGTTTGGGCCTTTCCAAGTCCCCCCTAGGAAGGCGGAGGGCCTCCTGCATGTAGGTGCACCTTGTTTCTTGCGCCCGGCATGTGGTAGTGGTGGTCGATACCTAGGACACGTCCCATTTGACTAGGCGCCGTTCCATTGGGAAGGGTGCGTCCCATCGATCAGGGCGCATCCCATCGCATCCCATCCGCATTAAATGGGGGAAGGGAGAGGGTTTCTTGCCCCAATCCTTTTGTCTTTCCTCAACTGCTCTGCTTCTTCTTTAAATAGGGGAAGGGAGAGGGAAAGGAGAACTCACAGACCCGCTCATGATTTCGGAGCACGATGTCGAGCTGGAGGTCATTCAGCGTAGATGAGGTGGTGCTGGCCGCCTTCGCCGGGAAGGGGTTGCTTCCGCCAAAGGAGGTGGCGCATTGGAGGGTACTACACATCGTTGGCTTCATCACCGTTTGTGAGGCTTTCATGGGGATGGAGCCGCATGTGGGTTTCTTTCGGTGAATCTTCTCTAGGCGAGTCTTGTTGGAGGGAAAACGGCCCTAGACTGTGCTAGTGGGGGGTTTCACCCTTGTTGCCGCTTAGGTCGACTAGTTCATCAAGTTTGATGAGACATCCTCCAGCCATGGCGGCCATACTTTGGTGGGCAGCGTCCCTATCCTAGAGCTGCCTTGGCCGCATGAGAAAGTTCAAAGCTCCATGTTCTTCTGCTAAGCATCTATGGGTGCGATGCCCTTGAGGTACCCGTTGCGCTCACCAAAGTCGAGGGAGCAGAATCAGGTGGGGCCCTTGCAGTGGTGGTTCTGTTTGGTGGCGTGTGGCGTGGCCTCACCTCAACCAATGCCGTCGAGCAGCCACTATAGCATTTAGAGTAGAATTAGTCAGCAAATGTAACCGTTAAGTTCATGGGGAGCCCCCGTGTGAACAGTTTTTGTATCAATGAATATATCAGTTCTGCTTTGTGTTAGAATCACTATCTGTTCCTTGTTTTTTATCCTAGCATAGCTTTGTTTTTATCCTTTCTTTTTCGCACCCACCCATTCATTTCGTAGGCTACAACTTTACGAACCCAGGCGTGGCCCGTGAGGCTCAACTATTCATAACCATAGGTCATGGCAAGGTGCGCTCGGTCAGGAGTAAAAATAAAGTTACATAGGGTAATCAAAGGAATGGTGTGCCCTTTCGTTCGGGCAATGCCCTTTTGTTTGGGCAATTTTTTTACCATGTGATAGTAAAAAAGAGAGGTAGTATTATATCCTCATGGGGACCCCAAGCGACCCGAGCTTAAAGTGTTCAGGCTAGGTTGCTTTATAGGAGCAAGTGTTGAATAAAAGCGGTAAGACCGAATTTAGGGGAAAAAACAACATAGCTGTTCAATGTTCCAAGTGTTGGAGAGAACGTTGCCGTTGCCATCCTTCAGTCGGTAGACGCCCGGTTGGATCACTTCAGTGACCATATAAGAACCTTCCCATGGTGGAGAGAGTTTGTGTTTCTCCTTCGTTGATTGGGTCCTCCGGAGTATGAGATCACCGACCTCAAGGATCCTCCCCCTGACCTTCCTTTCGTGGTACCTACGGAGAGTTTGCTAGAAGCGAGCGGAGTGGATGATAGTAGTTTTGTGAACCTCCTCAAGCAGGTCAACTGCATCTTGCTAAGTCTCCATGGCTCGGTCGTGGTCGAAAGCCTTCACTCTTGGGGCACCGTAGTCGAGGTCGGAGGATAGCACTGCTTTAACTCCGTAGGCCAAGAAGAAGGGTGTGAACCCTGTGGATCAGTTCGGGGTCATTCTTAGGCTCCAGAGGATCGCTGGGACCTCTACAACCCATTGCCTGGAGTACTTGTTGAGTCGGTCGAAGATGCATGGCTTAAGTCCTTGGAGGACCATGCCATTGGCATGCTCGACCTGACCGTTAGTACGTGGATGTCCGACCAAGGCCCAGTCGATTCTGATGCCACATCCATCACAGAAGTCTAGGAACTTCTTCCCGGTGAAGTTAGTTCCATGGTCAGTGATGATATAGTTAGGAACGCCGAACCGATAGATGATGTCGAGGAAGAATTTGATCGCCTCTTCTGAGCGGATGTTGGTGATGGGCTTGGCCTCTATCCACCTTGTGAACTTGTCGACCGCTACGAGCAGGTGAGTGAAGCCACCTAGGCCCTTTTTGAGGGGTCCTAACATGTCAAGGCCTCAGACTACAAATGACCAGGTGATGGGGATGGTTTGAAGCTCCTATGCCGGCAAATGAGTTTGTCGATCATAGAATTGGCATCCCTCGCACCTACGGATGACCTCCTCTGCATCTCGTAGTGCGGTGGGCCAATAAAAACCTTGGCGAAAGGCTTTTCTAACCAGCGACCTCAGGGCTGCGTGATGTCTGTAGATCCTAGCATGGACCTCGAGGAGGAGCTGCTTCCCCTAGTCGGTAGGGATGCACTTCATGAGCACCCTCGATGGACTTCGTTTGTAGAGTTCATCACCCAGTGCGATGAAGGTCTTGGCGCATCGAGCGATCCATCGAGCTTCAGTCATTTTAGGTGGGAGAACCTCCTTGAGGAGGTAGACAAGTAGCGGTGCTCGCTAGTCAGTTTGATCGAGCGCCAACATGGCGACGTCGGCGGGTGATGTCATCATGGAGACACTAGGGTCGAAGCCCTTGAGCGTCGGTTTGGAGTCAGGGTTGGAGCCCCCGAGCGTCGGTTTGGTGCTGGGGTCGGAGCCCCAGGCACCGGGTTGGCATCGGGGTGTGTTTGGTTTGGACCTTCTGGATGCGGGCGGACGACTCGTGGATATCGTTGATGAAGATCCCACTCGGAGATGGATCCCGCCTAGTGGCCAATTTTGTGAGAAAATTGGCGGCATCATTGTCCTTTCAGGGGATGTGATGTTGCTCGATCCCCTAGAATTTGTCTTCGAGCTTGCACACCTCCTGGCAGTATGCTGCCATGAGGGGGGTTTTGTAGGAGGACTCCTTCATGACTTGGTCAACGACCAACTCTGAGTCGCCATGGACGTAGAGTCATGTAGCGCTGAGCTCAATGGCGATGTGCAGCCCATTGATGACGGCCTCATATTTCGTAGCGTTGTTTGAGGCCAAGAAATGGAGGTGGATGGCGTAGCAGAGCCTACTCCTGTCCGGGAGATCAAAACCACTCTAGCCCCTGAGTCGGGTGCCATTATGGACCCATCAAAGTACATTGTCCAGTACTTGTGGGTGATGTCCGGGGTCGAAAGCTAGACCTTTGTCCATTCGGTGACAAAATCCACGAGAGCCTAAGACTTAATAGCGGTACAGGGGATATACCTGATGTTGTGGCCCATGAGTTCAGTGCCCACTTGGAGATCCATCCGGCGATATCACGTTTGTGGACGATGTCTCTGAGCAGGTATGAAGTGACGACCACAACTTCAGGGTCGGTGAGGTAGTGTAGGAGCTTTCGGGTCACCATTAGCACGGTGTATAGGAGTTTCTACACCTAGGGGTACCAGGCCTTAGGGTCGATGAGTACCTCCCCGATGAAGTATATGGGTCGCTGGACCTTAAGGTGGTGTCCTGGCTCCTCCCTTTCAACAACCAGGGCGGCACTCACCACATGTTCGCTTGCTATGACATAGAGGAGGAGCAGTTCCCCTCGTTCGGGAGCGACGAGGATCGGGGCTGATGTTAGTGATGCTTTGAGGCTCTCTAGAGCCTATTGAGCTTTCTCAGTCTAGACGAAGGCATCCGTCTTTTTTAGAAGCTTGTAGAGTGGCATCCCCCGTTTGCCGAGCTAGGAGATGAATCAGCTTAGGGCAGCTAGATAGCCGGTGAGCCTTTGTATGCCCATGATGTTGCGTATAGGGCCCATGTTGGAGGTGGCTATGATTTTTTTGGGGTTGGCCTCGATGCCATGCTCGGACACAATATATCCAAGCAGCTTCCCTTTTAGAACCTCGAAAACACATTTTTTGAGATTTAGTTTGATGTTGAACCTTTGGAGGTTCATAAACATTGTGGCCAAGTTTGTGATCAGGTCGCAAGCTTGAGCCATTTTGACCACTATGTCATCAACATAGATGGCGATGGTTGGCTTTGGCCGATCGACTTGATCAGGTTGGTCAAGCGGGTCGATCTGAGCGAAGCATTGCTGCATGCACCACTAATAAGTGGCGCCAGCATTCTTTAGGCCAAAAGGCATGGTTACATAGCAGTACAAACCATATGGGGTGATGAACGAGGTTGTGAGCTGATTAGACTCTTTCATTGTGATCTGGTGATAGCCCGAGTAGGCATCCAGAAAGGAGAGGATCTCACATCCCAAGGTGGAGTCGACTATCTGGTCTATGTGCGGCAAAGGAAAGTGATACTTCGAACATGCTTTGTTGAGGCTAGTATAATCGACACACATTCTCCACTTCTTGGCCTTGTTTTTAACAAGAATAGGATTGGCAAGCCAGTCAGAGTGGTATACCTCCATGATGAATCCAGCTACTAGGAGTTTGGCGGTCTCTTCGGCTATGGCCCTATGCCTCTCGTTATTGAAGTGACGTAGGCATTGCTTAGCGGGCTTCGTGCCTAGGATTAGGCGCAGTGCATGCTCTGTGATGTCCTGCAGTATGCCCAGCATGTCGGATGGCTTTCATGTGAAGACATCACGATTAACATGTAGAAGTCGACAAGCTCGCATTCCTATTTGGCTAGGAGGTGGGTCCTGATCTGCACTATCTTGGTTGGGTCAGTGGGGTCGATCCCCGCTGCCTTGGTTTCCTCGAGTGGGCAGAAGGCCATCAAGGAGGTTGGTTTGTTGCAGTTTGGGACTACTGGGTTTGATGACTCCCTTAGCCATGGGAGCTTGGACAATTTGATGACAGCGGTGGTGAGCTCGAAATGCTCGTGGTCGTACATGAAGGCATGCGAGAAAACGCTACCCACGGTGATGACACCGTTTAGTCCCTATAGCTTTAGCTTGAGGTAGGAGTAGTTGGGGATTGCCATGAATTTGGCATAGCGTGGCCGCCCCAAGATGGCGTGGTACGACCCTAGGAAGTCCACCACTTCGAAGGTGAGGACCTTCGAGCAGAAGTTGGCTTGGTTGCCAAACATGATGGGCAGGTCGATCTGCCCGAGCGGGTATGCCTGCGCTCCTGAGATCACGCCGTGGAAGGGAGAGCCCGCTGGGTGGAGTTCCAACCAGGGGATGCGCATGGCATCGAGGGTGTCGACGTAGAGGATGTTTAAGCCACTGCCTTCATCCATCAGCACCTTGGTGAGGTGCTTCTTGCGAATGATGGGGTCAACGACGAGCGGGTAGCATCCCAGCCTCATGACATGGGAGGGATGGTCCCTTTTAATCAAAGGTGGTCGGAGATTCCAACCAGCTAAGGAAGGAGGGGATGGCCATCTCGATGGCGCATGCCTATCTATAGCGTACGTTGTGCTGGCTCTTGGAGCATATGGCGTCGGATCCCTCAAATATCATGATGCATTCCTCGGGGTCAAGGAAGCTATCCCCATCCTTGCCCACCGTGCCTCCTTTCTTGGTTGCCGCCTCTTTGCTGTTTCCTTCTTTCGGCCCACCGACCTATGGTAGGAAACATTTGAGGAGCTCACAGTCCTTGTAGAGGTGTTTGATGGGATAGGAGTGGTTGGTGCATGGGCTATCCATGAGCTTGTTGAAGTGGTCAGGCCCTACTGGGGCTACTTGCCCACACGATTAGCTATGGTAACCAACGCGGTGTTGGTCGGTCGGTGCCGATCCTTTTTGCTCTTCTTGCCCCTCTACATGGAGGGGCCCTTGTCTTGGTCCTCACGCTTGGCCTTGCCTTTGTCCTGGCCTCCATTCAAGACCGCTCCGATCGCCTCCTCATCGGAGGTGTGGTTCATGGTGACGTCGAGCAGGTCACGGGTGGTACGGGGCTTCAGACAGCCAAGCTTGTGGATCAAGAACTCATAGGTTGTCCTAGAGAGGAATGCACTAATGATGTCCGCATCGACGACGTTAGGGAGGGAATTGCATCATTGGGAGAACCTATGGATGTAATCTCACAGGGACTCATTGGGCTCCTATTTGTAGCTCTTGAGGTCCCAGGAGTTACCAGGGCAGACATATGTCCCCTAGAAATTTCTGACAAAGATCCTATGAGGTCCACCCAGTTGTGGATGCTGTTGTGAGGGAGAAATTTTAGCCATGCTCGAACATGTTCCCCCATGTAGATGGGAAGATATTGAATGATGAAATGGTCATCATCCACCCCTCCGGCTCGATAGGCGAGCCGGAAATCTTCGAGCCATATACCGAGGTTCATCTCCCCGGTGTACTTAATGATGTTGGTGGGCGGTTGGAAGCGTTGTGGGAACAATGCTCTCTGGATATGTCGGCCAAAGGCCCGTGGTCCCAAGCCATCCGGGCTAGGACTCCGTCCGTCTAGCCGGTGACCATGCCTAGAGCACGTTTCATCGCTCCCCTCGGTGGTCTAGTGGGGGCCTATGTCATGTGCCCTCACCGCCGCCTGATGGATGTCACCATCATGTTGGACCTGATGCCAGTTGCTGATGATGCTGCGAGCGTCTTGATTAGGACCGAGCCATTCACGTACCGACGATCGGTGTGGAGTAGGCGCTAGGCCAGACCGCGGCGCAGCTGTGGCCTCCTATGCCATGCTTGGCGGCTGTAGCGCAGAGTAGATGGAGCGATCCATCTAGTGCGTCCCCACTCCCCTGGTGGGGAGAGTGGCCACGAGTCAGAGTCGTGATGCGGAGCTCTCCGCCTGTTGAACGGTGGTGGCTTCCACCCAATGTTTTCCTAAATGGTAAACGATCTTTACACGGTCGCACTTCGTTTAGCGTTCAGGCTGTTTACACGGTGTTTAAACGAAGTTAAACGGTCTAAACGGTTTTGTACTTTAAAAAAATACATATAATTATATATGTGCATGTAAAAAAAATCAAGTATTCTAGCATTTATACATATTTATCCGAGTAAAAATCAATTATTTTGGTATGTATATATATTTATGCATCTGAAAAGAATCAAATATAGATATTTATGCATGTAACATATCAAGTGTACACATTTATAAATATAATAAACTTAAGTATATAAATTTATCCATACAAAACTGAACTAGATTTACCTCGTGTTCGCCTAAACAACCGTTTAAACAGCTGTTTAGCCCGTTTAATGCTGTTTATCTTCATTCCATTTAGGCCATTTTTCCTATTTTTTACCGTTTAAATGGTCAACCGTTTAATTTCTGCTTACCCCCTAAACAAAACACTTTACCACCGTTTACCATTTACTGGCCATTTAAATGGCCGTTTAATCCATTTAGGCAAACACTGCTTCCACCAACGCCCTGAGGTTCTGGTGGACCGCCCGCTCCTGGGGGTCGACGGGCTTGGGAACGCCGTGCAGAAGCATTGCCGCAGTGGCAATATTTTGGCTAGCCCGAGCAAACTGTAGGGGACCATTTCCCTCGTCCATGATGCCACGATGGACCTAGCGGGCGCGACCCTAGGAGCTGCTTTCCAAGTCTCGCACATGGGGCACAACGTGCTATGTTGAGCGCACCGACGCAGGTGGTGGCTAGTTCTGCCACCATTGTCGTAGCTCCTCGATGTGCTCTTGTGCAAGCGCAAGGGCCTCCACACAAGGGTTCGGAGGGGTGTGAGTCTACAAGGACTCCGCTACCATCGGCGGCTATCCCAGAGCATCCGCCATAGCACACTCCCAGACAGACGGTGGGTAGGTGCCACATCACCGATGCTAGAGCAATCGCTCTCAGCCTCGTCATCTAGGAGTTCGCGAAAAGTGGTGGGAGCATACCTTGCCATTCCCACAAATTTGGATGTGAGAGGGAGCGGCGCTAGCGTCCTATAGAGCCCCCACACGTACACGTTCATGGGGGACATGAGGCCATAGGGGAACCGGTCGCATGGTGGTTGCGGTGTGGACAACGGGGTCCCTCCGGATAGTTGGCGAAAGATAGTAAATAGCGTGTAAATAATAGTATGTACGTTATTCACAGTGGGGTTTGAGCAGAGCATTTCCTCAAAATGAAGCACAGGTGCCTTGTCGTTGAAGTCGTCGGGTGTCCCAGAGCCGATGGAGGGCACCCCTCCGACGGGCGCTAGGATGGGTGCCTCCTCGCGGAGCTGAAGCATGCCGAGCCGGTCGGCGATGAAGTCTAGGCTTCCGAAGAGGAAGGTCTAGGATGGCTCAAAGATGGGTGGAGCCCACATCCCAATAGGTGGGAGTGCGGAAAACTCCAACGAGCCGAAGCGAGTCGTATCGCTAGAACCCGCCATGGCGAAGATGGCAGAAAAGTTGGCCATCCGATGACCAAAAGTGTGAACGTACAACGTCTTCCACACGAACGACGCCAACTGTCGGTGCAGAAAGTGGCCAACATATAAATATTTGTAGTTTTGCCATACATTGTGATCAGATGTGGCCTAGCACTCAATGACATAAGGTTTATACTAGTTCAGGCAACATGCCCTACGCCCAGTTATAGTCGGTCGGTGACTTTATTCCTGAGCCTAGGTGCTTGAAGTTCACTGTGGGGTTATAAATGAGAGGGAGTAAGATGAGGGGGGGGGTGGTGCAAGAGGTCCAGTTAGACTCTGGTCTGAAGGGACAAGAGTGATGGGAGCTCCTACATGCGCTGAGTGTTTGAGCATGTGCTTGAGGTTTGAACATAGTGGTTCTGCTATTGTGTGCGAGTGAACTCAGGGATCCCCCTATTGGGAGAGAGCGTGTCCCCTTGTATAGATGAAGGGGACGACCTTACAAGTGAGAGAGAGAGAGTACGTATGCTACTAAGTCTTGTTGCTCACGTCATCGGGTACAAGATGATGGTAGGCGCCCATAACACAGTTGTTGTCAGATGCATGTGGGAGGTTTTACCACATTCACCATGTATGGTAAATGATGGTGCCCACAACACTGTTGATGTCCAGAGGCATGTGGGGGAGCCTTACTGTGTTTGTTTGGTACAGGAGTTCATGGTGCCCACAACACTGTAGGGCAAATGTCGGCGCCCACAACACTGCTTGGGCTCTGATATGCTTGGAAGGTTGCGGGGCACCCTTCTGACATGTCCTATCGATACTGCCTTATAGGTGTATAGGGTATGGTCCTTGGTATTATGGTTGACTTAGTGCATCCTGCTTTAATTGCTCTTCCCATTCCCTAGGTCCTTACCGAGCGGGCATCCCCAGTCGGTTGGTCCCAGTCGGCTCCGATTGCGTCAGTTGGAGAAGAGCTGTAAGAAGGGGTTCGGTGCATCCCCCAATTGGAGATGTGGGTCAGAGTCGAAAGCGATGTTTGGCCAGTCCTTCTGGTCGGAGAGGTAGGCTAGAGTTAGAAGCGAGCGCTGTTCCTCCTTGGCCAGGCCTTCCGGTCGGAGATTAGATCACCCTTTTGACCTATCGTTTAGGTATTTGGGCTGGCCTAGGAGTTGCGTGTTGTTCGCAACATCATCTGCTGGGATGAGCCTTTGCTAGGAAGCTAGTCCATGAGGGACCCTAGGTTTATGAACCCGACAGGAGCCCCTGAGCCCCTAGGTGATTCGGGTAGAATCGTTTGGGGGATTTTTGTCTTTGATGGTGGGTGCGCGCGAGCGCACCCATGGGTGTAGCCCCCAAGCCCCTAGGCAATTCGGGTAGAATCATTTAGGGGGTTTTTGTGTTGCCAGTGGGGGAAGTTTTTGTTTTGTCAGCAGGAGCGCACGAGTGCTCCCACGGGTGTAGCCCCCGAGCCCCCGCGTGATTCGGGCAGAATTACCTAGGGGGTTCTATCAGCGGGCGTGTGGCAGATGGATCCTGGCGTTGGGCACAGCCGAGGCATTTAGGGATCGGGCGAGATGGAGTCATGGATCTTGGCGTTGGGCACAACCAAGGTGGTTTTAGGGATCGGGCGAGATGAAGTTGTGGATCCTGGCGTTGGGCACAACTGAGACGGTTTAGGGATCGATTGAGATAGAGTCACAGATCTTGGCATTGGGTGCAGTCGAGGCAGGCGGTTTAGGGATTGGGCGAGATGGAGTCGTGGATCCTTGCGTCGGGCGTAGCCAAGGTGGTTTAGGGATCGGGTGAGATAGAGTCACGGATCATGGTGTCGGGCGCAGCCGAGGCGGGTGGTTTAGGGATCGGGCGAGATGGAGTCATGGATCGTTGCATCGGCCGTAGCCGAGGCGGTTTAGGGATCGGGTGAGATAGAGTCATGGATCATAGAGTTAGGTGTAGCCGAGGTGGGTGGTTTAGGGATCGAGCAAGACGGAGTCACGGATCCTTGTGTCAGGCGCAACCGAGGCTATTTAGGGATAGGGCAAGATGGAGTCACGGATCCTGGCGTCGGGCGTAGCCGAGGTGGTTTAGGGGTCGGGCGAGATGGAGTCATAGATCCTAGCATCGGGCGTAGCCAAGGCATTGGGCGTCTTGAGCCCCTAAGCCCCGTTGGGCTTGGTAGGGGTCGGTTGAGTTTTGTACGTTACCTCGTCCATGGTTTCTCGCAACCGGAGGGGCTAAGCTAACGTCGCTTGCCTCGATGGCTCAAGTGACGCGCTCGATGAGCTCACTAATAGGCATATTCGATAGAAATCTGGGTCCATCATTCATGATGGGGTCAGCATAGCCCTCATGTAGCATTCCACTACTCCTTAACCTACAACCCAGCAGATGCCTAGGTCATTTTGGAGACCAACCCGAGTGGCCCATTGGCTTCCCCTCGATGGAGATTCTGTGGGTTTGGCTCGAGGTGAGGATCAAATGAGAAGGTTGAGATAACCCTGTCTGCTTCAAGGCACATTGGGCAAGGGCTGCTTGGGGCTCATCTGTGTTTTCTCCCCTGGCTCTATTTGACATGAGGCGGCCTCGAGCCCTTCGTGGGCTAGCCTTCGAACCCCGATCGGTCATTACTCTTGTTGAATGAGGCAACTGCCGCTTCATGACGCAACACGAAGCATTATGATGCATTTAACTGCATATGCAATGCTCCAAATGTATGGAATGAATGAATGCATTGTATGAATGTATGAATGACAGTAGATGAATGAATGATCATATAAAGAAATAGTGGGGGGTCGGTAATGTTACCTTGATGATTTGAGTGACGGGGTTTGAGGAGCTCCAATCGGAAACGTTCAACCGGGATCTACGCTCATCGTTCATGATGGATTCGACATCACCCACATGGGGTGTCCTATGCTCCTTACTTGTCTCTCGTTGTTCGCCTGAGTCATCCGATCAACTCAGGAAGCCCGTTGGTCTCTCCTAGGCGGAGATCCCATAGTTTGGGCCTTTCCAAGTCCCCCTTGGGAAGGTGAAGGGCTGCCTATGTGTAGGTGCACCTTGTTTCTTACGCTCGGCATGTGGTAGTGGTGGTCCATACCCAGGCCACCTCCCGTCTTACCAGGCACCATTTCATTCTAAAGGGTGCATCCCATCGGTCAAGGCGCATCCCATCGTATCCCATCCGCATTGAATGGGGGAAGGGAGAGGGTTTCTCACCCCAATCCTTTTATCTTTGCTCAACTGCTCTGCTTCTTCATCACGCCTTTCGGTGCGTATTGCTATATCACCATGTCTTTTGGACTCAAGAACGCCAGGGCGACCAACCAAAAGGCTATCTTGATGTGCCTTGACCAACAGATAGGCCACAACATTGAAGCTTGCATCGATGATGTGGTCGTCAAGTCCAAAACCACCGACAATCTCATTGCTAACCTCGAAGAAACATTCGCTAACCTAAAAAGATATAGATGGAAGTTGAGCCCTTCAAAGTGCATTTTTGGAGTTCCATCCAGCGTACTCCTAGGCTACATCATCAGCGCCCGTGGCATCGAACACAACCCCGACAAGGTCTCTGCCATTACCAATATGAAATGGCCAACCTACGTGAAGGATATATAGAAGCTCATAGGGTGCATGGCTGCCCTCAGCCGCTTTATATCATGCCTTGGCAAAAAGGGGCTATCATTCTTCAAACTACTCAAGGCCTCCGAGTGCTTCTCCTAGTCAAAGGAAGCTAATACGGCCTTCGAGCAGCTCAAGTTGTTTTTAAGAAAGCCTCCGATCATGACGACGCCTCAACCAGATGAAACCCTAATGATCTACATCGCCGCCACCTCTCACGTCGTTAGCACAGCTATCGTCATTGAGCGCGAGGAGGCTAGACATGCCCATAAGGTGCAATGTTTGGTCTACTTCATCAGTGAGGTTCTTAATGAGTCCAAAACTCATTACCCTTAGGTTCAGAAGCTGTTATACGCCATTCTAGTTATGTGGTGCAAGATCCACTATTACTTCAAGTACTACAAGATCACCGTGGTCACCGAGTTCCCACTAGGGGACATCCTTCGCAATAAAGAGGCCAATGGCCACATCATCAAGTGGGCTATCGAGCTCGACACTTACTCCATAGAATTCAGAAGCAGGCCTACCATTAAGTCACAGGCGCTGGCTAACTTCGTCGTTGAGTGGACCGAGATCCAAGAGCCCATCTCTGCTACTTGCCCTGAGCACTGGATAATGTATTTCGACGTGTCCTCAACATCAACGGTGCTGGTGCTGGTATTTTGTTCATTACACGAATGAAGGATAAGCTCCGTTACATCCTCCGAATTCATTTTCTAGCCTCCAACAACGCCGCGGAGTATGAAGCATGTCTCCATGGACTTCGCATAGCCATTAAGCTCGGCGTCAAACGCCTCATGGTATACAGCGACTCCACGCTAGTCAACAACTAAGTCAACAAAGATTGGTCCTGCTTCGATGAGAAGATGGACACATACTGCGCTGAGATCAGAAAACTTGATGGAAAATTCTATGGTATCGAGTACCACCACATGGTATGAGACCAAAATTAGCTCGTCGACCACCTATCTAAAATAGGCTCTTCTTGCACCGCGATTCCACCTGGTGTCATCGTTCAAGACCTCTTTATGCCATCTATTAAGGAAGAGAAGGAAGTTCAAGAAATCCCCCCACCGAGCAGTTAGTACTCGCAGTACCTTCGCCGATCGTAGATTGGAGGGAACAATTTATCAAGTACCTCACCAGCACCAACGTATCTGCCAATAAGACTAAAATTAAATGCCTCATTCATCACAGCAAGCATTACGTGCTGGTGGATGGGAACTTGATGAGGAAAAGCGCTAAGGAAGGGATACTACAGAAATGCATCACACGAGAAGTGGGAGTAAAACTACTCCTCGAAATTCACTTTGGATCCTGTGGCAATCACGCGGCCTCCAGAAACCTAGTCAGCAAAGCTTTTCGAGCTGGTTTTTATTAGCCCACGGCCATCAGCGACGTAGAAGATCTCATCCGACGTTGTGAAGGATGTTAATTTTTCGCCAAGCAAATACACGTGCCGACATAGGAATTGCAAATCATCCTAGCTTCTTGGCCTTTTGCATGCTAGGGACTAGATATGATCGGGCCTTTCAAGCCTACGCCAGGTGGTTTTTAGTATGTATACGTCGCCATTGACAAGTTCTCCAAGTGGATTGAATACAAGCCGCTTGTTTTGGCTACTACAAAGAAGGCAGTCGAGCTCTTCGAATATATCATCCACATATTCGATGTGGTAGAACCACCTAATCTAATGCCTTCCGGGAGTACTTGTCTTTCATTAGACGCTAGTACTCAAGGGAGGACACCAAATTACGTAGTTCCATCGAGCACACCGCAAGGGAGAACTCGAAAATCCACATTTTTCCATCAGGATCATAAATGAGAGAATAAAGCTTACATCATTATTAACCATTTCTTACATCACTTTTAATACAACATCAGATTATAATATTTATTATTTATAATAGCAGAATATGAACATGTTATCAGAGTTATGAACAATTTAATTTAACAACGGAAGATAAACATGTGAACAGAGTTATAGCAGAAATAAATATCTATTCATGACATGATGAAGCGTTGATATATAAATTATGACAACAAATTAAAAAACTTCCATTTATAAAAACATTAAGTGAGAGTTATAAATAAAAACTAGGATCATAGCGTAAAGGAATCCTCTCTGAGCCCACCAGGAGGAATCTACACATAAGGGTCAGCTCTAGCATCCACCTATCACCTGCAATAGGGGGAAATAAAACCCTGAGTACTCAATTGTACTCAGCAAGACTTACCTGTCAGGAGAAAAGAAAGGACTCTAAGGATATGCAAGGCTATCTGGCTTGTGGGTTTATTGCATCTGCAAGAAGCATTATTAAACATGCGTCCTTATATTCAATTTTATTAGCAGTCAGCATTAGTTCATTAACTAACCATTCTATGTAAGCACCTGTGCTACTTTCAAACAGGTGGTAAGCAATCAGAATCATTTTACCACCTTTCATCTTCTAGTTCTTACGACGGTGCTAGATTGTAGACAAGTCGTATAGACACGGTGGTGATTCGCGAATCAATGTGCCTAGCTGGGTACCTCAAAACACACGCCTCGCTTGTATCCCAGGCACCAGCAGAACCAATCCACTACCCTCCTATCATGGGGTCTAGGTCCCCATCTAAATTTGGACTCCAAGCCCCCGCCCCTAAGTCTCGGACTCAATGCGGTGCTAGGACCTCCACCCAAAAACCACCTTGAAAGTTAGTCCAGAAAGAGCCGGAACCCATGACAAGAGAGTAACAAGTCTTCCCTACGCCCATACACAAGTATGCGCTTGGGATAATAACTCTATGACTTGCCTAGAGTCCGATGCAACGGTCGGTCCTTAATTGACACAGACAGGGAAACAGTGTAACGAAGCTATGCCCCGTTGGCCACAGGACACAACTTCTTACACCCACCAATACCCAAACCATATCACTGCCTGGTCTCCATTTATCATTCATATATATATTCCAAGTGATATTGATATAGTAACTACAATAATATATTTCCTATCTCTCGCGAGTGACAGGCAAGCACTCGACTTCTACTGGAGTCCTGTAGCATAGCAATCTATATGACCCTACCATACTAATAAGACTCATAGGATATATATATATATATATATATATATATATATATATATATATATATATATATATATATATATATGCAAGTGGGTTTCATTCAACTCCTTAAAACTTAATGCACAAATATAATTTAAAGTGCAGAAAGTAGGGGTTATGCACTGGGGCTTGCCTGGGTAAAATATAACCAAACGTTAGCATTCCATCATGGTGACACGATCATCGAGACACCATCTTTTTCGATACTCCAGATGACTCCATGATCCATCATCGTCCCTAGATGATGCAATAGTTAATTTACAAGGCAACAATAACTCTTAAAACAGAGTACATACTATGAACTACAAGCTAGCTCTAATAACTAACGTACCAATCTACGCATCACGATCATCGAGAAAGGTGTCATTTCCCAACAAGTGTTTTAGTTATACAATTCCAAGGTGTTTCTTTATTCTATTCTATCAATTTAATCTTTATTCGAAATGAGGCATCATTATCTAACTAGCAAACTAATTATTCTGGAGCTACAAAAATTATAGTGAGCAGCTCATAATATTAGGAATTTTCTATAAAATTTTTAGAGTCAACGCTATCACCATTTTCCTACAAAAATTCCCATAAGTAAACATTTAGCAATACTAAACATTTTAAAATAATTAGGGCAACCCTAGAAACATTTTAAAACTAGATGAACCAATTACGCTAATAGGTAGATCATGATTTTAGGAGCCTAACAAAATTGGTTTCATAAATTTTGGACAACTACAAATATTTATATCGATTTTATAAGTTTATTTCCAAAACTAAATTAACAATTGCTTGAGAAAACTAAAAGGGCCAGCAGCCACCAAATCGACCGACGCGGATGCACGGCCTAGGCGCACAATGTGCGCACGTGGCTCAGGCACAGGTGGCACAAGGCCGGCCCAGGCGGGGCACTGAGCAGGCTGTGGCCGTAGAGGTGAAGGCGAGCGGCCCAACAGGTTGGCCCAGCGACCGAGAGCGACCAGCCCACGTGTGGATGAGCTCAGCGCGATGGCAAACTTACATGAGAACCCCTAAGCTTTCCTCAAATCAACCCATAGTACAAAAACACTATTCATGTGAGTCACGTATTTGCAATGAGAACCCTAGGAAAAGTTCTATTCTATTTTCTCACCCGTTTGCTTCCATGGGCGAAGCAGAGGAGCAGAGGTGGGCCGGCTCTGGCCAATATTCGCTAAAGGAACAACTGCCAGACGGCACAGGAGCAGCAACAGACCCGGTCGTGCCCGAGGGCACCGACGGCATGGCCAACAAAGGCGGCCCGAGGCACGCTGTCCACGCATGCACGCGACAGCCGCAATGGCCATGATGGCGTGGCCATGGCGAGGGTGCTATGGGGTTCAGCACAGAGATGGAACGGCGTGGGGAGGGGCATAGACCACGACCGAACCCGGACCTGGCCATGGCACGGACCAAGGCGGGGCACCACACGATGGCCACGTGTGGCTGCGGTAGGGGAGGCGGCGTACTGGAATCCGACTAGGAAGGAGGGTCGTCCATGGTGGGGCACGACAGCCTACAGCGCGAGGGCGCACGATGCTGAGAGGAAGAGGAGGGAGCACTGGTGCTATGTGCGGGCATCAGCAGCAGGGAGACCCGACACGAACGACGGTGGGGTCAGTGGTTTAGGCATAGAGGTGGAGCAGCGTGGGTCCTCGTAGCTCGACGCACTCACATGCACGGGGACAAGCGATGGGAGTGGGTCATGGAGGCGGAGGAGGCGCTCAGAGGGGCAGCGCTGTGGGGCTCACGCGTGCTCATGCGTACTCGCGAGGGGGGGAACGATAGGTAGGAGGGAGACAATGATGGTGGCCTGGCATAGGAGGCAAGCAAAGAGAGAGCGGGGGAGGGTGAGCAGGAGCTGGGGCTATGGGCCAGCGCAGCCGTGGGACTCACGCGCATACGTGAAGGCCAGGCGACGATGGCGCAGCCATGTCGAGTGCTTGGCTCGGTAGAAGCGGACAGAGATAAGATAGAGGCAGATAGTAGAGGCAGACAACAAAGGTAGGCAAAGGCAAGCAGAGGTAGGCAAGCTGAGGCAGAGACCGAGAAAGAGAAAAAGCAGGGCAAAGACAGTATGCGACAGCTGTAATTCAGGTAGGTGGCCGAGATTGAGCGGGGCGAGGTAGTTGAGGTGAGTGGCTGAGATCATTTGCTATAGTTGTCGATTCACGAACAGAGCGCCAACGACATGTCCTCAATGCGTTCTAGCGAAGTTCAATCAATTTTTTTGCTTGAGCATCATAACTCTAACGTAACCATGACCTGCACCATGTCCTAGTATACACCTAACTACAACCGATCGTGTGAAAACATAGATGTAGTGCTTAACCATATAACTAGGGATTAGGTTTTTCATTATCGCATTTGATCAAACTAACTCATTATAGTGATAGATCTATTTCTCAGGCCATAATTTTAGTGCTAAGCGAGCTCGTAACACCAGAGTTGTTACTACCAACCCCCCTTAAAAAGAATATCATCCCGAGATTCAAAGCAAGAACTAGAAGAGGGGAAACAAGATTACATTTCATAAATCAGAAATTACACGAAAGATTACATGACTTCGAGTACTAAACCACATGGGGATTTAGAGATACATGGTTAAGAGCAACCTAATACAACCGAGACTTAATCTAGAAGTCAAGATAGACGAGGGCAATGGAGAAACAATAAGATAATGATTATCCAAAATATGGCGTATGACCAACAGATCCATAAATAGGAGACTAAGAAGTCAAACATCGAGAACCCTAAGAGCGAACTAACCAATGATAGACTTTAACTTCTTCAAAAACCAGATCCTTTCTTCTTTTCAAATTACACAATCACCTCGGACGGACGAGCCTATTTCCACAATGATGACTGGATCTCGTAGCTTTGTGTTGGATTCAAGTGGATGGGGATGAAGAAGAAGTGCAAGGACCAAGGGCATCTTATAGTGGTGAACAGAGGTGGGGCGCAACACATTGGAAGTGGAGATGGTGTGGTTGGATACACAAGTAGTTCATACTGTGGGGATAAAGTCAGCCATGGCGCACTTCCTACACGAGCGGCATAGGGGGAATAAAGGAGATGAGAGAGGGTTCACTCGACGAGAGAGGCATGTGGGCGGCCATGTCCCCAAAAGACAAAAAGAAGAGGGAAAAGGGGGGTCTAGTATGGGGGATGAGGCATGGGGTCGAGAGCCGACTGAATGCTAGGAAAAGGAGAAACGTAGTGCAAGAAGACGGCGAGTGCGGCACGATGCAGTGGCCACGTGAGAATGGGGTGCTAATGGGCCCGACACAGACGACGTTCGTAGGGCATGTAGCGAAATAACCCGGCATGCATAGTGTGGTCAAGCTAGACATAGGGCTTGGGACATGACGTCCACTCAGGCTTTTATAATCAGTCCCGACTACCCGGGGCTAACTTTTCCCTACTACTCTTCTTTTGTTTTCCCTTCTTGACCACATCCATCTTTCATGTAGACTAAGACCATGTCATACGTTCTTCCTCCAAAACCACCTCCTCTTGTTTACATGATAGAACACTATTTCATCAACCCGTTGTGGATTTCCCGTTTGAACACCCGAATATTTCCAAGGAGAATATTTTGTAGCAAAAGCGGTACGACAGTGTAACTTGGTAGAGGTACTTGGTCAACAACTTTGATACCAGCATGTGCCGAGCAGCGTCACCATGTGGTAGCTATTCCATAGGGGCCCTCAGTTTTGTCGTGGCACCATACGCTATTAACCATGCAACTATTACCAACTTACACGCCATGAAGGTGGTGGGGTCATAGACCACAGAATAAGAGGAGTATTGCAAGGGAAGATTCAACAACAAGGGTTCCTTTTGTGACAAGGAACAAGGAATTTAAATCCAACAACAGATTGGATTTTTAAGAGATTCAAGTGTTCTGCTGAGACATCCACAATTAGTCGATACAGTGTCCTATGTTATCCGATCATGGCTAGTCTGCTGGCTTCTGAATGGTAACTTCTCATGTAACCCACTTAACATTGCCCTTGAAAACTCTAAACATGTTTCACAAAACTTAGGGGTAGATGGACGCAATAAACACATCGAAATAAATAAAATACACATTCCAAACATCCTTATGTGGGTACAACATACATGCACTCACTCTCCCATTCTCAACACATCGTTCACCTTCCTTACAATCAGACGGTCTCAACCACTATGGATAAAATACAACGAAAAGATTACAATACCGGTGGACAGCGATGAAAGACACTACTAACTACGGGTACATCATCCCAAGGCAACAAATCTACTCTAGACCACGCATCTTCATTCCCGGGCTTAGCAGATTCTTCTACCACCCAAGCTATGGATCTACCTCCTCTCTTGGCAATGGCTGAGTGAGAAGCAAAGGCTCTACTTCTGACACTTTCGAAGGTGGGGGTGCTGGCAGTGCTGTAACACCGGTTCTCCTTCTTTCTGGTGGATGGATAGGGATTCCCTCCATGATCAAGGAATCCTGCCTTTCAGCAGCCAGCTTCCTACGCTTAGCCCTTGTGATAAGGTAGGCCTCCCCCAATTGATGGGCATGTCAATCTTCAGCCTCCTTTAGAGCTTTCTACATGGCAGTCTCCCAACTCTCTATGGCTGTCGCACTGGCATGTGCTTCGGCAAGTTGCACTTGGAGCATCCTTGAGAAGATCTCAGCTTCGTTGACTCACCAGAGGCACCTCCTCATCTCTAAAGCTTGCTGGTCATACTGCTCATCTAGAGCAAGCAGGTACGTGGTCAAATGCACCACGGTTGGACTATCCTCTTGTGCATCCCACCATTGCAAAGCCTCCATGGGAGCCCTCCATGCCCGTCGATTTTTTTCCAAAGGTGGAAAGAACCACATGGGGGTACGAGCAATGGGCTCTTCATAGATCTAGCAAAGGTACTACATGGCTTTACAGGCCATAACCTAGTAGGTGTCGATGAAGGAAAACCCGATTGCGGTCATAATCCAGGCTTCGGTGATGTCGTGGAACTCCTTACTCTTCCCAATGTAGACGGTAACCTCACACCGCTTAGTGCCATGCTTTTCATACTCGTAGCCCTCATACTCGGGTCGATCTTTGACTCTAAGTTTTTGTAGGGTGGCATAGAGGATTCTGGGAAAACCCTCAATGTTCAGGCAGTAACTACTAACCCAGGCTCCTGCCATTCCTGGCGATGGTTGCAAGGAAGGACTGAGTGAAAAGCTTGCTCAAAAGAAAAGCTAGACAAGCTAAAGTGCACCGAGTGGTAGTACCAATGGCTAAGCCAGGCCCTGCTTATAATGGCAGAGTGGTCAGTGGTCCTAGCATGGTCCACCAAGGTTCCTATGCGGGATCACTATGAAGGAATCGACCAAATTTTCCATGCGTTCAAGGTCATTAATAACTAGTACAACTACAGGGCAAGGGTTCAATAAGAGCGTAGAAAAGAGTACGGGGAGATGTGGGTCATGACCTATGTGAACCACAGGCAAACATGGAGCATGAAGCCATAATGCAGAAATAACTCCAGAACAAAATGAGTCAGTCGTGCACAATATGACACGCGTGACACCTATGGATGGCGCATCTGCAAGCAATACGGGCACTACATGCACAAACAGGATATGCATGAATGCATGTCCTATACATCCTTCCACTGTCGGCAACATATAGGACAACCATTCTTAGATTTTTGGCACATCGTTCTCTCCTTGAAGCTTGTCGATACTATCGGACTATGCTCGGGGTCAATGTACCTACAGAAAAATTTATTAAGCCTACCTAAGTCAGTAGAGTGCCATCTATCCTAGATACATAACCATAGTAATGGAGCTACTTATATTACTTCGTATTTAAATGCCCTAACTTTTTTCAAAATAGGTTGTCAAATTTTAGTTTAGAAAAGGATTTTGAAGCTTTATTTTCTCATTTATGCTCCGATACCACCTGTGGCAGACCATCTAATCTAATGCCTCACAGGAGTACTTGTCTTCCATTAGACGCTAAGTACTCAAGGGAGGACACCAAATTACATAGTTCCATTGAGCACACCGCAAGGAAGAACTAAAAAATCCATATTTTTCCATCAGGATCACAAATGAGAGAATAAAGCTTACATCATTAACCATTTCTTACATCACTTTTAATACAACATCAGAGTATAATATTTATTATTTATAATAGCGGAATATGAACATGTTATCAGAGTTATGAACAATTTAATTTAACAGCGAAATATAAACATGTGAACAGAGTAATAGCGGAAATAAATATCTATTCATGACATATGATGAAGCATTGATATATAAATTATGACAATAAATTATAAAACTTTCATTTATAAAAACATTTAGTGAGAGTTATAAATAAAAACTAGGATCGCGGCATAACGGAATCCTCTTTGAGCCTACCAGGAGGAATCCACACATAAGGGTCAGCTCTAGTATCCACCTGTCACCTACAACAGGGGGAAATAAAACTCTGAGTACTCAATTGTACTCAGTAAAATATGACCAAAGGTTAGCATTTCCTCATGGTGACACGATCATCGAGACACCATCTTTTCTGATACTCCAGATGACTCCACGATCCGTCATTGTCCCTATTATGGTATGCAATGCGATGCAGAGATGATGCAACAGTAAATTATCAAGGCAACAACAACTCTTAAAATAGAGTACATACTACAAAATAACAAGCTAGTTCTAATGACTAACATACTAATCTAGGTGTCGATAGAATATCATCGACAATCCTCCGAGGGGTATCCCACGAAGGTAGATTGATCGGCAGGGGAGCATGAGATCAAGAACAAGAAGACAATAGAGACACACGAGTTAGACAGGTTCAGGCCGTCAGTATGACGTAATACCCTACTCCTGTGGTCTGTTGGTTTGTATTAGCTATCGTATGATATTGTTTGTGTTTGGAGGGGGTCCCTACCCGCCTTATATAGTCCGGGGAGCAGGGTTACAAGTCGTTTAGATCTGAGAGATAACTGTAAAGTAATAACTAATTACAGGAATCTTGGGATCATACATGATGAGGACATCAACACCAACGATACATCCACGCTGACACGAGTACCAGTTTTTGGTCCTATTACTCGTGCCCGTGCTCGTCACATTAATCATCAAGTAAGTTCACTCTTGAGTTCCTGTCCATCATATTTAGACCATGGAGACGCGTGCACTCTTGTTTTAGTTAGGAACCAGGGAGAGGACCGAAAGGGACAAGGATTCGCGGAAGCTGAATTTGGACTCTAGGACAGCTCCAACTTGTGATGGTCACCACGGTCGCATACGGACTCGGATTGGGGCATTCAAGTACTTCATGGAATCCTTATGAAGTCTATTTTCATATGGATCTAGAATCAAGTCCATATCTGTTTTGAGGCGGCCGCAATGACTGAATTACTACTGAGAGCTTGTCTATCCAAAGGTGCTACGTCACCTTAGTTTGGTCCAATGGGCCATGTATCAAGTTGGGTCCATTAGGGACGCATCCTAGGGTTGGAGAACGACCCCAACACCCCCTGGTCATCCTTCCACCTTCATATACTCCTTAGCCGCCACCAAGAATAGTCGGGTTTTGTTTAGATCAAGTTTAGCTCTCGCTACTTGCTTGTAAGCGCGCGTGCTGGATCAGCCGTCCGTCTTCTTGTCTTTGGAACCCCACCTTAATTGAGATTGAGTTTGAAACTTTCATCTACATCTAGTAATTCAGTACTTGCTATACTTGTTCTTGCTAGTTCTTCGATTGCTTACAGGACGAGTGCCCTAGTGGTCGGGTGACGCGCTCCACAAGATCGCGACAGCCATTGGAGGTGGTGTATCGATTGCTAAGGCACAGCTTGTAAGGCTATAGTCGGGCCGTGAACGTCATCTCCACCCATCAATCGAGTTATCCCACACCTCTCATCAAAAGATCGGAAACAAACCCTAGCGGGTTCATATCAGTTGGTAATCAGAGCAAGGTTTATCGGCGAGAGTCTTCCAATCCTTCGTTGTTCTAATTTTTCCTATAGTCCAGAAAAGCCTAAAAAATATAGTAGATTAGTTTTACCGCGATCCTATAAACCCTTTGAGCCTTTGCTAGCACTGCTTAGTTAGGGCTTGTTGAGTCATCAGCTACATCGGTTGTGTTGAGTTGCTGGTCTTAGTTTTTGTCCTTTAGAGTTTCGAGTTCTTGTCACGTTCTAGTCACAGCCGTGTGCTAACATATAAACCTTCTGTTGGCTGAATCTGAATACATCCTTGTGTTCAAGACTGAGTAGGAATCTGAGTTTGAGACCGAATCCCACGTGGTGTTGAGTTCGAGTTAGAATCGGTTTTTAGTCCGAATTGACAGCTGCCTGGTTGCTGTTGTGAGACCAAATCTGAGTACATCTTTGTACAGCAGTAGTCCTACTTATACTCAAACTCTCCCCGACCTACATATATGATCTTTTTTTACCGGAATACCCTTGTCCTTCGGAAAAAGTTTGTGTGGTGTGTGACTCCTGTGAAGTCTTTTTGTTTATATAATCAGTTTTGAGGATCCCCAAAAAAAAGAAAAAAAGAAAAAAAAAGAAAAAAAACAGGGAAAAAAAAGAAAAAAGGGGGCTGTTCGTTGTTCTTCTCCATTGTTTCCGATGGTGTGTAGTGACCTCCTTTGTGCCTAGGCTCGCGTCTCTAGCACGGTCTAGGCTAGGACCAGCATAATACCACCGTTGAACGATTATTCAGCTTGCTTTTGTGACTAACGTGGTGCTAGTACTTCCTTGCTTCAGCCCACCTATAGCTCCACATATTTCGACTATAGTTTGACAGGTGTTGTTGTTGCGGCACCGATACACTTCATTCCACAGTTGCAAACTTATTGGTTGCCGTTTCCTCCTGTTGAGCAAGGTAAGAATTGGTAAGAGCTTTTGTAACAGGTTAAGAGTGAGCGCCTTGCAGTAGCTACATCCTAATAGCTGTAGGGCTTTTATTTCTTCACCTGTTTTCTTGTTGCCCTTGTCTTTTAAACCATGTCAGGATCAGAGGATGTTAACAAGAGGCCACAATCTCCTCGCACCAAGGGCATCATTCAACATTTTATAAGGCAAGTGCAGCTGCATACAGAAGGACTTGATCAAGATTTACAGGTGACCAATGACAAGATTGGGCAATTGGAGGCCACCCAACTTGCCTCCACCACTAAGCTTACAGGATTGGAGGCATCTGTTGCCCATATGGACAGAAGCCTTGCTGCTCTTCTGAAGCGTTTTGATGACTTCCACACGAAAGACAAAGAGCAGCATAATGAAGACAACAAGGATGAAGAGCGACGTGAAGATAATTATGATGATGATTACACTACTGATACTGAACATGATGCTCATGACACTCGTGATCGGCGTTGCCTATGCCACAATTGTAGAGGTATGGGTGGTCACTGCCGACGTGAGGTACCCAATAATAATGATGCTTTCAGTAAGATAAAATTTAAGATACCTCATTTTGATGGTAAATATGATCCTGATGCATACATTACTTGGGAAATTGCTGTTGATCAAAAGTTTGCATGTCATGAATTTCTTGAGAATACACATGTTAGGGCTGCTACTAGTGAGTTTACTGATTTGCTACTGTTTTGTGGATAGAATATGGCAAGAAAAATCCTAATAACATACCACGAACTTGGAATGCTTTGAAATGAATCATGAGGGCTAGATTTGTTCCTTCTTACTATGCACATGATTTGTTAAATAAATTGCAACAACTGAGATAGGGTGCTAAAAGTGTAGAAGAATATTATCAAGAATTGCAAATAGGTATGTTGCGTTGTAATTTAGATGAGGATGAGGAACCTGCTATGGCAAGATTTTTGGGTGGGTTAAATCGTGAAATCCAGGACATCCTTGATTATAAAGAATACACTAACGTAACTCGTTTGTTTCATCTTGCTTGTGAAGCTGAAAGGGAAGTGCAGGGGCGACGTGCCAGTGCCAAGAATAATATTTCTGCAGGGAAAACTAATTCATGGCAGCCCCGCATGACTACTACTCCAACTACATGTGCTCCTATGCCAACATCCAGCGACAAACCTCATGCTACTTCCGCAAATTCAGTGGCGAAGACGACCCAGAAGCCTACTGCGAGTGCTTCGTCCATGGCATCTACAAGTAGAACAAGAGACGTTCAGTGTCACCGGTGCAAGGGATATAGACATGTGATGTGTGACTGTCCAAGCAAGTGTGTTATGGTTGTCAAAGATGATGGTGAGTATTCCTCTGCTAGTGATTTTGATGAAGATACACTTGCTTTGCTTGCTGCTGACCATGTAGGAAGTGAGGAACAACCTGAAGAGCAGATTGGAGCAGAGGATGCAGATCATTATGAGAGCCTCATTGTGCAGCGTGTGCTTAGCGCACAAATGGAGAAGGCGGAGCAAAATCAGCGGCATACACTGTTCCAAACAAAGTGTGTCATTAAAGAGTGTTCGTGCCGTTTGATAATTGATGGAGGTAGCTGCAACAACTTAGCTAGCAGCGATATGGTAGAGAAGCTTGCACTTACAACCAAACTGCACCCACATCCATATCACATTCGATGGCTCAACAATAGCGGTAAGGTTAAGGTAACGAGATTGGTATGAATTCATTTTACTATTGGATCATATCATGATGTTGTTGAGTGTGATGTTGTGCCTATGGAAGCTTGTCATATTCTGCTGGGTAGACCATGGCAATTTGATACAGATTGTATGCATCATGGTAGATCAAATATGTATTCTCTCATACACCATGATAAGAAATTTTTTTGCTTCCTATATCTCCTGAAGCTATTGTGTGTGATGATGTTGCTAAAGCTAAGAAAACTAAATCTGAGATTGATAAAAATGTCAAATCTATTAGTAGTAACAAAGATGAGATAAGATTGAAAGGACATTGCTTGCTTGCTACTAAATCTGATATTAATGAATTGGTTGCTTCCACTTCTGTTGCCTATGCTTTGGTATGCAAGGGTGCTTTAATTTCAGTTCACGATATGCAGCATTCTTTGCCCCCTGCTATTGCTAACATTTTGCAGGAGTTTTTGGATGTTTTTCCAAGTGAGACACCAGCAGGGCTACCACCAATACGAGGGATTGAGCACCAAATTGATCTTATTTCTAGTGCATCTTTGCCAAACCGTGCACCATACAGGACTAATATGGAAGAAACGAAGGAAATTCAACGACAAGTGCAAGAACTACTCGACAAAGGTTATGTGCATGAGTCCCTTAGTCCTTGTGCTGTTCCTGTCATTTTAGGGCCTAAGAAAGATGGAACATAGCGTATGTGTGTTGATTGTAGAGCTATTAATAATATCACCATTCGATATCGACACCCTATTCCATGATTAGATGATATGCTTGATGAACTGAGTGGTGCTAATGTGTTTTCCAAAGTTGATTTGCGAAGTGGGTACCACCAGATTCGTATGAAATTGGGAGATGAATGGAAAACTGCTTTCAAAACTAAATTTGGTTTATATGAGTGGTTAGTCATGCCTTTTGGGTTAACTAATGCACCTAGTACCTTCATGAGGTTAATGAACGAGGTTCTGCGTGCTTTCATTGGAAAATTTGTTGTAGTCTACTTTGATGATATATTGATTTACAGTAAATCTATGGATGAACATCTTGATCACTTACGTGCTGTTTTTAATGCTTTACAAGATGCACGTTTATTTGGTAACCTTGAGAAGTGCACCTTTTGCCCCGATCGAGTGTCTTTTCTTGGCTATGTTGTGACTCCACAGGGAATTGAGGTTGATCAAGCCAAGGTAGAAGCTATACAGAGATGGCCTGTACCAAAGACTATCACACAAGTGCGGAGTTTCCTAGGACTTGCTGGTTTCTATCGCTGATTTGTGAAGGACTTCAGTACCATTGCTGCACCTTTGAATGAGCTTACAAAGAAGGGAGTGCCTTTTAGTTAGGGCAAAGTACAAGAGAACTCCTTCAATATGCTAAAAGATAAGTTGACACATGCACCTCTCCTCCAACTTCCTGATTTTAATAAGACTTTTGAGCTTGAATGTGATGCTAGCGGAATTAGACTGGGTGGTGTTTTGTTACAAGAAGGCAAACCTGTTGCGTATTTTAGTGAAAAATTGAGCGGGCCTGTTCTAAATTATTCTACATATGATAAGGAATTGTATGCTCTTGTTCGCACATTAGAAACATGGCAGCATTACTTGTGGCCCAAAGAGTTTGTTATTCATTCTGATCATGAGTCTTTGAAGCATATTCGTAGTCAAGGGAAATTGAACCGTAGACATGTTAAGTGGGTTGAATTTATTGAATCTTTTCCTTATGTTATTAAGCACAAGAAAGGGAAAGAGAATATTATTGCTGATGCTTTGTCTAGGAGAAATGCCTTGCTGAATCAACTTGATTACAAAATCTTTGGATTAGAAACAATTAAGGGCCAATACGTTAATGATGCTGATTTTAAAGATGTGTTGCTGTATTATAAAGATGGGAAAGGTTGGAACAAATTCATCTTTAGTGATGGGTTTGTGTTTAGAGCTAACAAGCTATGCATTCCAGCTAGCTCCATTCATTTGTTGTTGCTGCAGGAAGCGCATGGAGGTGGCTTGATGGGGCATTTTGGAGCTAAGAAAATGGAGGACATACTTGCTGGTCATTTCTTTTGGCCAAAGATGAGAAGAGATGTGGAGAGGTTTGTTGCTCATTGCACGACATGTCAAAAGGCTAAGTCATGGTTAAATCCACACAGTTTGTATTTGCCTCTACCTGTTCCTAGTGTCCCTTGGGAAGATATTTCTATGGATTTTGTGTTGGGTTTGCCAAGGACTAGGAAGGGACATGATAGTGTGTTTGTGGTTATTGATAGATTTTCTAAGATAGCACATTTCATACCCTATCATAAAACGGATGATGCTACTCATATTGCTGATTTGTTCTTTCGAGAAATTGTTCGTTTGCATGGTGTGCCCAACACAATTGTTTCTGATCGTGATGCTAAATTTCTTAGTCATTTTTGGAAGACTTTATGGGGAAAACTAGGGAATAAGCTTTTGTTTTCTACTACATGTCATCCCCAAACCGATGGTCAAACTGAAGTTGTCAATAGAACTTTGTCTACTATGTTAAGGGCTGTTTTAAAAAAGAACATTAAGATGTGGGAAGATTGTTTTCCTCATATTGAATTTGCTTATAATCGTTCTCTGCATTCTACTACAAAGATGTGCCCATTTCAGATTGTCTATGGTTTCTTGCCTCGTGCTCCTATTGATTTGATGCCTTTGCCATCTTCTGAAAAACTAAATTTTGATGCTACTAAGCGTGCTGAATTGATGTTAAAACTGCGTGAAACAACTAAAGAAAACATAGAGCGTATGAATGCTAAATATAAGATTGCCGGTGATAAAGGTAGAAAGGAACTAATATTTGAACCTAGAGATTTAGTTTGGTTGCACTTGAGAAAGGATAGGTTTCCTGATTTCAGAAAGTCTAAATTGATGCCTAGGGCTGATGGACCATTTAAAATGTTAGAGAAAATTAATGATAATGCATATAAACTCGATCTGCCTATAGAATTTGGGGTTAGTCCCACATTTAACATTACAGATTTGAAGCCATATTTGGGAGAAGAAGACGAGTTTGAGTCGAGGACGCCTCAAATGCAAGAAGGGGAGGATGATGAGGACATCAACACCAATGATACATCCACGCCGACACGAGTACCAGTTTCTAGTCCTATTATTCGCGCTCGTGCTCGTCATATTAATCATCAAGTAAGTTCACTCTTGAGTTTCTGTCCATCATATTTAGACTATGAAGATGCGCGCACTCTTGTTTTGGTTAGGAACCAGGGAGAGGACCGAAAGGGACAAGGATTCACGGAGGCTGAATTTGGACTCCAGGACAGCTCCAACTTGTGATGGTCACCACGGTCGCATACGGACTCGGATTGGGGCGTTCAAGTATTTCATGGAATCCTTATGAAGTCTATTTTCATATGGATCTGGAATCAAGTCCATATCTGTTTTGAGGCGGCCGCAATGACTGAATTACTACTAAGAGCTTGTCTGTCCAAAGGTGCTACGTCACCTTAGTTTGGTCCAATGGGCCGTGTATCAAGTTGGGTCCATTAGGGACGCGTCCTAGGGTTGGAGAACGACCCCAACACCCCCCTGGTCATCCTTCCACCTTCATATACTCCTTAGCCGCCACCAAGAATAGTCAGGTTTTGTTTAGATCAAGTTTAGCTCTCGCTACTTGCTTGTAAGCGCGCATGCTGGATCAGCCGCCCGTCTTCTTGTCTTCGGAACCCCACCTTAATTGAGATTGAGTTTGAAACTTTCATCTACATCTAGTAATTCAGTACTTACTATACTTGTTCTTGCTAGTTCTTCATTTGCTTGCAGGACGAGTGCCCTAGTGGTTGGGTGACGCGCTCCACAAGATCGCGGCAGCCATTGGAGGTGGTGTATCGGTTGCTAAGGCGCAGCTTGGAAGGCTGTAGTCGGGCCGTGAACGTCGTTTCCACCCATCAATCGAGTTATCTCACACCTCTCATCGAAAGATCGAAAACAAACCCTAGCGAGTTCATATCAATACATATCCTAACAGATCTCGTAGTATCTTAAGGATATCTTCCAGATGTCTTGCGGAAGGCGCCGACTAGGATCATGCCCCGCAAGGCTTCATCTTGTGGGCTGGGCCACCCCTGAGGGCGCAGCCCATGTGGTCTACCGTGGGTATTCGGGGTCATAACCCCCACACTAGGCATCACCATCGTTGAGAAAGGTGTCATTTCCCAACAAGTGTTTTAGTTATACAATTCCAAGGTGTTTCTTTATTCTATTCTATCGATTTGATCTTTATTCAAAATAGGGCATCATTATGTACCTAGCAAACTAATTATTTTGGAGCTACAAAAATTATAGTGAGCAGCTCATAATATTAGGAATTTACTGTAAAATTTTCAGAGTCAACGCTATCACCATTTCCCTACAAAAATTCCCACAAGTTAACATTTAACAATACTAAACATTTTAAAATAATTAGGGCAACCCTGGAAACATTTTCAAACTAGATGAACCAATTATGCTAATAGGTAGACCATGATTCTAGGAGACTAACAAAATTAGTTTTATAAATTTTGGACAACTATCTAAATTTATATTGATTTTACAAGTTTATTTCCAAAACTAAATTAACAATTGCTTGAGAAAACTAAAAGGGCCAGCGTCCATGAAATCGGCCCACGCAGACGCACGGCCTAGGCGCACAGCGCGCGCACATGGCTGAGGCACGGGCGGCATAAGGCTGGCCCAAGCGGGGCGCCGAGCAGGACGCGACCGTAGAGGCATAGGGCGAGCGGCTCAACAGGCCGGCCCAGCGATCGGAAGCGGCCGGCCCATGTGCGGATGAGCCCAGCACGATGGAAAACTTGCACGAGAACCCCCGAGCTTTCCTCAAATCAACCTACAGTACAAAAGCACTATTCATGTGAGTGATGTATTTGCAATGAGAACCCTAGGAAAAGTTCTATTCTATTTTTTCACTCGTCTCCTTCCATGGGCGAAGCAGAGGAGCAGAGGTGGGCTGGCTCTGACTAATCTCCATCGGAGGAACAACGGCTAGGCGGCACAGGAGCAGCAATGGAACCGGCCGTGCCCGAGGGTGCCAGTGGCATGGCCAAAGGTGGACCGAGGCACGCTGGCCATGCATGCACACGGTAGCCGCATCGACGGCGATGGCGCGGCCACGGTGGGGGTGCCGCGGGGTTCGGCATGGAGATGGAACGGCGCGGGAAGGGGCACAAACCATGACTGAATCTAGACCTAGCCATGGCATGGACCGAGGTGGGGCACCACACGACAGCCACGCGCGACCACGGTAGGGGATGCGGCGTGCTGGAATCCAGCCGGGAAGGGGGGCCGTCCACCACGGGGCACGGTAGCCTGCAGCACGAGGGCGTGTGACGCGGAGAGGAAGAGGAGGGAGCGCTGGTGCTACGCGCGGGCATCAGCAGTAGGGAGACCCGATGCGGACGATGATAGGGTCAGTGGTTGAGGCACAGAGGTGGAGCGGCATGGGTCCCCGTAGCTCGGTGCACTCGTGCGCACGATGACAGGAGATGGGAGCAGGTCATGGAGGCGGAGGTGGCGCTTGAACGGGCAGCGCTATGGGGCTCACGCCCGCTCGCGCATACTCGTGATGGGGGGGACAACGGGCGGGAGGGAGACATAGCGACGGTGGCCCCATGTAGGAGGCAAGCAGACAGGGAGCGAGGAGGGCAAGCAGGAGCTGGGGCTGTGGTCCTACGTGGCCGTGGGGCTCGCACGCATACGCGAACGCTGGGCGATGGCGGCATAGCCACGTCGGGTGCTCAGCTCAGTAGAAGTGGGCAGAGACAAGATAGAGGCGGACAACAGAGGTAGACAGCAGAGGCAGGCAAGCGAAGGTAGAGACCGAGAAAGAGAAAAAGCAGGGCGAAGACAGTATGCGGCAGTAGTAATTCAGGTAGGTGAAACGAATGGCCAAGATCGAGCGGGGTGAGGTAGTTGAGGTGAGCGGTTGAGATCATTCGCTACAGTTGCCAGTTCACAAACAGAGCGCCAACGACATGTCCTCAATGCGTTCTAGCAAAGTTCGGTCAATATTTTTGAATGAGCACTGTAACTCTAACATAACCACGACCTGCACCACATCCTAGTATACACCTAACTACAACCGATCGTGTGAAAACATAGATGTAGTGCTTAACCATATAACTAGGGATTAGGTTTTTCATTATCACATTTGATCAAACTAACTCACTATACTAATGGATCTATTTCTCAGGCCTTGATTTTAGTGCTAAGCGAGCTCATAACACCAGTGGTGTTACATTCGGTCTCTTGAACAGCATTATCACCGACCTTGGAACTATTTTCACTGGCCACCATTTTTGGGACTTATGTGAAGACCAAAGCATCTCTATCAAATACGTCTCTGTTGCCCATCCTAGAGCCAACGGCCAGGTCGAACGGGCGAACGACAAGATCCTCGACACCCTCAAAAAGAGACTATACCAGAAAGAGGAAAAGTATCCGGGCAGATGGCTCAAAGAACTCCTAGCTGTGGTCTAGGGACTACGCACTCAAGCTAGTCGCAACTTCGGTGTGTCTCTATATTTTTTGGTCTATGGCTCAGAAGCCATACTTCCGATGGACATTGCCTTCCGTGCACCTAGGGTGGAACATTATAATGAAGAGCAAGCCTCAGCTGTTCGGATAGAGGACATTAATAGGGCCAAAGACAAATGCCTGATCACTTGCATCCGCACAACCAAATACTTAGAAGGCCTATGAAGATACTACAATCGCAATATCAAAGGTCGTTCATTTGCGGTCGATGACCTCGTTCTCCATAGAAAGCAGAAACCCGAAGGGATGCACAAGCTCTCCTCCCCATGGGAAGGGCCTTACATGGTCAAGGAGGTTACCCAAGCTGGGTCTTACCAGCTATGTGACATGGAGGGCATCGATATCCCCAATTTGTGGCACATCGAGCAACTTATACGTTTCTATCCTTGAAACGCTCTAGATATGTACTCTCCACTCCATAATGAATGCAGTTTTTGTCGCCATGATTTCTCTCCATTACTTCTCCACTCCAGTTTAATCTTCATTTATGATTACTAGCTCCAAGTTACTCCTTAACATACGATGACAATTATACATGATCTCCATAAATACTCCACTCCGTTTCTCCATACTAAAATATCTCCAAGATATTTCGCCATCCACCGAGCAGCACATGTTCCGCAATGTGTTCTTTGGAGAAAACCCTGTCTCCGATCTCTCCCTACACATGTTATGGGCTCCAGCGCTCTGCGTTATGGGTGGTCGGCAGTGGTTCCTCGATCACGCCTATTCCTCCTACACGTGCACGGGCTCCAACGCTTGATGTTATGGAATACGGGCTAGCCAAGGCCAATAGCCCAGTAACGAACTAACTATTCGAACGCTACTTATACCACATATAAATGCGTTAGAGTTAACAATACATCTACTTTTCACCGAAAGTGCCAGCAAGCCGCACAAACATGCATACAACGTCTATTTACAATATTTATACAAATACATAAATATTCGCTTATGCCCTCGCGCACTTAACTCTCCTCTCTAGTTGTTCCATATAGGTTTCTCTCCACTCAGGTTATTGAGCCTAGCCCTCACCATTTACCTCGCCGAACAGATCGACATCGCCGGCCAGACTCTTCGCCGCGTCCTCCACCTCATCCTTCAGCTGCTCCTGCTTTGTCGCCCCCATCCCTTTGGCAAATCTGAACCCTATTGCTCGAAGATTGATGGTAGGGTAGTGGGATTGGACCACCGCCAGGGCATGTGTCATGACAAAGACAGTAGCATTACAGTTGAAGCTCTTGAAGTTCTCCCATGCCACCTTGCATCTGTCGATGATGCCATCCAGACATGGCGGCCTTTTGTCTGGCTAAGGAGCTACTTCCATGTTGATATAGTCGAGCACTGGCTCGACTCCGGCCACCATGGCGTTGATTTTTCTCCTCTGGGTCTACGCATCTAGCTCCAGCACGTCGAACTGCGCCTTTGTCCTTTGACGATATTCTGCAGACACTAAAGGGATTCGTCACACGAAGAAATCATTTCAGCAACAACTCTGACAACGAACTACTCACCTTCCAGATCCTCGGCCAACTTCTCCGCTTGCCCAGATGCCTTCTCCTCCTCTTAGAGTTGACCGATGACTTGGCGCAACTGGCCAAGCTCTGCATCTTACTCTACAAATGTGACAACATCAAGACTGTTCGGCAATGCAGAACAAACTCACCGACCTGCAATACCTTTCTTCTGGTTGGAGACGTTCTTCAATTGCTCAGAGGTGCGCCCCAGCTGCTCGGAGACGCTTCTCAACTGCTCGAAGGTGTGCTCTAGTTTCTCGGAGATGGTCTTTAGCTGCTCGGATAAGGCACCCTTTTGGTACTCTAGGTCCCACCCATTTGATTCAGCAAGATCTCTTTCGCGCTGGGCCCTCTAGACGTTTTTTCTCCATCAGTTTCATTGCCTCCTTTAGCTTCACGTTCTCCTTGGCGAGGGGCTTCATCCACTTGATCAGCTGCTGCCATTGTATGGCAGTTCGTGCTATGGCCTAGAAAGCACCAAGATTGTAAAGGACCATACTCTCCAACGCCGAAGACGGACTCCGCCGACGCAATATTAACCTCGATCTGCTTCATAGCTGTGAAAAGAATGGACCGTAGCCTCTTCACCTCCTTAGTGGTGTCCTCCACTTCCACGACCATAACTTCATCCCCCCGCTTGCAAAGGATGCAGATGACTTGAGGTCATGATTCTTCACAGTCAATCTCCTCGACCTTGTCATCTTCCTCCATAGCCGGTGGTGCTCCCTAGGGGCTCGATGGCTACATAGAGCGTCTGACCACACCCTGCGACATCTCAGGGTGCTCTGCATGCTCCTCCAACACTGTTGGTCTCTGCGCCCCACACTCCGACGCGACATCGACACCTCTAGCTCCTGCCTTTGAAGACTCAGTGGCTCTCACCGTTGCTTCTATCGTCTCTATCAACTCGCCCGCCGTCGTTGCCAGCCGCTCTCTGCCGCCAACTCCATCAGCAGTAGTGGCCGGATCCTCCGCAAACTGAGGAGCACCCAGGGACTTTGGGACAGAGTCTGTCCGCAATGTCTCCACCCCAAGACTAGCCCCTGGCTGCTCGCTAGTCTAGCCTAAAGGATTTAGGTCCTTAGTGTGCCCCATTCTGCATCAGAACAGCTCATCGGTCACCACAACTGTAAAATTAGATAGCTACCAATCCCAAGGCAAAGATACTTACACATTAGCTTCCCGGTAGACGGTTCTAAACCGACGCTGCCTCCCTGAGCACCCAGGCACTGTTCTGGGGTCAACCCGTGTGGCCTGGTCTAGAGGTCTTACAGCCCCCGCCATCGGCGTCTCCTTCGCCTGCTGCTCGGGGACTCCTTCCCCTCCCTCCGATTGCACCTCCATGCGTGTGTTGCGCGATGACGCTTTAGTGCTCGAAGGGGGAGCTACTAGAACCTCATCATCGTTCGACCACTCGAACATTGTAGCACTCTACGTCTGAGCGATCCGATCGCCACCTAGTGAGATGCCGCCTGGCTTGCGGTGAGCTACGTCTGCTGTCCTCCTCTTCTTCCTGGTCGGCCCATCTTTCCTCGCCCTTTTCCCCTAAATTTTCTCCGACACTAGGGAGGGACTCTGCATCTGACTAGCAGCTCCGGATTCGGACGAGGTGTTGACGGCACCTTCCTCTGGCTGAGTGGTCGGCACGGCGTCCACTGCCTTTGGCCAATCGCTCCTCGGCATACCCGAGAAGTACGCTGCTTGTTCTTGCAAATGGATCATTCTAGAAGTGAATCAGTTCACTGCTCGACACCAGCATGGGATGAAATCACCAGGAACAACAGTCAAGATTTTTACCTGAGGAGGAGGGTTCGTGCAGTTGAAGGCTCTTGGTTGCCCTACCATGCTGTATGGCACGTTCGGAGCAAATAGTTTAGCGGCTCGACATAGCACAGCCTCCTTTGTCGGTCTCTTCGACCTCTCCCGGGTGCCGTCAGTATCTCCCTTGAAGTCAAAGCCCGGATGAGCCCTCTACTTGTAGGGCTGGACGCGGCGCACTATGGAGCTCACTACCACCACCACTCCATTCATCTTCATGCCCTTTATCAGCCCGAGGAGCTCCGTCTCCTGCCCCATATTAGCACTGGTCGATTTCTCCGACCAGCTCCTCTAGTTCTTCAGAACATGGTCGACGTCGCATCGGATGGTAGGATGACTCTGCTTCATGTAGAACCACCTGGCATTCCACCCATTCAGCGAGGTATTCAGCGCCGCAGTAATGTATTCGCCCGCCATACCGTCGCGGAGCTGTAGATACACATCGCCGACCACTTTGAAACCACCTCCTCCTTTCTTCTTGAGCTAGAAAAGGTGATGGAAGAGATTAAAGTGGAGAAGAATGCCAAGATAGGCCTCACAGAAATGGATAAACATGAAAATGTGCAAAATGGTGTTGGATGAAGATTACACAAGCTCACTCCCCAGAACTCCAATAGATCCCGCAAGAAAGGATGTACCGGAACTCCTAATCTGCGCCAGAAGTAATCCTCGAATACTACGAGTTCGTCGGCGTGTGGCATTGGATACGGCTCACCATCGGCTGGACGCCATCCGACGGTGACGTGGTCCGAAAGAACGCCCGCCTCCACCATCTCGTTGAGCTCCATCTCCCCCATGAGTGACGGCACCCATTCTTTGTCACGGCTTGTCCCGACGGCCGCTTTCTTTGGATTACCACCTCTCCTCTTTGGTGCCATCCCTCAGATCTAGATCGAAACCGGCCTTCTTCGTAAGCTTTTTAGCCCTAGCGGCGGAGCGCGAGGCTGAAGAGGAAGATGACCTGGCGAAGTGGCAAAGATGGGAGCGCGGAATGCGGTGATGGAGTTATAAAGACACCCTCTCCACTTTTCGCATTCAATGATTTTTGAGAAACCGCACCATGATCTGCGCCTTTTCGAATTCCCCAAAGCGGCGTGCTGGGTTGTTATCTGGGCTTCCATGCAACTACGGCCCATGTCGCCCATTTTTTGACGCAACTTGGTACTGCACACCGAATATTCGCCGACTTCTTCGTCATACCATCAAGGCTCAGTAATTTCTACTGTACAACCTTTACTCCAGTTTTTTCTCCACGATTCAGTAATCGGTACTTCTTGATTTATCCAAGATTTTTACTTATGGCTCGGGGACTGCGTCATCATCATGATTTGGTCTCTCACCATACTGGGTACTTTTTTTGGCTACTGTTGTTTCTGACCCTGGCACTACGTGACCACGTCACCTACTGTCAAGCTTGGAGACTAAGTGGGCACACTTCACCTTACGGTGAATGTACGTTTTTCATTTCAGGGCTCCACTCGTGGACTGGTTGCCTGCTCGGCTGGTCTTTTGCCTTTCTTCTACTTTCTGGACCCTGGTACCACGTGACCACGTCACCTACTGTCAGGATCAGAGACTCTAAGTGGGCACACTTGGTTCACAACGAGAAAATTTTTGATTTTGGACTTGAGCTCCTTATGAGTCTGACTACACGACTTTATTTACACCTGCTCGGACAAGCTTAAGACAGCGTTGCACAGCGGATACAAGGCGTTCGGGGCCAAGCTGTGGGGGGTATGACCCTGGATACCCATGGCAGACTACATGGGCTGCGCCACCAGGGGCGATCCAACTCACAAGACGAAGCCTTGCGGAGTCCGGTGTTGCTCAACGTGCCTCCGCAGGACACCGGGAAGATATCCTGAAGATACGACGTAATCTGTTTGGATATGTTACGATCCCTTGATTCATGTAATCTGTTATTACTTTCCGGTTATCTTTTAGATGTAACCGACTTGTAATCCTGCCCCTAGACTATATAAGGTGGGCAGAGACCCCTCAAAACACACGCAATATCATACGATAGCCGATATAATACAACAGACCATAGAAATAGGGTATTATGGCGTGCTAACGGTCCGAACCTGTCTAACTCTTGTGTCTCTGTTGTCTTCTTGTTCTTGATTACGCGCAACTCTGCCGATCAATCTATCTTCGTGGGATACCCCTCGAAGAACTGCCAAGTATTTTTTATCTACAGTTGACGCGTCAGATAGGAGTGTGCATGCTATTTCATAGCGAACAAGATGGTACGATTTCCGTGCGCTCTGATCTCCCGGAAGCCCGGCCAAACCTTGTAGCCCTTTTTTTTCACTACGATATCAATAGCACGTTAAGATCGACGAAGATTCGGCTGCCGTGCGGCCTAGCTTGGAGGCGCATGCATATGATACGTGGGTTCAATTCCTCCCCGTCCGTGGGCGCGCCATGCATGGATTCTTTCCTCTCCGATCCGTACGTACGTTGGTTTGTGGGACGCGCTGCGCTGATCATGAATTCGTGATGGTTGCCCCCGCGCGCTGATGTCGTCGTCTTCATTACTCTTGCTGTCTTGCAGTTGCGGTCGTCGGCGGCGGCGGACGACGCACCGCCACCCGCCGGCCGCTCGATCGCTGGATCCCAACTTCGTTCTCCATCGACCATCGCGCGTCGACGTTTCACGGTGCCACGGTTTCATTTCACCCTGCTTTCACATCGATCCAACTGACATCGAGACGGCGGGGATTCCTGTCGCTGCCTCTCCATCTCTGTCGCTGTAATTGGAGAGCAGAGCAGGCACACTGGCCACCAATGCAACGGCGACGCATGAGCGGAAAGGGACGGAAGGATACGTCGTCGTCGGTCCGCTGAGAGCGAGAGGCAACAGTTGATGTACTGTCCGTCGACGGTGCTACCTACGCTACGCGAACGCACGCAACAGCAGCTCCAGGCTCGCAGGCCGACTTGGCCTCCAATTGGCCACCCAGAGCCTGCCGTCCCGTCGCGTCGCGTGCTGTCCCGGTGACGACAGGGGCGCCCGAAAAGGATCCCCGTGGGCCGTGGCCGTGACCCCAATTTGCATTGCAATATTGCATCGATTTGACGCACCCGTCCGTTTCAAATCCGATCCATCCAGTGTACTACTGCTAGAACCGAGGGACGAACCGTATTCTTTTTTGGTTTTTTTTGCCCTTTTTTATTTAAAGTTTTTCATAAATATGCATCTAAAAATCTGGACCCTTATCTCGGCGTCATCATTGGTAACGCCGAGCTTACAAATGTTAGTGTCAATGGGTTTGACGCCTAGGTCGGAGCCACGTTAGCGGCGTGGATGCTGACATGGCAGGCAGCACGGTGCCGGGGTTATTGGCACCGAGCTTAGTGCCGTGGTTATTGGCGCCGTTCTCGGTGTCAAGATCTATGACGCCGAGGTGGTGTTTTAATCCGGCGCTCAACCTTCCTGTCCGAGCCTTCTTCCTCTTCTTTCTTTTCCTCTCGAGTTTTTTCTCTCCCCACTTTGCCCTACCTCATGAATCGGCATATTGGACCTTGGAAACTTTGATTTGATCCGTAGATCTTCGAGAGCAAGGTATCCTCGATTCCTCTTAGTTTTTTTTTCACATCGATTCAGTTTATATTAGTCGGATTTTTCAACTTAAAAATCGTCATTACTTAGGGTTTTATGCAATTTTAATATTTATATTATACAAACGTAGGATGCCAAGGCGTGAAAAAGCTAGTAAACCAAGGTAACTTCAGCGCACGTTGTTACGTTATGGGCTCATTGTTATGGATCAAATGGGAAACCCTATGTATATGGTTTAATGTTAATTGGTTTCGGTTTTTAGAATGAAAATGGCTAAACTGTAGTTATGGCCGAATGACCGGAAATGCCTTTGACCCATTGCTTCTGCCTAGTGGTGTTCTAGTGCCTATGTGCTTTTGCGGCGATCCTTGCAAGGTAGCCAAGTCTGATGAAGAGGACACGTATAGGAAGAGGTATTGGATGTGTTCCAATTTTGCGTTTGAGCCTATACTTCATCAGCGCCGCATTAACAAGATGGTAAGAAATTAATGTTGTATAATAATTATTTTATGTCATATGATATCTTGCATGTTTTTTGGTTTTATAACAATTGCATTTGTTACGGACCCCTCCACCCTCTGTGATTTTGAGCAGTGGATCGACACTGAGAATGAGTCTGAAGACATGGAATGGATGTAGAAACTGTTATGGTGGGAGACAGAGGACAAGAATATGATGGAGAAGAGATGCAGAGATGAGGCTGCAGAAAAGGAGCACAAGGAAGAGGAGGAAAGGATGCGTGTTGCTGCGTACAGGGAGGAGAGGGAGAAGAAGCTTGAGCCTGCACGCCGAGCAAAAGCAGCGATGGAGGAGAATCCCGATGTCCCGAGTAAGAGAAAGTGGCCTTGTTACACTCAATAGTCTCCATTACTTGCTAGTTTTATAGTTTTTTCATGAACAATGTTGTCTACCGTTGAACTTTTCATTGTGTTGTCATGAATACACTTTAAGTATGGACATACTTAGGTCATGTACTGCGTTATTTAGTTTATCGGCATGTACTTCTAGTATTATTATGTGGTTTAATTTGTCATAGTATTGGACTTTTCATTATGTAGTTGTTTTCGTTATTTGTGGTCATAATATTCAGTTTAATATTGCGGACATAGTGAAATGTGATCACGTGCTGCAAACAAAACCTAACGAAGTAGGGTATTATATAATTCAACACACACAACACATGAAATGGCATATGAGAACATATACCAAACTAGGGTACAGAGGTCCTAAACCTAACATGCCTTAGGTAATTGAAACGAACAACAAGTACATAAAATGGCATGTGAGAACATGTACCAAACAAGGGTACATAGTTCCTTCAACTAAACCTAACATACCTTAGGTAATTAAATCAAACAATAAACACATGGATGTGCCACCCGAATAAGAAAGAGTAGTGCTAGTAGTATGACCACATAGCAAATTGTGTTGCACCTTCTCCATAGTAGCCTCTATTGTTGTTGTTGGTGGTGACAGGGGTGACGGCGGAGGCCTCTTGTTCTTGTGATTAGGGCAGGTGCAATATGGATCATTGCCGAGTGCCTCTTGTGAACTTGCACCATTGTTGTTGTCGTCGTCGTCATCTTCCTTGTACTCGCTGATATCTTCCCTTTATAGATTAAAGATTTGGTCCTGCAGGTAGTAGATGTACTGCTGATGCAGATAAATTGGTCGAGGATCGACCCACCTAGTGAACCTATAGTTTTCTTTAGATTCGGAAGACTACAATAAGTATGTCCTGTGAGTTGTAAGGGTATTCAAGAAACATATTTAACAAACAAAATATAATAGCAATTACCCATGCTCGCGGGTATTTGAAGAAGCGACGACCTCCGTTGATCCCCTCGGTGAACATCTGCACTAAGCTGTCCTCACCATGCATGTATTTTGGGCAATCTTTCTTTCTACTATCGTATCCTCTGAGAGGACACTCTTTAGTGAAAGCAGTCTTCCTCTCGAGGGGAAACTGATACACTGGTTCCTTAAAGAAATCAGGCCTAAGAGACCTCTCCCACACAATGGGAGGCTACTTCAATGCAGGGAGGTCCTTGAATACACTACCCTTCTCAATTACCATGTTAGGGCCGGCCTCAGGAGCTTCTAGGAACTCATCATCACGTCCTTCTACACACGCCTGATCAGAATGAGGAGGATCGTTGAACTCGTGAACTCTTGGATCACGGCGGCTGAGAAAGATACGCCTTAGTATCTAAACATCACTCTCTGTCAACTCCTCAACAGGGCGATCATCATCAGAATCAAGAGCCCTTGCCATCTCATATGGCTCTGAATTATTCATAATTTCAACACTATTAGAGCCACGAAATCCATCTCCACAGTGCACTTGCGCAGCAATAGGGGGCACATCCATATTGTCAGGAATGTCTCCTGCAATATAAGTAGAAAAATAAGGAAAGAATGAAAAAAATGGATGTAAGGAAGGGGGTAAGCTCCCAATAACCATGCGGATAAGATACTTACTCAGATGATTCTATGTCAAAGGGATCTCATGAGGAGAATCTGCCACAACATCATGAGTCTGACAAGCATCTCCAACTAGCTCATTGGGGGTAGATTGAGCATCGAGAACCATAGGTGCAACCTCCACATCCATATCAGGGTCCGAGGCAGAAGGGTCGAAATGTGCCTGCTGACCCATTGGCGGGGAAACCCCATGAGGGATGGGATTAACTAACACCCGACGCACAACCACGTCCAAACTTTGGAACTAGCACTTTAAAGCCGATCTCACATAGTTCTCCCACTAATCTGCACACCCAATTAGGATCATCTTCCTAAGAATGTTGGGAGGGAAACCTAGGTGAAGTACACCCTCAACTGCGATGCCATCATCATCATGGTAGTGTAGCTCTTCCCGAGCCCTTGCAACCAAATCACTAAATGAAGGCTTCTCATTGTGTCGGTGCAGAAAGTGACCAACACATAAATATTTGTAGTTTTGCCATATGTTGTGATCGGAGGTGGCCTAGCACTCAATGACATAGGGTTTATACTAGTTTAGGCAACATGCCCTACATCCAGTTTGAGTTGGTCGGTGACTTTATTCCTGAGCCTAGGTGCTCGAAGTTTGTTGTGGGGTTACAAACGGAAAGGAGAAAGATGGGGGGGTACAAGAGGTCTGGTCGGGCTCTGGTCTGAAGGGCCAAGAGTGATGGGAGCTCCGCTATATGCTAAGTGTTCGAGCAAGTGCTCAATATAACTTTAGAGTGTCTAAAGTTACAGAGGGTGAATCAATGTAAGTGAACTAATCTCTCTCCCTATTGGGATAGAGCGCATCCCCTTTTATAGATGAAGAGGATGGCCTTACAAGTGAGAGGGAGAGAGTACATATGCTAAAGTCTTGTTGCCCACGCCGACGGGTATAGGATGATTGTAGGCACCCACAATACTGTTTGATGTCAGATGCACATGGGAGGTTGCGTCGTCTTCTTCTGGTATGGCAGATGTTGGTGCCTGCCATACTGTTGATGTCGAGAGGCATACAAGGGGTTTTACCATGTTCGCCTGGTATGGTAAATGCCGACGCCCACAATACTGTTCGATGCCCAGAGGCATGTGGGGGGAGCCTTACCGTGTTTGTCCGGTATGGGTGTTGATGGCACCCAAAATTCTGTAGGGAAAATGTTGACGCCTACAACACTGCTTGGGTTTTGTCATGCCAGGGAGGCCACAGGGTACTGTCCTGTAGGTGTGTAGGGTACATTCCTCGGTATTTGTGGTTGACTTGGATGCCCTGCCTTACTTTCTCCATCTATTTCTTGGTCCTTACCAAGCGGGCGACCCCGGTCGGTTGGTCCCAGTCAGCTCTGATTGCGCCAGTTGGAGAAGAGCAGTGGACATGGGTTTGTCACATTCCCAGTTAGAGACACGGGTCGGAGTCAAAAATGGTGTTTTGGCCAGGCCTTCCAGTCAGAGAGGCGGGCCAGAGTCAGAAGTGGACGCCGTTCCTTCTTGGCTAGGCCTTATGATCGGAGAGTGGATTGTCCTTCTGGCCTATCATTTAGGTGTTTGGGCTAGCCCAAGAGTTGCGCGTCATTCGCAATGTTGTTTGCTGGGCTGAGCCTTTACTAGGAAGCTGGTCCATATGGGACCCTAGGTTTATGAACCCAACAGGAGCCCTCAAGCCTCCAGGCGATTTGGGTAGAATCGTCTAGGGGATTTTTGTCTTGACGTTGGGTGCGCGCGAGCACAGCCGGAGGTGTAGCCCCCGAGCACCCAGGCATTTCGGGGTAGAATCGTCTAGGGGGTTTTTCATGTTGTCAGTGGGGGAAGTTTCGTTTCGTTAGTGAGTGCACCCGCGGGTGTAGCCCCTGAGCCCCTGGGCGATTCGAGCCGAATCGCTTGGGGGGGGGGGGTTGTCAACGGGCATGTGTGCATTTTAGTCAAGACAAAGTTGTGAACCAAGGTGTCGTGCGTAGCTGAGGTAGTTTTATAGGGATCAGGCAAGACAGAGCTCGTGCATCCTGGCATCGGTGCAGCCCGCGTAGCCGAGGCAGTTAGTTTAGGGATCAAGCAAGACGAGGCTCGTGGATCCTAGGGTCGATGCAGCCCACATAGCCAAGGCGGTTAGTTTGGGGATCGAGCGAGATAGAGCTCGCCGATCTTGGCGTCGGTGCAGCCCACAGAACTGAGGTAGCTAGTTTAAGGATCGAGTGAGACGGAGCTCGTGGATCCTGGCATCGGTGCAGCCCGCATAGCCGAGGTAGTTAGTTTAGGGATTGAGCGAGATGGATCTCATGGATCCTAGCATTGGGGCAGCCCGTGCAGCCGAGGCAGTTAGTTTGGGGATCGAGCGAGATGGAGCTCGTAGATCCTAGCATCGGTGCAGCCCACGCAGCCATGGCAGTTTTAGGTGTCTTGAGCCCCTGAGCCCTTTTTGGGCTTGATAGGGGTTGGTTTGAGTTTTGTGCGTTACCCCATCCTCGGTTACTCACAACCGGATGGGCTGAGCTATCATCGCTTGCCCGATGGCTCGGGCACGAGTGACGCGCTTGGTGAGCTCACTAACGGGTATGATCGAGTGAAATCAAGGTCCATCATTTGTGACGGGGTTGGCATAACCCTCTTGTGACATTTCACCACTCCTTAACCTACACCCTGATAGATGCCTAGGTCGTTCTAGAGACTGACCCGGGTAGCCTGCTGGCCTCCCCTCGATGGATATTTTGTGGGTTTGGCAGAGGTTTAGGATCGAACGAGAAGCTTAAGATGACCCTATCCGCTTCGAGGCAGACTGGGTGAGGGCCACATGGGGCTCATCTGTATTTTCTCCCCTGGCTCTATTTGACATGAGGTGGCCTCGAGCCCTTCATGAGCCAGCCTTCGAACCCTGGTCGGTCGTTGCTCATGTTTGAATGAAGCAACTGCCGCTTCGTGACGCAACCTGGAGCGTTGTGATGCATTTGACTGCATATGCAATGCTTTAGCACCTGAGCCCTGGTCAATTCATGGTAGAATCGTATGAGGGGCATGGGTGTATGGAATAAATGCGTGTATGGATGTATGAATGATTATAAAGAAAGAGTGGGGGTCGGTAATGTTACCTTGATGACTCGAGTGATGGGGTTTGAGGAGGTCCAATCGGAAATGTCCGACCGGGATCCATGCTCATCGTTCATGACAGAGTCAGCATGGCCTACATGGGGTGTCCCTTTGCTCCTTACCTATCTCTCGGCATTTTCCTGAGCCGTTCGATTGACTTAGGAAGCTTGATGGTCTCTCCTAGCGGAGATCCCATTGTTTGGGTTTTTCCAAGTCTCGCCTGGGAAGGCGGAGAGCCACCGGCATGTGGTGGCGCTTTGTTTCTCACACTCGGTCATGCGGTTGTGGTGAGCCATACCCAGGCCACATCCCATATGACCAGGCAGCATTTCATCGATCAGTGTGCAGCCCATCGGTCAGGCTACATCCCATCATTTCCCATCCGCATTGAATGGGGGAAGATAGAGGGTTTCTCAACCCAATCCTTTCGCCTTTCCTCAACTACTCTGCCTCTTCTTTAAAATAGGGGAAGGGAGAAGGAAAGGAGAACTCACAGACCCATTTGTGATTCCAGAGCATGATGTCGAGTTAGAGGTCCCCAACATAGATGAGATGGCACTACCCGTCTTCGCCGAGAAGGAGCTGGTTCCGTCGAAGGAGGCGGCGCACTAGAGGATGTCGTACATCACCGGCTTTGTCACCGTCTATGAGGCTCGTGGACTCCTTCTGGCAAGTCTTCTCTGGGTGAGCCTTATCGAAGAGGAAGATGCTCAGGACTTGGCGTGCAGCGTCCCTGCCCAGGAGCTGCCTCGACTACATGAGAAGGTTAGGAGCTCCATGCTCTTCTGCTAAGCATCTATGGGTGCGATGCCTTTGAGGTACCCGTTGCACTTGTCGAAGTCGAGGGAGCGGAACCGGGCAGGGACCTTGAGGTACCCGTTGCGCTCGCCGAAGTCAAGGGAGCAGAACTAGGCGGGGCCCTTATGGCGGTGGTTATGTCTGGCGGCATGTGTCGTGGCCTCTCCTTCGGCGTCAGCCAATGCCGTCGAGTGGCCACAGTAGTATTTGGAGTAGAAGTAATCAGAAAATATAATCGTTGAGTTTGTGGGTGAGCCTCTATGTGAACAGTTCTTGTGTACTCAATGAATACAATCAGTTTTGTTTTTTGTGATGGAATCACTCTGTTCGGGGAAGCTTGTCCCATTCGTTCCTTAGTTTTACCTTAGCATAATTTTGTTTTTTATTCTTTCTTTTTCACACTTGCCTGTTTGTCTCGTAGGTTGCAACCTTAGGAGCCTGGGCATGGCCCGCGAGGTTTGCTGCTAGTAACCGTAGGTAGAGGCGGGGTGCAATTGGTCGGTATATTTTAAGCAAAGCTACATAAGGTAATTTAAAGGAACGAACTGCCCTTTTGTTTGGGTAGGAAGGAGTTTTACCATATGATAGTAAATGAAAAGAGAGGTGGTAGTGCACCCCCGTGGATCCCCCGAGTGACCCGAGCCAAAAGTGTTTGGGTTGGGGAGCTTTTATAGGAGCAAATGTTAAGTAAACAATGGTAAGGCTGAATTTTTAGGGGAAGAAATGACATAGTTGTTCCGAGCATTGGTGAGAACGTTGTTGTTGTCGTCCTTCAGTCGGTAGGTGTCCGATCGGATCACTTCGACCTTCAGTCATCTAGATCCTTGCCCACTACGCCACCTTTCTTGGCCGCTGCTTCTTTGCCTTTTTCTTCCTTCGGCCCGCCGGCCTGTCGTAGAAGGTGCTTGAGGAGCTTGTAGTCCTTGTAGAGGTGTTTGACGGGGTAGGCGTGGTTGGTGTATGGGCTCTCCATGAGCTCATTGAAGTGGTCAAGCAGGCCCTATTTGGGCTGCTTGCCCGTGCGGTTAGCTACGGCAACCAACGCGGTGTTGTCCGGTTGGCGCTGATCCTTTTTTTCATCTTGCCCCTCTGTGTGGAGGGGCCCTCGTCTTGGTCTATGTGTTTGGCCCTTGCTTTTGTGCCAGCCTCTATTGAAGACCGCTCCGATCGCCTCCTCGCCAGAGGCATGGTTAGTAGCGACATCGAGTAGGTTGCGGGTGGTACGCGGCTTCAGGCAGCCAAACTTGTGGATTAGGGACTCATAGGTCATCCTGGAGAACAATGTGCTGATGACGTCTGTGTCAATGACATTAGGGAGGGAGTTGCATCGTTGGGAGAACCTACGGATGTAATCCTGCAGGGTCTCACTAGGCTCCTACTGGCAGCTCTTGAGGTCCCAGGAGTTACCAGGGTGGACATACGTCCCCTAGAAATTTCTGATGAAGACCCTCTTGAGGTCCGCCCAGTCACAGATGTTGTCATGCAGGAGGAATTTGAGCCACGCCCAACATGATCCCCCATGCAGATGGGGAGATATTGAATGATGAAAAGGTCATCATCCATGCCTTTGGCTCAGCTGGCGAGCCAGAAATCTTCAAGCCAAATACCGGGGTTCATCTCCCCGGTGTACTTGGCGATGTTGGTGGGTGGTCGAAAGCGCTATGGGAACAACGCTCTCCGGATATGCCGGCCAAAGGCCCAGGGTCCCAGTGATGTAGACTAGGCCTGATCTTCCAAAAGGTATGATAGCGTCAATTAGTGGAGACTCGACGTTCATGATCTAGGCTTCGAACCAAGACTGATTCAGACCCCCGCAACCATTACACCACTGCTCCATTGGTTATCAACCACGTGAACGTGATTGACCTCGTCGAGAAGGCTTTCCTGCAAGCGAATCGAGAACACAAGCATGAACGAGATAAACGCAATCTAAAATTGCAAATAAATATGAGGCTTATGATAATGAGAAAGAGTTCAGGTCTTTATTCGAAAGGACTAATCGCCACAGGCGAACAAGATCAAGAACTAGGGCCCTGGTTCACAGCAAGCGGCCTTGGCGGCGACAGTTGCAGCAAAACAACATTTGTTTTATGAGGAAATCAAGAACTAAACAAAACCCAAACCCTTAGGAGAGCAATGGCTGCTATTTATAGAGTCTTGGGCGTCACCCCCCTGGACGCGCCCCCTAATGGGCCCAAACACGATACACGGCCCAACGGACCAAAAGACGGTGTCGCAGCACCCTGGCAGATTCTGGACGCTGAATTGTTTCGATGATTCCTGTTGATTCTGAAGATCTTTTGATGTGAAACCACTTGGATTGGCTTCCTTATCAAATTAGCTTTCCAACCATATGTGGATCGTCAAAAATAGAGTCCGGATGCGTCCTGGGTGACCAGTTTAAGGCAGACTGGTCCTAGAGGCCGAGACAGACTCGAATTTGAGTTGCTTTGGGCCTCCACCTCGGGGACTCAACCCGAATTAGCCTCGGACCTCCTTCTTAACTTGGACACCCTTGCTGGCCTCCTACCCCTCCATACCATGTGCCAAACATGGTCATATGCAGGGGTGTCATGTCCTCATCACATGGGCCCTAAGGGCTGGGACTCCGGTCATCTGGCCGGTGACCATGCCTAGGGCGTGTTTCACTGCTCCTCTCGATGGTTCATCTAGGACCCATGTTGCTTGCCCTTATCGCCGCCTGGTGGATGTCATCATCATGCTAGACCTGATGCTGGTTGTTGATGATGCTGCGAGCGTCTTGGTGTGGACCTACGGCTAATGTGGAGCAGGCGCTAGGTCAGACCACGGGACAGCCGCTGCCTCCTGAGCCATGCTTGGCAGCTGTAGCAGTGAGTGGATGGAGCAATCTATCTGGTGCATCCCCACTCCCTCAGTGAGGAGAGAGGGTGTGTGTCGGAGTCGCAATGCGGAGCTTTTTGCCTATTGAATAGCGGCGGCTTCTACCAGCGTCCGGAGGTTCTGGTAGACCACCCGCTCCTAAGGGTCGATGGGCTCGGGAACACCGCGTAGAAGCATTGTCGTAGCGGCGATGTTTTGGCTAGCCTGAGTGAACTTTGGGGGGTCGTTCCCCTCATTCATGATGTCGTGCAGGACCTAGCAGGCATGACCCCGGGCGCCGCTCGCCGGGTCATGCGCATGGGGCACAATGTGCTTCACAGAGCGCGCCAGCGTAGGCGGTGACAGGTTCTACTGCCATCATCGTAGCTCCTCGGCGTGCTCTTGTGCAAGCGCGATGGCCCTCGTACATGGGTCCGAAGGGGTGTGAGTCTGCATAGACTCTGCAACCACCGGCGGCTGCCCCAGAGCATCCGCCATAGCACACTCCCAGGATGGATGGTGGCTAGGCACCACATCACCGATGCTAGAGCCATCGCTCTCAACCTCGTTATCTAGGAGTTCATGGAAAGTGGTGGGAGCATAGCTCGCCATTCCCATGAATTCAGATGCGAGAGGGGGCAGCGCCAGTATCCTTCGGAGCCCCCCAAGCGCACGCGTCCATGGGGGATGCGAGGCCACAAGAGAATTGGTCGCATGGTGTTTGCAGTGCGGACAATATGGCCCCTCCAGATAATCGGTGGGAGATAGTAAATAGAGAGTAAACAATAGTATGCACATTACTTATAGCAGGGTTTGAGTAGAGAGTTTGCTTGGAATGAAGCGTAGGTGCCTCATCATTGAAGTCATCACGCGTCCCGGAGCCGATGGAGGGCGCCCCTCCGACAGGCACCGGAACAAGCGCCTCCTCATGGAGGTGTAGTATGCCGAGCCAGTTGGTAACGAAGTCTAGGCTTCCAAAGAGGAAGGCCTGGGACGGCTCGAAGATGGGTGGAACCCACATCCCAATAGGTGGGAGTGCGGGAAACTCCAGTGAGCCAAAGCGAGTCATATCGCTTGAGCCCGCCATGGCGAAGGTGGCGGAAAAGTGGGCCATCCGATGACCAAAAAGTGTTGAACGTACAGCGTCTTCCCCATGGACGGTGCAGAAAGTGACCAACATGTAAATATTTGTGGTTTTGCTGTACGTTGTGATCGGAGGTGGCCTAGCACTCAATGACATAGAGTTTATACTAGTTCAAGCAACGTGCCCTACGTCTAGTTTGAGTCGGTCGATGACTTTATTCCTGAGCCTAGGTGCTCGAAGTTTGTTGTGGGGTTACAAACGGAAAGGAGAAAGATGGGGGGGGGGGTACAAGAGGTTTGGTTGGACTCTGGTCTGAAGGGACGAGAGTGACAGGAGCTCCACTATATTCTAAGTGTTCGAGCGAGTGCTCGGTATAACTTTAGAGTTTCTAAAGTTACAAATGGTGAATCAATGTAAGTGAACTGATCTATCTCCCTATTGGGATAGAGTGCATCCCATTTTATAGATGAAGGAGATGACCTTACAAGTGAGAGGGAGAGAGTACATATGCTAAAGTATTGTTGCCCATATTTGTAGGTACAAGATGATGGTAGGGGCCCACAATACTGTTTGATGTCAGATGCATGTGGGAGGTTGTGTCTTCTTCTGGTATGGCAGATGTCGGTGCCTACCATACTATTGATGTCGAGAGGCATACAAGGGGTTTTACCATGTTCGCCTAGTACGATAAATGCCGGCGCCCACAACACTGTTCGATGCCCAGAAGCATGTGGGGGAGCCTTACCATGTTTGTCCGGTATGGGTGTTGATGGCGCCCACAATACTGTAGGGAAAATGTCGGCGCCTACAACACTACTTGGGTTTTGTCATGCTAGGGAGGTCGCAGGATACTATCCTACAGGTGTCTAGGGTACGTTCCTCGGTATTGCGATTGACTTGGGTGCCCTGCCTTATTTTCTCCGTCTATTTCCTGGTCCTTACCGAGCGAGCGTCCTCGGTTGGTTGGTCCCAGTCAGCTCTGATTGCGCCAGTTGGAGAAGAGCAGTGGACAGGGGTTTGGCACATCCCCAGTTGGAGACATGGGTCGGAGTTAGAAATGGTGTTTTGACTAGGCACCTACCAACTAGAGGACAACAATAGCAACGTTCTCACCAACACTTGGAACATTGAATAACTACATCGTTTTTCCCCTAAATTTGGTCTTACCGCTTTTTAGTCAACACTTGCTCCTGTAAAAGCACCCCAGCCCAAACATTTTTAGCCTAGGTCGCTCGGGGGCTCCATGAGGGTACAATACTAAATATTACCTCTCTTTTTTACTATCACATGGTAAACAACTTTGTCCCCGAATGGAAGCACATTCCATTCCTTTGATTGCCCTACGTGACTCTATTCTTACTGCCAACCAAACGCACCCCGCCATGACCTATGGTTACAAGCAGCTAAGCCCCGCGGGCCATGCCCAGGCTCTTAACAGCTGTAGCCTATGAAGCTAATGGGCAGGTGCGAAAAAGAAAATGATAAAAATGAAAGTTATGCCAGGATAAAAAAACAAGGAACAAATAGTGTGGTTCTTTCACAAAAAATAGAACTGATGCATTCATTGATACAAAAACTGTTCACACGGGGGCTCACCCACAACTATTACATTTTTCTAACTACTTCTAATCCAAATACTATTATGGCCCCTCGATGACATCGCCTGATGCCAAAGGAGAGACTACGACACACACCACCAGACATAACCACCGCTACAGGGGGCCTATTCAGTTTTGATCCCTCGACTTCGACGAGTGCAATGGGTACCTCAAGGGACCCGCCCGGTTCCATCCCCTCAACTACGGCGAGCGCAACAGGTACTTCAAGGGCATTGCAACCATAGATGCTCAGTAGAGGAACATGGAGCTCCTGACCTTCTCATGTAGTCGAGGCAGCTCCTAGCCAGGGACGCTGCTACCAAGGTATGGCCACCATGGCTGGAAAGTGATCTCATCAAACTTTATGAACTGGTCGACCTAAGCAGCTATAGGTGCAGAACCTTCCATCGACACGATCCTGAGCAACTTCCCCTCTGACAAGGCTCGCTTGGTGAAGATCCGCCAGAGAAAGGCCACACACGGCTCCATCCTAAAGAAGGAATCGTAGATAAGTCTAGCATGCCCCCCCTTCAGCGGAAGTCGTCCCTTCTCAGACAACGATGGCCAGCACCGCCCCAAGCACCCTCCAGCTCGACATCGCACTTCGGATTCACGAAAGGATCTATAAGTCCTCCCCCTCGTTCACCCCCTTTCTCACTTAGGAACCACCACGGCATACAGGCACTCTCAGTGAAGAGGAAGAAGGAGGAGAGACAATAGTTGAAGAACAAGCAAAGGACTGCGACAGAGAACCCTCTCCCTCCCCCTATTTAAGGAAGAAATGCCATAGCCGAAGAGGGGCAAAAGATTAGAGTGAAAAACTCTCTCCCTTCCCCCATTCAATGCGGATGGGAAACGATGGGACACACCCTGACCGATGGGACGCATGCTGGCCGACGGAATGAGGCCTGGTCAGACAGAACACTGCCTGGTGAGATGAGACATGGCCCGGGTATGGCCCACCACTATCACACGAGTGGGCATGAAAATTGAAGTGTCACCACACATAGGCAGCTCTCCGCATCCCCAGGCAGGACATGGAAAAACCCAAAATGGGATCTCCGCCGGGAGAGACCATCGGGCTTCCTAAGTCGATCGAATGGCTCAGAAAAACACACCAAGAGACGGGTAGGGAGTGAAGGGACGCCCCATGTAGGCCATGCTGACTCCATCACAAACGATGAGCATGGGTCCTGGTCGGACATTTCCGACTAGAGCTCCTCAAACCGTGTCACTCGAGTCACCAAGGTAACACTACCGACCCCGTCTATTTCTTTATAAATCATTTCATACATCCATATGCGCATTCATTCCATATGCCCGTGCCCCTGAATGATTCGGGCCCTGAACCGCCCGAGTGAAAGGTCCTTGTGTGGTTTTGATAATTGAGTGACAACCTAGGTGGACTAATTGTGTTTATGTGAGATACATAGGTGATTAGTCCATAGGTACATATGTGTGAGCAACATATGCCATGAAGGTGAAAATGGCTTGGAGATGTTGCAAAGCTCACACATGTGATGATGAAGGAGCTTATTGAACATGAGACATGACATTGAGTCATGTGATCAAGGTGGAGAAGATCACGACATGACTTGGCTTGATGGACCGGTTGCAAGCGTGAAGGGCAAGTTGGAGGCTTTGGAGTGATGGACCGCGTGGCGGTGAAGCTTGAGCAAGACTTGGCACTAATGGACAAAGGCAACGATGAAAAGCAAGTGAAGTCAAGATCGATGAACCAATATGATCACATGATGATATGAAGTGGATCATATCATTGTTGATCGTGTTGGTGCATGTGTTGCATCGACATTGGAGGAGATGGAATGGAATGTGCAAGGCAAAGGTATAACCTAAGGCATTTCATTTCACCAGTCATAGGTGTGTAGAGAAGTTTATGATCGGGTTTAGGATAGATGGCCATACTATCAAGAGCAGCAAACTTGTTTGCATATCAGTCATCTATGTGCCACTTGAGTGATCTAACTTTGCATCGTCGCTAGGATTGAGTGGCATGACAAGTTGAGTGGCTAACCCTTTGGGAAATGGTTGTGAAAAGCTAACACACATACACATGGTGGTGTTGGCACATTTACAAAGGAGATGAAGTTGGAGTTGATGTGGATCAACTCAGTGGAGAAATGGAGATGAGAAAGGTCCCACAGAGTGGACCGGACTCTGGTCACACAGTGACCGGATGTTGAGGCTCAGCGTCCGGTCAGTCGACCGGACGCTGGCTCTGAAAGTGATCGGATGCTGGAGGCAGTGTCCAGTCCTGTTGTTGGATGAAGCAGTGTCACTGAAGAGTGACTGGACGCTGGGGCTGCATTCGATCACGTCCGACCGGACACGTCCGGTCGTGGTCGGTACCTTACTGTAAACGACCGGACGCTGAGGGTCCAGCGTCCAGTCAGTTGAAGCTACTGTGTCTGATCAGAAGATGACCGTTGAGATCGAAAGAATGCCATTGAACATAGGTGACACGTGGCTATCATCGGGCGACCGGACGCTGAGGTCCAGCGTCCGGTCAACATGATTGGAGCGTCCGGTCGACCCGACTGTTGCCTAGTGAAGGGGTAACAGCTAGTTTAGCCCTTGGGGCTACAAATAGAAGTGGCCTTCGGCCATGGCTAGTGCTAAGCACCTTGGGGGACTTTGTGTCCATGCTTGAGAGTGCTTAGGAGCCCTCCATCTCACACATACTTGATAGTGATCATCCAATTGTGTGAGTGAGCGATTCTAGTGCGATTGCATCGAGTGGCACTAGGTGATCGAGTTGCAAGCCGGTGGTGCTTGTTACTCTTGGAGGTTGCCACCTCCTAGATGGCTTGGTGGTGGTCTCCATCGAAGCCCGCAAGAAGCTTGTGCGATGCTCTAGAGAAGTGCTTTGTGAGGGGCATTGTGCTCGCCCCGTGGGAGCCGCGAAGAGCAACTTTAGTAAAGCGTGTCATTGAGCTACCCTCACTTCTAGGGTAGGTTCTTGCGGCGCCCGACGTGCGGGCTTGGCGGGTGATGCCAATTAACCACCAAACCACCAAGTGAGCGGTCGACACAATGGGGACTAGCGTGTTGGCAAACACGTGAACCTTGAGAGAAAAATCATCGTGTCAACCTTGTTCTTCCCGTTGGTTTGCATCCCCCATACACAAGCTTGCGATTACTTTCATATACATTGAGCTTGTGTAGTTGCTTTTGTAATTAGTTAGCTTGTGTAGCTTGCTAGTTATCTTCTTGCTTGTGTAGCATAGAAGTAGCTCCCTTGCATGGCTAATTTGGTTTGTGTAACCTTGTTAGTCACATTGCTTAGTTTGTGTAGCTAAGTAATTGCGCTCTCTAATTTGGCATTAGTTGCCTTGTTATTGAGCATTGCTAGTGAGCATTAGGTGGCTTTGTGCTTTTGCTTACTAGCATGTGTAGGAGCTACCTTGTTGCTTTGAGTACTAGTGGCATAGGTTTGTGTGACCTTGCTTCTAGAATTGGTTAGGAGAGCTCTAGCTAGCCCGGCACCTTTGTTGCTTAATTAGTATCTTTGCAAGGTGCTAGTGAACATAGATAGAGGGGTGTAGTCTTGGCTAGACCGATAGTTTTAATTCTGCACTTGTTTCGGTTAGCCGACGCAATTAAGTTTTAAAAAGGACTATTCACCCCCCATCTAGTCGCCATCTTGACCCTTTCACCGGGGCCTTGGGAACTAAGCATCGCACGTGCAGTGAAATGCATCACAATGCTCTGTGTTGCGTCACGAAGCGGCAGTTGCCTCATTCGACATGAGCAACAATAGAGCCAGGGGAGAAAAACGTAGATGAGCCCCATGCGGCCCTCTCCAAGCCCATAGAATCTCCATCAAGGGGAGGCCATTAGGCCACCCGGGTCGGTCTTCGGAATGACCTAGGCATCTATCGGGTTGTAGGTAAAGGAGTAGTGGAATGTCATAAGAGGGCTATGTCGATCCTGTCATGAACGATGAACCCAGATTCCACTCGATCATACCCGTTAGCGAACTCAATGAGCACGTCACTCTAGCCCGAGTGATTAGGACCAGTGACAAAACTCAGCCCCTCCGGTTGTGAGAAACTGAGGATAGGGTAATGCACACAACTCAAACTGAGAACTACTAAGGCCCAACAGGGCTTGGGGGCTCAAGACACCAAACGCCTGGGTTTGTGACTCCGAACTTGCCCCATCCAGCTATGCTTCGATAGCACACCAAACATCTAGGTCTAGAAACCCAAACTTGCCCCATCCGGCTATGCTTCAACAACACACGAAACACCTAGGTCTATGACCCTGAACTCACCCTATCCGGCTATGCTTCGACTGCACTCAAAAAATGCCTGGGTCTACGATCCCACGGCGCGCACCGACACTAGGATCTGTGAGCTCCATCTCGATCGATCCCTAAACTAACTAACAAAACTACCTTGGCTGCGTGGGCTGCACCAAGGCTAGGATCCATGACTATGATCCCATAGCGCACATCGACGCCAGGACTTGCACGTACCCGTCGTCAAGACAAAAATCCCCTAGATGATTCTGCCCGAATGGCCCAAGGGCTCGGGGGCTCCTGTCGGGTTCATAAACCTGCGGTCCCTCGTGGACTGGCTTCCCAAACAAAGGCTTAGCCCAAGTAGATAGCACGTGACTGATGGGCTGACCCAAGTATCTGAACAACAGGCCAGAAGAGCGATCCAATCACCGACCGAAGGTCTAGCCGAGGAGGAGCGATGCTCGTTTTCTAACTCCGGCCCACCTCTCCGACCGGAGGGCGCACTTCGGTATCTAGCCCACCTTTGGACAGCCTCTCTGACCGGAAGGCCTGGCCAAAAACACTACTTCCGACTCTGACCCCATGTCCCTTATCGGAGTACACAAAAACCCTGCTCACTGCTCATCTCCGACTGGCGTGGTCAGAACCGACTAGGACCAACCGACCAGGGATGCCAGCTCAGAAAGGACCGGGGAACAAACAAAGAAAGTAAGGCAGAGCGCACAAGTCAAACCATGATACCAGGGACCATACCCTGCACACCTACAGAAATAGTATTCTACAACCTTCCTAACACGAATAGTGTTGTAGGCGCCAACATTTTTCTCTACAGTATTGTGGGCACCATAAACTCCCATATAGTAAGGCCCCCCACATGCCTCTAGGCATTGACAGTGTTGTGGGTGCCGACTTTTACCATACCAGACGAACATGGTAAAAAACCCTTGCCTACCTCATGTATCAACAGTGTGGCAGGCGCCGACGTCTACCATGCCTGAATAAGACGATGTAACCTCCCACGTGCATCCGATATCCAATAGTGTTGTGGGCGCCTACCATCATCCTGTACCCACCAGCATGGGCAACAAGACTTAGAAGCACACATACTCTCTCCCTCTCATTTTGTAAGGCCATCCCCTTCATCTATAAAAGGGGATGCGCTCTCTCCCAACATTCAAATTAATCTAGGTCGATTTAAGTGCCTCTAGATTCATTAGATCGATCAAGTTCACTAGCTCACAACCATAGAACCGCCAGGTTCGAACCTCAAGCACACACTTGAACACTTAGCTCATAGCGGAGCTCCTGTCGCTCTTGGCCCTTCCAACCAGAGCCGACCGGACCTCTTGTACCCCCCATCTTTCTTCTTCTCATTTGTAACCCCACTGCAAACTTCAAGCACCTGGGCTCAGAAAAATAAAGTCACCAACCAACTCAAACTAGATGTTGGGCATGTTGCCTAAACTAGTATGAACCCTATGTCATTGAGTGCTAGGCCACCTCCGATCACAACATACGGCAAAACTATAAATTTTTACTTGTTGGTCACTTTCTGCACTTACAGTCTCTGACCTCGAGGATCCTCCCTCTGATTCTCCTTTTATGGTACCTGTACAGAGTTTGCTGGTAGTGAGCGGAGAAGATGATGGCTGTCTTGTGAGCCTCCTCGAGTAGGTCGATTGCGTCCTACTGAGCCTCCGTGTCTCAATCGTGGCCGAAGGCCTTCACTCTTAGGGCGCCGAGGTTGAGTTCGGAGGACAGCACTGCTTTGGCTTTATAGGCTAGGAAGAAGGGTGTGAACCCCGTGGATCAGTTCAGGGTCGTTCTTAGGCTGTAGAGGATCACTAGGACCTCTGCAACCCATCGCCCAGCTCTAGTTGGTCAAAGATTCATGGCTTGAGTCCTTGGAGGACCATGCCATTGGCTTGTTCGACCTGGCCGTTAGTACATGGATGTTCGACCGAGGCCTAGTTGATCCTGATGCCATATCCATCACTGAAGTCTAGGAACTTCTTCCCAGTGAAGTTAGTTCTGTGGTCAGTGATGATACAGTTAGGAATGCCAAACCGGTAGATAATGTCAAGGAAGAACTTGACCGCCTCTTCCGAGCGGATGTTGGTGATGGGTTTGGCCTCTATCCACTTGGTGAATTTGTCGACCGCTATGAGTAGGTGAGTGAAGCCGCCTAGGCCCTTTTTGAGGGGTCCTACCATGTTGAGGCCCTAGACCACGAACGACCAGGAGATGGGGATGGTTTGAAGCTCCTACGCTAGTAAATGAGTTTGCCAAGCGTATAACTAGCATCCCTCACACTTGTGGATGACCTCCTCTGCATCTCATAGCGAGGTGGGCTCGTAAAAACCTTGCTAAAAAGCTTTTCCGACCAGCAACCTTAGGGCCATGTGATGTCCACAGATTCTGACATGGACCTCGAGGAGGAGTTATTTCCCTTAGTCGGTCATGATGCACTTCATGAGTACTCCCGACGGACTTTGTTTGTAGAGTTCATTACCGACTTTGACGAAGGTCTTGGCGTGTCAAGCGACCCATCATGCTTTGGTCCTTTCAGATGGGAGAGCCTCCTCGAGGAGGTAGGCGAGCAAGGGTGCTCTCTAGTTAGCCGAATCAAGAGTCACTATGGCAACATCGGTGGGTGATGTTGCCATGGAGGTGCCAGGGTTGGAGCTCTCGAGCAGAGAGGCGGAGTCGGAGTGAGTCTGGATCGGTCCTTCCAGGAAGTGGGCAAATGGCTCATGGAGATCATTGATGAAGACCCCATCCAGAGATGAACCCATCTGGTTGCTAATTTAGCGAGGAAATTGGCAGCATCATTGTCCTTTTAGGGGGACATAATGCAGCTCGATCCCTTAGAATTTGTCCTCTAGCTTGCGCACCTCCTGGCAGTATGCTGCCTTGTGGGGATTTTTGCAAGAGGACTCTTTCATGACCTGGTCGACGACCAGCTCTGAGTCGATGTGGGCGTAGAGTCATGTAGCGCCGTGCTCGATGGCGATGCGCAATCCATTAATAAGGGCCTCGTATTCCGCAGCGTTGTTTGAGGCCAAAAAGTGGAGCCAGATTGCATAGCAGAGCCTGCTCCCATCTAGGGAGATGAGAACCACTTTAGCCCCCAAGCTAGGCGCCATTATGGACCCGTTAAAGTATATTGTCCAGTAGTCATAGGTGACGTCCAGGGTCGGTAGCTGGACCTTCGTCCATTTGGTGACAAAATCTATGAGAACCTAAGACTTAATAGTAGCGCGGGGGGATATACATGATGTCGTGGCCCATTAGCTTGAGTGCCCACTTGGAGATCTGTCTCATGGCATCGCAGTTGCGGATGATATCTCCGAGTGGGTATGAAGTGACGACCAAAACTTTTTGGTCGATGAAGTAGTGCAGGACCTTTCGGGTCATCGTTAGCACAGCGTATAGGAGTTTTTGCACCTAGGGGTACCAAACCTTAGGGTCGGTGAGTACCTCCCTGACAAAGTATATGAGTCATTGGACCTTAAGGTGGTGTCCCGGCTCCTCCCTTTCAATGACTAGGGCGGCGCTCACCGTGTGGTTGCTTGCCGTGACGTAGAGGAGGAGGGGCTCTCCCTGTTCAGGAGCGACGAGGATTGGGGATGACATCAGTGACACTATGAGGCTCTCCAAAGCCTACTGTGCTTCCTCAGTCCAGACAAAAGTGTCTATCTTTTTGAGAAGCTTGTAGAGAGGCATCCCCCGTTCGCCGAGCTAGGAGATGAATCGGCTTAGGGCAGCCAAACAACCGGTGAGCCTCTATATGCCCTTGATGTTGCGTATAGGGCCCATGTTGGAGATGGCCATGATTTTTTTGGGGTTGGCCTTGATGTCATGTTCAGACATGATGTATCCAAGCAGTTTCCCCTTTGGAACCCCAAAAATACATTTTTCGGGGTTCAATTGAATGTTGAACCTTCGGAGGTTGGTGAATGTTGTGGCTGAGTTTGTGATCAGGTCGCAAGCTTGAGCCGTTTTGACCACTATGTCATCAACATAGACGACGATTGTTTGTTTTGGCCGCTCGACTTGGTCAGGCTGATCGAGCGGGTCTATTTGATTGGTGAAGCATTGCTGCATGCACCATTGATAGGTTGAGCCATCGTTCTTCAAAGAAAAAGGCATTGTTACGTAATAGTATGAACCATACAGAGTGATGAATAAAGTCGCGAGCTGGTCAGACTCTTTCATTGTGATCTGGTGATAGCCTGAGTAGGCATAAAGAAAGGATAGGATTTCGCATCCTGAGGTGGAGTTGACTATCTTGTCAATGTGTGGTAAAGGAAAGTGGTCCTTTGGACATGCCATGTTGAGGCCAGTATAACCAATGCACATTCTCCATTTCTTGGTCTTCTTTCTAACAAGAACAGGATTGGCGAGCCAGTTAGAGTGGTATACCTCTTTGATGAATCCGACTACTAGGAGTTTGGTGACCTCCTCGCCTATGGTCCTACACCTCTTGTCATCAAAGCGACGCATGTGTAGCTTGGTGGGTTCAAGCCTAGGATGAGGCGTAGTGCGTGGTTGGTGACCTCTCGCGGTATGCCTGGCATGTCGAAAGGTTTCCATGCGAAAACATCATGATTTTCACATAGAAAGTCTGCGAGCTTGCATTCCTATTTGGTCAGGAGCTGGGTCCCAATCTGCACCATCTTAGTTGGCTCAGTGGGGTCAATCCCCACCGCCTTTGTTTCCTCGAGTGGGTGAAAGGTAGTCAAGGAGGTTGGCTTGTTGCAGTCCAGGACTGCTGGGGTCGACAACTCCCCAAGTCGTGGGACCTTAGATGAGTTGATGACGGCAGTGGTGAGCTCGTAATGCTAGCGGTCGCATGTGTAGGCGTGTGAGAAGGTGCTACCCACAGAGATGATGTCGTTCGGTCCTAGCATCTTCACTTCAGGTCAGTGTAGTTGGGGATCGCCATGAACTTAGCATAGCACGGCCGCCCCAAGATGGCGTGGTAGGACCCTAGGAAGTCTACCACCTCAAAGGTGAGGACCTCCAAGCGGAAGTTGGCTCGGTCACCAAACATGATGGGTAGGTCAATCTGCCTGAGTGGGTACGCCTACATCCCCGGGATCACACCGTGCAAGGGAGAGCTCACTGGGTGGAGCTCTGACAGGGGGATGTGCATGGCGTCAAGGGTGTCGATGTAGAGGATGTTGAGGCTGCTGCCTCCGTCCATCAACACCTTGGTGAGGCACTTCTTGTGAACAATGGGGTCGATGATGAGTGGGTAGCAACCTAGTCTGGTGACATGGGAAGGATGGTCCCTCTTATCAAAGGTTATCGGAGATTCCAACCAGCTAAGGAAGGAGGGGATGGCCATTTCAGCGACGTATGCCTCTCTATAGTGCACTTTGTGCTGGCACTTCAAGTAGATGGCAACAAATCCCCTGAAGATCATGAGGCAATCCTTGGGATTGGGAAAGCCATCTCCATCCTTGCCCGCCATGCCTCCTTTCTTGGCTGGTGCCTCCTTGCCCTTTTCGTTGTTTGGGTTGCCGGCTTGTCGTAGAAAGTGCTTTAGGAGTTTGCAGTCCTTGTAGAGGTGTTTGATGGGGTAGGCGTGGTTGGTGCATGGACTATCCATGAGCTTATCGAAGTGGCTGGGCTAGCCCTGCTTGCCTGCATGATCAGTCGCGGTGACCAACGTGGAGTTGGCCAGTCAGCATCGATCCTTCTTGTTCTTTTTGCCCCTTTGTGTGGAGGGGTCCTCATCTTGATCCTCATGCTTGGCCTTGCCCATGTCCCAGCCTCTATTGAAGACTGCTCTAACTGCCTCCTCGCTGAAGGCATGGTTTGTGGCGACATCGACCAGGTCATGGGTGGTCTAGGGCTTTAGATAGCCAAGCTTGTGAATCAAAGACTCATAGGTTGTTCTAGAGAGGAACACGCGATGATGTCCACATCGACGACATCAGGGAGGGAGTTGCATCATTTGGAGAACCTATGGATGTAATCCCACATGGACTCATTGGGCTCCTACTGGCATACATTCCCTAGAAATTGTCGACGAAGATCCTCTTGAGGTCTGCCCAGTCGTGGATGCTGTCGTGCGGGAGGAATTCAAGCCATGCTCAAACATGTTCTCCAATGTAGATGGGGAGGTACTGAATGATGAAGTGGTCATCATCTACTCCTCCAGCTCGGCAGACGAGCCAGAAGTCTTCGAGCCATATATTGGAGTTTGTCTGCCTGGTATACTTGGCGATGTTGGTAGGCGGTCGAAAGCGTTGTGGGAACAGTGCTCTCTGGATGCGTCAGCCAAAGGCCTATGGTCCCATGCCATTTGGGCTGGGCCTCTAGTCGTCGGGTCGGCGACCATGCCTAGGGTGCATCTCACTGGTCTCCTCGATGGTCTGGCTAGAGCCTGAGCTACCTACTCTCGCCGCCGCCCGGTGGACATCATCATCACGTTGGGCCTGATGCCGGTTATTGACGATGCTGTGAGCGTCTTGGTTAGGCCCGAGGCATTCATGTACAGGCGACCGGTGTGGAGCGGACGCTAGGTCAAGCCATGGTGTAGCTGCGGCCTCTGGTTTCACGCTCGGCGACTGTAGTAGTGAGTGAATGGAGCAATTTGACTGGTGTGGCCCTATTCCCCTAGTAGGGAAAGGCCATGAGTCGGTGTCACAACACGAAGCTCTCCACTGTTGAATGGCAGCGGTTTCCACCAGGGCCACTGGGGGTCGACGGGCTCAGGAAGGCCGCGTAGAAGCATCGCCGCAGCGGCGATGTTCTTGTCGACCTGAGCAAACTATTGGGGATTGTTCCCCCATCCATGATGTCATGCTGGACCAGGCGGGCGCTACCTCGGGCGCCGCTCGCCGGGTTATGTGCACGTGGCGCAGCGTGCTACGCCGAGCACATCGACTGGTTCTGCCACCTTTGTTGCAGCTCCTCGCCATGCCCCTGCGCACACGCGAGGGCCTCCGCGCAAGGGTCCGGAGGGGTGTGAGTCTGTAGAGACTCCGCTACTACCGGTGGCTATCCTAGAGCATCCGCCATAGCGCAATCTTGGGACAGAGGGTGGCTCGGTGCCACCATGTCGCAAATGCTGGAGCCGTCACTCTCAACATCATAATCCATGAGGCCATTGAAAGAGGCGGGAGCGTAGCCCACCATCCCCACAAATTCAGATGTGAGAGGGGGAGGTGTCAGCATGTTTCAAAGCCCCCATGCATACGCATCCACGGGGGACGTGAGGCCATAGGGGAATCGGTTGAATGGCAGTTGCGGTGGGGACAAAGGGGTCCCTCTAGAAAATCGGTGGAAGAAATAAAAAAGAGAGTAAAGAACAGTATGTAAGTTACTCACAGTGGGGGTTGAGCCTAGCATGGGCTCAGAGCAGAGCACAAGCGTCTCGTCGTTGAGGTCGCCTGGTGTATCGGGGCCGATGGAGGGCGCTCCTCCTTCAATGGGCGTTGGGACAAGTGCCTCCTAGCAGAGGTGAAGCGCGCCGAGCTGGTTGGCGACAATGTCTAGGCTTTCGAAGAGGAAGGCCTAGGATGGCTCGAAGACGGGAGGAACCCACATCCTAATAGGTGGGAGCATGGGAAACTCCATTGAGCCAAAGCGTGTTGTATCGCTTGAGCCCACCATGCCGAAAACGGCAGAAAGGTGGGCCATCCAATGACCAAAAGTGTGAATGTACGACGTCTTCCCCACAGACGGCGCCAACCGTCGGTGTGAATATTTGTCATTTACCATACGTTGTGATCGTATGTGGCCTAGCACTCAATGACATAGAGTTTATACTGGTTCAGGCAACATGTCTTATGTCCAGTTTGAGTCGGTCGATGACTTTATTCCTAAGCCCAGGTGCTCAGAGTTTGCTGTGGGGTTACAAACGAGAGGGAGTAAGATGGGGGTATCAGAGATCTGGTCAGACTCTAGACCAAAGGACCAAGAGTGATGGGAGCTCCTACATGTACTAAGTGTTAGAGCGTATGCTCTATGTTGCTTTAGGGTGTCTAAAGCTAGCAGAGAGTGAGTCGGGATGATCCGTGCGTTGTATGTTGTTCGTTGAGAGCGATCCCCCTATCCGGAGAGGGCGCGTCCCCTTTTATAGATGAAGGGGACGGCCTTACAAGTGAGAGAGAGGGAGAGAGTGTGTTTTCTAGTCTTATTACCCACGCCGTCAGGTACAAGATGGTCATCAGTGCCTACACTACTGTTTATGTTAGACACATGTGGCAGGCATTGCTATGTTTGCCTAGTATGGCAAAGGATGGCACCCACAACACTATAGAGCAAAGGACGGCGCCCGCAACACTATTCGGGTTTTGCCATGCCTGGAAGGTTTGTGAAGCACCCTTCTGGCACGGCCTGACAGTACTGTCCTGCAGGCGTGCAGGGTACGGTCCTCGGTATTGCAGTTGACTAAGTGCCTTGCCTTATCCACTCTTCCTAACTCTTTGGGTTCTTACCAACCAGGCGTCCCTGTTCGGTTGTTTCCCAGTCGGCTCCGACCGCGCCAGTCGGAGAAGAGCCGTAGGTAGAGGTTCGGTGTATTTCTGGTCAGAGAGGCTGGCCGGAGTCAGAAGCGAGCGTCGTTCCTCCTTGGCCAGGCCTTCCGGTCAGAGCGGCAGGCCGGAGTCAGAAGCGAGCATCGTTCCTCCTTGGCTAGGCCTTCTGGTCGGAGAGGCGGGCCGGAGTCGGAAGCGAGCGTCGTTCCTCACCGGATCGTCCTTCTAGCCCGTCATTTAGGTATTTTGGGCCGGCCCAGGAGTTGCGCGTCGTTCGCAATGTCGTCTACTGGGCCGAGCTTTCGCTGGGAAGTAGGTCCATAAGGGACCCAGGTTTATGAACCCAACAGTATTAGTGTTAGTTCAACCTGTAGCTTGTGTGTAGAACTAGTATCTCTTTTGTCCAGCCTTATGTTTTTGTAGGAGTTTTTACTTATATATATGGTGCCATATATGAAAACATGGTGTCCCAATCAGATTTGAAAACGAACCATATATGATATATACTACTGTTTATTCTACAATTAATAGAAACAGTACAATATATATGACTACTATTATCACTCCTGTTTATTCATAGCTTTTTATTTTGGATCTTATTATACCACCATCTATCCTAGATTATAGGTCGTTTAGACTTTTCTAGGTACATATCTTTTACTATATGCCTAGAAATATGATATATCTAGATATATAATAAAATAAAAGTTGTGTATTTAGAAAACCCAAAATGACTTATATACTAGAATGGAGTAATAGACTCTATGGATTGCTCCATCGGCGTGTTTTTTTCATTTTTATTTTTTATTCATTTCAGAATTTTTAGACTCTGTCGATAAACGTGGTGGTTTTTTAAATACTATTATATTAATACAGTAGATAGATATCAGGATTCTTAAAGGGTTCATGTGCTCGCATCGAACCCAATGTTTTCATATTTATTTGCAGTCCTAACAAAGTTAGGATATTTATACATGATATCATGACAGTATAGGACGGAGAATCAGCACGAAGAAAATATTGAACTCTGACAAGGCTCTGTTCGGCTGCCATTATAAGCCGGCTTATCAGCCATGGTACAGTATTTTTCTCTCCCAACAAATTAGCTATACAAATCAGTACAAGCGGCTTATAGACTAGCCGAACAGAGCCACATAGTTCAATATTGACAACTTTGTTTGTCCTTTGCGAGTGGTTTGGTACAGGAGGTCCTTTCTTACATTGTGTCAAATATCTATTTGCCAGGCTAATACCATGTCCATAACGAAAGAAAGGAGCCTATGTGGCTGCCAGCTGTCGCTTTTAAGCATACACCTTTCGTCCAAGTGTAGTTTTGGATAAACATCTAGACAACTCTATAATACACTTATTTTAGGGAATAACTAGAGGCCGGACGTCCGGACCTAGGCCCGCGTCCGCTGCATCCTGTCTCGTCCCATGCGTAACAGAGCGTCCGTCGTGCCCGCGTAATAGGGGAGCCCGCCCGCCCGCCGTGGCCGCAGGGGGTCTCAACCTCGCCACGCCCGCATCACCTGCGGCGTGCCTCGCAGCAAGCTAATCGTTCTCCATAGCCAGGTTCCACATCTCCCAGCATCATGCCACAAGCTTCTGCTCTAGGACCTTCGATGGGGCCAACGGAGGCAGCATGTCGTACGAGAACGAGCCACGTGGGCTATCGCGAACGTGACCTTGTGCGTCCTTTGGTGGAGCTAGCGCTGCCGCCTGCTTACCAGCTGACGCCGCCATGGCTCCTAGGCTAGCTCTCTCTTCCTCACTCAACAACCCTACATTGAGATTTACTTTTGCAACACTCAGATGAAACAATTGCAATATATGTCTAAAAACGGATGAAACACTTGGAACATACACTTGCAACATAGCCATTGCAAACACATGCAACATCCAGATAAAACACTTGCAATATACGTCTGAAATAGATAAAACATCTAGAACATATTGTTGCAACATTTATGTGAAACATATGCAAGTATCCAGATCAAAACGCTTACAACATACGTCTAGAATAGATAAAACAATTTGAACAAACGCTTGCAACATGCCTCTGAAACATACATTTGTAGCATAGGACAGGGGAGGCCTGGGCCAGTCGATTCTTGCCGTCGGGGTGGAAGCCAGCGGCGAGCGGTGGAGCGCGAGCACCACTAGCTTGCAACCGCGCTCGTGGGTGCCCTTGGCTCGGCCGAGGATGACCCGAGGTGCCCCATGTCAGGGACCTGATACTAGGGTATCCGAAGAGGAGGGGCTAATGACCATCAACATTGACTCATCCGAGCAGTCAAGAGCGTGACTATAGCTTCAACCGACCCCCCAGCGCACAAGCTCCGCTTTGCCCGGCCTCTGGGAGAGGGCACCATCTCGCCCGACCTTTGGGTCTACGCTCCACCTTGCCCGACCCTTGAGTCTGCGCTCTGCCTCACCCGACCCTTGGGTCTGCGCTCCACCTCATCTGACCTTTGGGTCTGCGCTCTGCCTCGCCCAACCCTTGGGTGTGCATTCCGCCTCGCCTGACCCTTGGGTCTACGCTCCACCTCGCTCAACCCTTGGGCCTATGCTCCGCCTCACCTGACCCTTGGGTCTATGCTTTGCCTCGCTCGACAGAGACCCATACCACCGTCAACCACTCTAGGTCCAAGCGTATGGGCCTAAGTCAAAGCTCTAACACTAGGGAAGAGACCGGCATGCCTTGATGTAACCTGTGGCCTTAACGGGCCATACCGGAAGATTCACATCAAGAACAGCATTGGGTGTATTGGTACTATTCTACCTAACCCTCGTATGAACACTGATAGGCACGTCAGTTCATCATGACGTCCGCTAGGGTGGAGTGGAGCGCCATAACTGGCAAACGACGCCTACGCATGGCGCTAGTGACGGACAAGACCATGACGTGGCGCTGTCCCTATTGACATCTACAGTGTCAGCGGGACCCACATGATGGAGAAGAAGGACCCGGCGACCCTGCTCTCTCTCGTTCTTCTCTTTTCTTCTACTGTAACCAATGCTTTCCCTTAGCCTATAAAAGGAAAAGCGGGGCACCCCATTAGGGGGCATCAGATCGACTCATAGCAACACATCAGATCGATCCAAGCTAGATCCGAACAAACCCATCAAACCTTGAACACATGGCTGAGCAGCAACCGAGCTCCCTCAGCACCTGTTTACTCCTTTCACCAGAGACTTGGGACCTATCCCTCTCTCGCCCATTTGTAACCCCTACTATGAACTTTTAGTGCTAGTAACATGAGCAATAGCAACAAACATGACATAGGGACATTATGCCCGAACCAGTATAAACCTCATGTCCTCTTAGCACACCATCCAAGCCAGACACGTAATATTAGAAATTTACTTGTTGGTGGTGACTCGAAACATCGATAGTTAGCGCACCAGGTAGGGGCCTCTTGCACATCTCGACATCAACACTAGGCTTCGGATGGCTAGTCAAAACATCGGCTGGGTCCTAGGCATGCAAGTGTGCTTCGAGGACCTAGACTTCATCGTCACGATGGAGGGAGATCTGGTGCGGGCTCCCACCGCCATCCAACCTCTCCACTTTACTAGTCTCGACATAATCACTGAGGCGCTTGAGGAGCTGCGGCTGCATGACCTGGGGGTCCACTCCCCCAGGAGCAACCAGCTCCTAGGCTTTGACTATGGAAGGTTAGAGCACTAGCTCGATGCCTTCCTAGGACCTAGACCGTTCTGAGAGGACCTACGCCACCTCACCTTCTCATTCACCAATGTCATGGCATAGGTTGCTAGGGGAGAGCCCCTCTCCCTAGAATACCTCATCCAGAGCACCCCAATAGTGCTCCCATTCAGTCTCCGCAATGCCATAGAGACCGTTGGCCACCTTGTGGCGCAACACACACTTTCGTCCCCCGTGAACGATGAGTTCATTGGGATGACTGAATATGTCATGGAGTCTTTCCATGACCTCCTCATGGGAGAAATAGAGTCACCCTCTACCTCTAACTCAAGTAGGGAGAGCCATCACCCCTCTCATAAATATTTTATTGTAGGTACCCTCGAGGGACATGCCGAGGCGCTTGAGGAGGAGGCTACCCCGATGAATGACCTCAATGATGAGGTCGTGGGGGAAGCAGCCACCCAACCCTGCCTACAGGTGGAGCAACTGAAGGCCTGGCACCAAGAGCTCAAGGAAGCGTGACTCAAACTCGAGCAGGAGCATGCGGAGCTCAATCGAGAGATCGAACGTCGCGGGGAAGGTGGGCGTGCGCGCTCCATGGCCAGTGACATGAACTAGAGGATCATCGTGGATGATGAAGCACTCCCACACTTCGCTCGGGTGAGCCAGAACATCGCTGCTATGGTAGCCTTGCTTCGAGGGCTTCAGGGACCCATGACGCATGAGTATCATCAGGCCCATCATGAGATTCGCATGCTGCTCGAGTGCATGGTGGCATAGCACGCCGAGAGCTCACTGTACCGACGACGCGAGCTCGACGCCAGCCAACATGCGCCCTCGGAGCGACCCAACATGGATGCATCAGTCCACCAGGCACCACAATGCGGTAGGTTGCGCATCGTGGTCCCGATGCATGAGCGTCTCGGCCACAACCGTGACGCGCGTAACACCTTCGACGCCCGCAGGCGTGCCTATGGCGATCCGAGGGAGGGAGCTAGCTATGGCTACCACCCTTATCATGGTGGATGCTACGACAGCAGTGAGGACTGAGGCCCGAGCCTAGCCTACTGAGACCTTAGGCCTTCGGCCGACACATCCTCAACACCACCTTCCCTTCATGGTACCGACCACCAACCAACATCCCAAAGTACTTTGAGGAAACGAGCCCTGGACTATGGCTTGAGGATTACCGGCTTGCCTGCCAAGCTGGTGCAGCGAATAATGATGATTTCATTATTCACAACCTTCCATTATTCCTAGCCAATTCAGCACGAACATGGTTAGAACACCTTTCGCCCAACAGAGTCCAAAGTTGGGCGGACCTAAGAGAGATCTTCGTGGGTAATTTCTACGGCACATACAAGCATCCTGGGAACCCATGGGATCTCAAAAACTACCAACAGAAGGCTAGAGAAACCCTTTGTGGATACATCTGATGCTTCTCTCGGTTGTGCAACAAGCTGCCAATGTCGCCGACGCTGACATCATAGGAGTCTTCTTGTCTAGAACCACCTGCAAGTCCCTAGTTCATAAGCTGGGATGTAAGGACCCACAAACCACCAAGGAGCTCCTCGACATCACCACCAGCCATGCCTCGAGCGAGGAGGCGGTCGGAGCTATCTTAGGTCGTGTTAAGGGCAAGGCAAAGCAGGATGAGGATGCTGACGAAGGCACCTCCTACCATCCCAGCAAGAAGAAGAACAAGCAACGGCGTGAGGGCTCACTTGTGGCCACCACCGACTGTAGAGGGGGTCGGAAGCCCATGGAGGGTACCCTAAACCACTTTGAGAAGCTGCTCAAAGGGCCATGTCCCAACCATGCCTTCCTCGTTAAGCATCTATACAAGGACTGTGGCCTCATGAAGCAGTTTCTGTCTAGAGACTTCAATAAGGGGGAGCATGGGAAGGACCCCAAGCCAACCATGGATGACACCAAAGGCATGGATGATGGCTTTCTAACACTAGACGGCTACCTCATGATCTATGGAGGGTTGGTGGCCTATGACTCCAAGCACCGCTAGAAGCTCATGCACCATGAGGTCTATTCGGCTAAGCTAGCCGAGCCTACCTTCCTCCGATGGTCGGAGTCTACCATAACCTTTGATCGGACCGACCACCCAGAGAGCATCCTACAACTAGGGAGATATCCGCTCATGGTCGACCCAATCATCGGCACGAAGCAGCTCACCAAGGTACTGATGGATGGAGGTAGCGACATCAACATTAGGTACACCATGACACTCGACGCCATGGGCATCGACCGATCGCGCATTCGATCGCCTAGAGCACCTTTCCATGGTGTCGTGCCTAGAAAGCAGGTCATGCCACTTGGGTAGATCAATTTGCTCGTCACCTTCGGGTCTCCATCCAATTATAGGACGGAGACCCTCACCTTCGAGGTGGTCGGGTTCCATGGAACCTACCACGCCATCCTAGGATGTCCATGCTACACGAAGTTCATGGTCGTCCCCAACTACACCTACCTAAAAGCTAAAGATACCGAGCCTAGGCAGGGTCATCACCATCAGCACCTCCTTCTAGCGTGCCTACGAGTGCGAGGTCGAATGCTACGATCACGCCACGACAATCGTCGCCTCCAAGGAGCTTGCGGCCATCAAGAAACATGTCACCAAAGAAGAGCACCAGACCCTAAGCAGTTGGCTAGGTCTTTCAAGCCACTGGAGGGTCCCAAGGAAGTCCTCATGGACCCCAGCGGCTCTAACAACAAAGTGGTGCGCATTAGCACCATGCTTTCCTTCAAATAGGAAAGCGCACTCATTGGCTTCCTCTACGCCAATAGAGATATCTTTACGTGGAAACCCTCAGACAAGCTAGGCATTCTGAGAGAAGTCACCGAGCATGCCTTGAAGATTAGGCCAGGCTCCAAGCCAATGAAGTAGTGCCTATGTCGCTTCGATGAGGGGAAACATAGGGCCATCGGCGAGGAGATCACAAAGCTATTGGCGGCAGGGTTCATTAGGGAAGTATACCACCCAGAGTGGTTAACCAATCCTCTGCTTGTACGAAAGAAGAGCGATAAAATGAAAATGTGTGTTGACTACATGGGTCTCAACAAAGCATGTCCAAAGTATCCATCTCATTTGCCATGCATAGACCAAGTAGTCGACTCTACCTTAGGGTGTGAAACCCTTTGCTTCTTGATGCATACTCCGAGTACCATCAAATTGCGATAAAAGAGTCCGACCAGCTCGCGACATCTTTCATCACCCTATTTAGATCATTCTGCTACATCACAATGTCATTTGGTTTGAAGAACGTAGGGCCTATGTACTAGCGTTGTATGTTCAAGTGTTTTGGAGACCTCATTGGGTGAACCATTGAGGCCTACATAGACGACATCGTGGTCAAGTCCAAACGGGCTGACCAGGTGGTTGCCGACCTTGAGTAGACCTTCACGAAACTCTGAGCAGACGGCATTAAGCTCAACCCCGAGAAATGCATTTTTAGGGTCCCAAGGGGAATGCTGTTGGGCTTCATCATCTTCGAGCGTGGCATCAATGCCAACCTAGAGAAAATCTTGGCCATCACAAGGATGGGCCCGATTCAAAACATAAAGGGGCACAATGAGTTATAGGGTGCCTCACCGCGCTTAGCCACTTCATCTCACGCCTCGGTGAATGGGGTCTCCCCCTCTATCGGCTTTTGAAGAAGGCCAACCATTTTGAATGGATGCTGGAGGCCTAGGAAGCACTTGACACGGTCAAGCAGCTTTTGATGAAGGCCCCGATCTTGGTCCCTCCGACCAATGGGGAAGAACTACTCTACATCGCAGCCACCACACAAGTGGTCAATGCCACCTTGGTGGTAGAGCGAGAGGAAGAGGGACACGCCCTTAAAGTACAACATCCTGTGTACTTCATTAGCGAGGTCCTGTCCGATTCCAAGACTCGCTACCACCAAATCTAGAAGCTCCTATACGCTGTCCTCATCACCAAGAGGAAGCTATGCCACTACTTTGAGTCACATCCAGTGATGGTCATGACGTCCTTCCCCCTCAGCGAAGTCGTCCAAAACCAAGATGCCATGGGAAGAATCATGAAGTGGGCACTCGAGCTATTGGGTCAAGCCATTTCGTATGCCTCCTAGATGGTCATCGAGTCCCAAGTGCTAGCTAATTTTGTTACAGACTGGACCAAGGTCCAAATGCCACCAGCAGTCATCAACTAGGAGTACTGGACGATGTACTCCGATTGATCGCTGATGAAGAAAGGCAGCGGCATGGGGCTGGTCTTCATTTTGACCATTGGGGTACGCATAAGGTACATGGTTCGCATCCATTTCCCCTCCTCCAACAAAGTGGCCAAATATGAGGCGCTCATCAATGGCTTGCACATCGCCATCGAGTTGGGTATCCAATGCCTCAATGTTCGGGGTGACTCCCAGCTGGTCATCGACTAAGTCATGAAAGAGTCAAGCTACCATAACGCCAAGATGGCTACATACTATCAAGAAGTCTACTAGCTAGTGGACAAGTTCGACGGCCTTGAGCTCAACGACATCCCGAGGTGTCTCAATGAGGTGGCCAACACACTGGTGAAAGCGGCGTTCGGCCGAGAGCCGATGCCAATGGGCATCTTCGCCAGCGATCAGCACAAGCCCTCAGCCCGCTCTGAGGATCCAGAACAAGCTGGTGACAGCACCCCTACCCTAGGCTCGAGGGCTATCTAGTCGTTGGCTCCATTTGACCCCGAGGTCATGGAGCTTGATGAGGATCCAGCGATAGATCTCGACCCTCTAGCCAAGTGGAGGATGCCTTACCTTGACTTCCTCCTCCAAGAAGCGCTACCGATGGACAAAATGGAGGCTTGGCGGCTCGCTCATCATGCTAAGTCCTTTGTCCTTATTGAGGGCAAAGTCTACAAGCGAAGCCACATTGGCATCCTGCAGCACTACATCTTGATCAAACAAGGAAAGCGGGTGCTGAGCGATATCCATGGTGGGGTCTATGGTCACCATGCCATGCCTAGAACCCTCATTGGAAATGCATTCTGACAAGGCTTCTACTGGCCGACAATAGTTGCCGACGTTGAATAGATTGTGTGCACCTACGAAGGGTGTAAATACTGTGCTCGGTAGACCCACCTGCTGGCCCAAGCGCTCCAAACAATCCCCATCATGTGGCCATTTGTGGTCTGGGGGCTTGATCTAGTTGGACCTCTCAAAAGGGCGCCCAAGGACTATACACACTTGCTTGTCACCGTAGACAAGTTTACAAAGTGGGTAGAGGCTCGACCGATCTCCACGATAAAGTCCGAGCAAGTCATGTTGTTCTTCCTTGACATCATCCATCGCTTTGGGGTCCTGAACTCCATCATCATGGACAACGACACGTAGTTCACCAAAAAGAAGTTCCTCTAACTCTATGATGAATACCACATCCTCGTCGATTGGGACGCCATGGTGCACCCCCACATGAACGGGTAGGTCAAGCGCATAAATAGCATGGTCCTAATGGCCTCAAGCCTAGGATCTTCAACCGGTTGAACAAGTTTGGTGGACGATGGGTTGTAGAGCTTCCCACGGTGCTCTAGAGTCTGAGGATGACCCCCAGCTGGGCCACCGGCTACACAACATTTTTCATGGTCTATAGTTTTGAGGCTATCCTCCCGACTGACCTTGACTATGGAGTGCCAAGGGTCAGGGCGTATGACAAATAGGGAGCCGAGGCATCCCTCATGGGCGCCATGGACCAGCTGGATGAAGTACGTGATGTCACCCTCCTCTGCTCGACCAAGTACTAGCAAGTGTTGCCCCGGTACCACAACCATCGAGTGCGGGGTCAGGCCTTCAACATCGGAGATCTAGTACTCTGCCTCATCTAGAGCAACAAGGACCGCCACAAGCTCTCTCCACCATGGGAGGCACCGTATGTCGTCACAGAGGAGCTCCAACCAGGCGCCTATAAGCTCAAGACCATCAATCAGGGTGCCTATACTCACCAGTGTGATCAGAGTTTTTTCCACACCTCGGGCTTTTTTGGCCTTAGCTACGGAAGGAGTCGGTACACGTCTAAGTGTTCATCCACCTGGTGAACATTCTCTATGCCCGACCCCACTCACATTGAGACCTAGAAGCTAGGGTTGCAGAAACAGACTCTGAGTATAACTGGTCAGAACGTAAGAAACCTATGCCTTGGCGGCTATGTCACCTTTGCTCACCAGTGTGATCAGAATCTATTTGCAGGCACTCCAAGCTTTATGGCATTAATGATGGAAAGGGTCAGAACACACAAGCCTTTTTATATGAAAAGGGGAGAAGAGCTAAAAAGTTGTTTGACCATAACAAAATCTAAAAGCTTGTTCACTCGTTATGAGCTCACCTAGCTTATCTGCCTAAGTTTTTGGGTAGGATGTTCTCATCCCTTATCTCCGCAGGTAAGTCCTATCCCATCGAGCAACACAAGTCGATCGGACGGCTTGGCCATTATCGAGAGACGAGTAGGGAGCAGCAGGATGCCCGACGTGGGTTATGCCGACCCCATCACGAACGATGGACCTAGATTCCACTCAAACATGTTTAGTAAGAGCTCCCCAAACCCGTCACTCGTACCATCGAGGTAAGTCCTATGCCAGTGGGTCACCCAAGTCGATCAGACGATTTGGGCTACTGCCGAGAGATGGGTCACTCTTACTTTACACATATTTTCTCTTATTAATTTTGCTATCAAGACCTTGACCCTAGCAATGGCATGGGGTCGGGCCTTGCTCAAGGGTCGGCCAGAGTGTCTTTTTAGTAGACACTCTCTGTGCTCGACCCCTTCTCACGTTAAAAAACTAAAGGCAAGGTGTGCAGAAACAAACTCTGAGTAAAACAGGTCATACCACAAGAAACCTATGCCCCAGCGGCTATGATGGTTTGGCATAGCTGGCCGAGCTCCACATCTTGCTCTACAAGCACAACAGTCATCAGCAACAATAATACTTCAGTAATGCCGACAAAGTTTGCCAATATGCCATACCTTTCCTCTGCTCGAAGACACTTCTGAGCTACTCGGACTTGCGTTCCAGCTGCTCAGCAAGTCTCCTCGCCTGCTTGAAGCTCTGTTCCAGCTACTTGGACTTGCCCCGCAACTGCTCGAACACCATCGCCAGCTGCTCAGATAGGACACCCTTCAGGTATTCCAGATCCTGCATGTTGGATTTAGCAAGGTTTTGCTCACGCTGGGCCCTCTGGATGTTCTTCTCCATAAGCTTCATCGCCTCCTTGAGCTTTTCATTCTCCTCGGCGAGGGGCTTTATCCTTTGATCAACTAGCACCATTGCTCAATAGTCCGAGCTATGCCCTACAAAAGCAACAAAATTATGAAGAACTCTAGTCCACGACAACACAAACATCCATTGTCAATGAAGTACTGACCTTGATCTGCTTCATCACTCTAGAATGGGCGGACTCCAGCCTCCTGAGTTCTCTGGTGGTGTCCTCAACGACCACCACTTCATCACTCCGCTTGCAGAGGATTCAAATAGCTTGAGGCTATGGTTCCTCACGCTTGATTTCTTCTACCTCATCCTCCTCCTCCACAGATGGAGGCACCATCAGGGGGCTCCGTGTCTGAACAGCGTGTCCGACCACGCCCTTCGATGCCTAAGGGCGCGCCGTCTGCTCCTCCGGCACCATAGGTTTTTCTGCTCTGGACTCCGATACGGCATTGGCACCTCTAGCCTCTACTCTCGAGGTCCCGGTGGTTTCCACCATTGCCTCAGGTATCGTTGTCGACCCGTTCGCCATCGGCGCTAACCGTTCGCCATAGCCAAGTACATCAGCAGCGGTAGTTGACTCTTCCACAGGCCACCGAGCACCCGGGGACTCCGAGACATGGTCTGCCGGTGTTGCCTCCACCCTAGGACTAGCCCTTGGCTATTTGTTAGTCTAGACAAGCGGGTTAGATCCTCTATACTCCTTGCACTGCATTAGACCAGCTTGTTAGTCGGCAAAAAGAGATAAGGATACAATAACAAAATAACTCTAAGTCAAGGATACTTACATGTCAGCTTGCCGGAATACTTTTCTGAACCGGCGTTGCCTTTCAGAGCCCTAGGTGTGGCCCTGGGGTCGACTCCTGCACCCTATGGTGGAGGTCTCACGGACTCTGCCATTGGCCTATCCTCCACCCGCCGCTCTAGGACTCCCCTCGCCTACTACTCGGGAACTCCCATTGCCTATGGCTCGAGGACTTCCTCCCCTCCCTTTAATTGTTCCTCCATGTGCATGGTGCGCGGAGGTGCCTTTGTGCTCGGTGGAGGAGCCATTAGAGCCCCATCATTGTCTGACCACTTAGACATCACCACACTCCGCGTCTGAGTGGTCCGGTCACCGCCAAGCGAGATGTCACCCGGTTTGAGGGGAGCAACACCTGTCGTATTTCTCTTCTTCTAGGCTAACTCATCTACCGCTGCCCTCTTCCCCTGAACTTTCTTTGACACCAAGGATGGACTCTCTATCTAACCAGCGTTTGCGCCTTTGGATTCCGACGAGACGCTGATGACTCCCTCCCTAGGCTACATTGGCGATCGTGCATCTACTGCCTATGGCCAATCGCCCCTCGGCATGCTCGAGAAGTACACCACTCTTTCCTATGAATGAATCTTCGCATAAGTAAATCAATCCACTACTCAGCAACGATGAAGGATAAAAAGAATCAGGAACAAACAATTGAGATATTCACCTAAGGAGGCGGATTCTTGCAGTTAAAGGTCCTTATCATCCCTCACACATTGAACGAGGCAAATAGAGCAAATAGCTCTGTGGCCTGCTCTTGCACATCATCCCTCGACATCATTTCTGTCCTCTCCCAGGTGCCGTCGATGTTGCCCTTGAAGTCAAAGCCTGTGTGGGCCCTCTCCTTGTAGGACTGGACACAACGCACTATGAAGCTAGCCACAACTAGTCTACCATTGGTCTTCACGCCTTTTATCTGGTCGAGGAGTTCCCTCACCTGCTCCATATTCGCACTGCTTGGCCTCTTCAACCAGCTTTTTTGGCCCTCCGAGATGTGGTCGGTGTTGCAGCAAATAGTAGGGTGGCTCTGCTTGATGTAGAACCACCTGGTGTTCCACCACTTCAGCGATGTGTTCAACAGCACATTAAGGTACTCGCTTGACATTCCATCGCGCAGCTAAAGATACACGCCACCGACCACCTTGGAACCACCGCTGCTCTTCTTCTTCAGCCAGAACAGGTGATAGAAGAGGTTGAAGTGGGTATGGATTCCAAGATACGCCTCACAAAAATGGATGAAGATAGATATGTGCAATATGGTGTTTGGATGGAGGTTGCACAGACTGACTCTTTAGAACTCCAGCAAATCCCTCAAGAACGGATGAATAGCAAATCCTAATCCATGCCAAAAGTAGTCCTCAAACACTACATCTTCATTGGTATGAGGCATTGGGTAGGGCTCACCAAGGGCTGGCCACCATCCGGCGGTGACGCGGTCAGAAAGAACTCCCACCTCCACCAATCTGTTGAGTTCTACCTCCCCCGTGCGTGATGGCACCCACTCTTTATCACGCCTAGCTCCGACGCTCACTTTCTTTGCGTTCACAGCTCCCCTCTTCAGCGCCATCTCTTAGATCTATATTGGGGCTAGTGGCGGAAGCGCGTGTGGATATGAATCTAGAAGTGTGAGGGCTGAGGAGGAAGATGAAATGACAAAGTGGCAAAGGTGGGGGTGTGGGTTGCGATGGCATAGTTATATAGCACCAACTCCCGACTCTTCGCATTCAAGGGTTTTTGGGAAACCGCTCCTTGATTGGCGCCCCTCTGAATTCTCCACACCCACAAGGTGGGCCATTACCTGGGCTTATGCATAACTGTAGCCCGTCATGCCCATTTTTTCACCATAATTTGTTACTGTTCGCTGAATATTCGCCGACATCTTCGTCATCTGTTATGGCTCAGTAATCACTACTATACAGCCGTTACTCCGATTTTTTTCCACGGTTTGTTTTCTCTAAGATTTCCACTTGTGGCTCAGGGACTATGTTAGCAATACAACTTTTTTCCTCAGCGCAATGGACTTTCTCCTGATGACTATTGTTTCTGACCCTGGCACCACATGACCACATCACCTACTATCAGGCTCAGGGACTAAGTGGGCACACTTCACCTTGTGGTGAGTGTGTTTGCTTTAATTTGGAAGACTCCGCACCTCTTGAGGCTAAAGAAGACTATCTCTCTTTCTCGTGGTCAATGACTCTAAGTGAGCACATTTGGTCCACTATGAAGAAATTTTCAATTCTGAACTTGAGCTCCTTACATCCTTGTGGCAAGTCATACTTGGGTCACGCTGCTCGGCGATGTTTCACACTACTTGGCGACAGTTCATACTACTCGACGATGGGTCATGCTGCTCGGCGACGGCTCACAACTGCTTGGCAACTCATCACGGTGGTCAGACCATGAGTATGACTGCTCGGCTTTGTTCGCACCTGCTCGAACAAGCTCAAGACGGCTTTGCATAATGGATATAAGGCGCTCGGGGACTAGCTGTGGGCAGTACAACCCTAGATACCCACGGTAGACCACATGGGCTATGCCCCCAGGGGCGGCCTAACCCACAAGATGAAGCCTTGCGGGGCACGACGCTGCTCAGTGCCTCCCGCTAGGCACCGGGAAGATATCCTGAAGATACTACGAGATCTGTTAGGATACGTATGATCCCATGATTCATGTAATCTGTTATTACTTTCTGGTTATCTCTCAGATCTAACTGACTTATAACCCTACCTCCCGAACTATATAAGGTGGGCAGGGACCCCCTCCAAACTCATGTAATATCATACGATAGCCAATATAATTCAACAGGCCATAGGAGTAGGGTATTATGTCATACTGATGGCCTAAACCTGTCTAACTCATGTGTCTCTATTACCTTCTTGTTCTTAATTACACACATCTCTGCCGATCAATCTACCTTCGTGGGACACCCCTCAGAGGACTACCGATGATATTCTGTCGACAAGGTCCAAGCGTATGGGCCTGAGTCAAAGCTCTGATACCAGGGAAGAGACCGTCATGCCCCGATATAACCCATGGCCTTGATGGGCCATACTAAAAGATTCACGTCAAGAACAGCATCGGGCATACCAGTACTATTCTGTCTAACCCTCGTATGAACACTGACAGGCATGTTGGTTCACCATGACCTCTACCAGGATGGAGTGGAGCATTGTAACTGGCTGACGACGCCTGCGCATGGTGCTAGTGATGGACAAGACTGCGATGTGGCGCCATCCCTATTGACATCTATAGTGTCAGTGGGACCCGCATGAAGGAGAAGGACCCGACGACCCTGCTCTCTCACATTCTTCTCTTTTCTTCTACTGTAACCAGTGCTTTCTCTTGGCCTATAAAAAGGAAAGCAGGGCGCCCCATTAGGGGATATCGGATTGACTCATCGCAACACATCGGATCGATCCAAGCCATATCCGAACAAACCCATGAAACACCAAACACATGGCTAAGCAGCAACCGAGCTCCCTCAACACCCGTTTACACCTTTCACCAGAGACTTAGGACCTATCCCTCTCTCGCCCATTTGTAACCCCTACTACGAACTTTTAGTGCTAGTAACACGAGCATCAACAACAAATTGGATGTAGGGACATTCTGTCCGAACCAGTATAAACCTCATGTCTTCTTAGCACACCATCCGAGCCAGACACAAAATATTAGAAATTTTCTTGTTGGTGGTGACTCAAAACACCAACACCACAACACGTGCCAGCGGCCATCGGTAGGGGCGGCTGCGGCGAGGCATCCCGGCGGCCTTGGGTGTTTGGAAGAGGCTGAGGAGGCACCCTGCTATCAATGGACATGAGATAAAAAGTGAGAGATAGGGAGAGCAGAGGCAATGCACGCGCATGATGGGGCCGTGGCGAGGGATGGAGGTGCGACGGGTAGGGCGAGCAACAGGAGGCAGTAGTGTCGCAGGCGAGGCTCGCGTCGCTGGTAGGTGAGAGCAGCGTGGGCGGAAGCGGGCGAGGCAGAGTGTGGTGCACGATATCCAAACAGATGGAAGCCCATATGGAAACATTATCATTTATTTTAGGCCTTGTTTAGTTACTGGCTGATAGCAGCTATTTGCTAATAACTATCTTTTTTATCTAAATAGATATGCATAGTGAACTAAATAGTTATTGGGCCTATTCGGCTGATAAGCCGTCTGCAGCTGTTTTATTGTGAGAGAAAAATACTATAGATTCTAGCTGATAAGTTAGACCTCTGGATAACAAGTATCTCACTAGTTTAATAAATCATAATAGCAGCTAGGAACCCAGCCTTATCTCTTCCGTGACCGTCTCGCACTCACATCGTCTCGTACTCGCAGCGTCGCACACCTACGCGGGGGTGCTCGCCAGCACCAGTAGGGACCTCGCCAGTGCCGCCAGGTGCTCGCCTACCACGCCACGCCCCCCGCCTCAGTGCCTGGCTTCACGTGGCCCTCCTCTGCCTCCGTCAAGCCGCTAGGGTCTCCACCACCTGGCTTCATGTCTCCTCCACCAGCATGAGGTCGGCGTCGCGTTCCTGCTCGGCGGATCCCTGGCTACATTGACGCCGTGTGCCATGTTGGCAGTCCATGTGCTTGTGATTGAGGGCAATAGCAGCAGCAAGCAGCCATGTGAAACGGCAGCAGCAGTGCAGCAAGCAACCTTGTGAAGCCGCAGTAGATGCATGCGAGCAGAACTAGCAGCAGCATGCATGCGTGCTCCAAATCCAAACGCCTCCAGCTAATAGCATCTATAATAGATACTACTAGCAGATAGTGAATCAAAACACCATTTAGGTAATAGATAGATAACAATAGTTAGCTAGCTAATATTAAATATGAGCCGATAGGGCACCCCTAACAGCTGTCGAAGTCGCTGGCTCACACTCAGATCTATCCAACGTGGCAGAGAGAGAGAGTGCGAAAAATGTTCTTGCTAGCGAGCAACTAAGCGCCAGTCTTGCTCGCCTCCCAAAGAAAACTATCCCTGCCCATTCTAGTTTTCCAGGACATGCACAGCAAGCCCGCCTTGCCTTCCATTTTTTATTTTATCTTACGTCCACGCAAGCCGGTGATTTCAAACGACCACTGCGGACGTCCTTATCCATCTGGCAGATAGTGAATCCAAACATAGCCATAGAGAAAGAGAATATGGTGTTAATACAAAGTTCTCCGTTGCTAATTCTAATGTTATTTTAATTCGCACTAGACCCTTGAATGAAAAATTTACATGTATGGCCCCATTTGGATGGTGCAAAAAAGTTACTGTTCAGACTAAAAGTTATTGTTCACAGCTGGTTTTCTCTCACAGATTCCTCTAGATTCATCCAGATTCCTCCAAACAAACAGGGCCTATTTTAGTTTTTGCTGACATATTACCATGATTTTCAAGGTAAATGTTCAACACTAAAGACGTCTTTTTTAACATAATAATGTTTCGATAAGCCTGTGACCAATTTAAAGCATATGTTACACATGGATCATATGGTGCATTTCTCGCCATATAGATCCATGACAAGTACAACCTTATCTTACAATTACTAATTAGAGGTCTCAATGAAGACACCATTTTAATTCCATCCAACACGGTAGGAAAAATGATAAATCATAGAAATTCTCATAATAATCAGAAACATCTAGCCTTTAATTTGATAGACTTGAATCATCATCGTCGATATTTTCCATTGGATCTATTGTAATCTAAAAAATAACCCATCTCCGCCATTATGAAAATATATAAATAACCTCTAATTTTGCATATAAATTATTCACCTCTGCCATTATGCAGGATAATTCAAAGTGTCGGTGCCGAAACTGACCAACACGTCATTGGGGCATGCCTCTGCTCCTTACTTGTCTCTCGATGTTCGCCTGAGTCGTTCGATTGACTTAGGAAGCCCGTTGGTCTCTCCTGGTAGAGGTCTCATCATTGGGTTTTTTCCAGCCCTGCCTAGGAAGGTGAAGGGCTGACTGCGCATAGTGGTGCCTTGTTTCTTGCACCCGGCGTGCGGCAGTGGTGGGCCATACCCAGGCCACGTCCCATCTGACCAGGCACCGTTCCATCAGGCAAGATGCATCCCCTTGGTCAGGGCGCGTCCCGTCATTCCCATATGCATCGAATGGGAGAAGGGAGAGGGTTTCTCACCCCAATCCTTTCGCCTTTCCTCAACTGCTCCGCCTCTTCTTTAAATAGGGGAAGGGAGAAGGAAAGGGGAACTCATAGACCTGTTCGTGATTCTAGAGTGCGATGTTGAGTTGGAGGTCCCTCTATGTAGATGAGATGGTGCTGGCCGCCTTTGTCGAGAAGGGGCTGGTTCCACCGAAGGAGGTGGCGCACTAGAGGGTGCCGTACATCACCGGCTTCATCACCATTTACGAGCCTTTCATCGGGATGGAGCCGCACATGGACTCCTTCTGGTGGGTCTTCTCTGGGTGAGCCTTGTCGGAGAGGAAGACGCTCGGGACTGCACCGGTGGGAGGTTTCGCCCTTGTAGCTACTCAGGTTGGCTAGTTCATAAAGTTTGATGAGATATCTTCCAGCCATGGTGGCCATACCTCGACGGGTAGCATCCCTACCTAGGAGCTGCCTTGACTACATCAGAAGGTCGGGAGCTCCATGCTCTTCCATTGAGTATCTATGGGTGCGACGCCCTTGAGGTACCCGTTGCGGTCGCTAATGTCGAGGGAGTAGAACCAGGCGAAGCCCTCGTGGCGGTGGTTATGTCCGGTGGCATGTGCCGTTGCCTCTCCTTTGGCATCAGCTGATGCCGCTGAGCAGCCACAGTAGTATTTGGAGTAGTAGTTAGCAAATGTAATCGTTAAGTTCGCGGGGGAGCCCCCGTGTGAACAGTTTTTGTATCAATGAATACATCAGTTCTAGTTTGTGATAAAATCACTATCCGTTGCTGGTTTTTTTATCCTAGCATAGCTTTGTTTTTATCCTTTGTTTTTCACACCTGCCTGTTTGTTCCGTAGGCTGCAACTTTTAAGAACCTGGGCATGGCCCGCGAGGCTCGACTGCTCATAACCGTAGGTCATGGTGGGGGTGCGCTCGGTCGGGAGTAAGAACAAAGTTACATAGGGTAATCAGTGGAATGGAATGCACTTTTGTTTGGGAAAAAAGTTTTTACCATGTGATAGTAAAAATAGAGGTAGTATTTAGTATTGTACCCTCATGGAGCCCCCGAGCGACCCAGGCTGAAAGTGTTCGGGCTAGGGTACTTTACTGGAGCAAGTGTTGAATAAAAGCGGTAAGACCGAATTTAGGGGAAAACGACGTAGTTGTTCAATGTTCCAAGTATTGGTGAGAACATTACTGTTGTCGTCCTTCAGTCGGTAGGCACCCGGTCGGATTACCTCGGTCACCATATAGGGTCCTTCCCATGGTGGAGAGAATTTGTGTTCTCCTTTGTTGATTGGGTCCTCTGGAGTATGAGATCACCGACTTCAAGGATCCTCCCCGTAATCTTCCTTTTATGGTACCAGCGGAGAGTTTGCTGGTAGCGAGCAGAGCGGATGATGGTCATCTTGTGGGCCTCCTCGAGCAGGTCGACTGTGTCTTGTTGAGCCTCTGTAGCTCGGTCATGGTCAAAAGCCTTCACTCTTGGGGCACCATAGTCGAGGTCAGAGGGCAGCATTGCTTTAGCTCCATAGGCCAGGAAGAAGGGTGTGAACCCTATGGATCAGTTCAGGGTCATTCTTAGGCTCCAGAGGATCACTAGGACCTCTACAACCCATCACCCGACGTACTTGTTAAGTCGGTCCAAGATGCATGGCTTAAGTCCTTAGAGGACCATGCCATTGGCACGCTTGACCTGACTGTTAGTATGTGGATGTCCGATCGAGGCCTAGTTGATCCTGATGCCATATCCATCACTGAAGTCCAAGAACTTCTTCTTGGTGAAGTTAGTCCCGTGGTCAGTGATGATGTAGTTAGGAACGCCGAACCGATAGATGATGTCGAGGAAGAATTTGACCGCCTCTTTCGAGCGAATGTTGGTGATGGTCTTGGCCTCTATCCACTTGGTGAACTTGTCGACCGCTACGAGTAGGTGAGTGAAGCTGCCCAGGCCCTTTTTGAGGGGTCCTACCATGTTGAGGCCCCAGACCATGAATGGCCAGGTAAAAGGGATGGTTTGAAGGTCCTATGCCTGCAAATGAGTTTATCGAGCATAGAATTGGCATCCCTCATACCTACGGATGACCTCCTCTACATCTCGTAGTGTAGTGGGCTAGTAAAAACCTTGGCAAAGGGCTTTTCCAACCAGCGACCTTGGGGCCACATGATGTCTGCAGATCCCGGCATGGACCTCGAGGAGGAGCTGCTTCCCCTGGTTGGTAGGGATGCACTTCATAAGTACCCCCAATGGACTCTATTTGTCGAGTTCATCACCGAAGCATGACAAAGGTCTTGGCACGTCGAGCGACCCATCGGGCTTTAGTCCTTTCAGGTGGGAGAACCTCCTTGAGGAGGTAGGCGAGTAGCGGCGCTCGCCAGTCAGTTTAATCGAGTGCCAACACGGCGACATTAGCGGGTGATGTCATCATGGAGGCACTAGGGTCGGAGCCCCCAAGCGCCGGCTTGGCGTCGGGGTCGGAGTCCCCGGGTGCTGGCTTGGCATCGGGGTGTGTCTAGATCGGACCTTCTAGGACATGGGTGGATGGCTCATGGAGATCGTTGATGAAGATCTTGCTCGGAGACGGATCTCGCCTGGTGGCCAATTTTTGCGAGAAAATCGGTGGCATCATTGTCCTTTCGGGGGACGTGATGTAGCTCAATCCCCTAGAATTTGTCCTCGAGATTGCGTACCTCCTAGCAGTATGCTGCCATGAGGGGGCTTTTGTAGGAGGACTCCTTTATGACTTGGTCAACGACCAACTCTGAGTCACCACGAACATAGAGTCACGTAGTGCCGAGGTCGATGGTGATGCGCCACCCGTTGATGAGGGCCTCATATTCCATAGTGTTGTTTGAGGCTGAGAAATGGAGGCGGATGGCATAGCGGAGCCTACTCCCATCTAGGGAGATCAGAACCACTCTAGCCCCTAAGATGGGCGCCATTATGGACCCATCGAAGTACATCATCTAGTACTCGTGGGTGACGTCTAGGATCGGTAGCTGCACCTCCGTCCATTCGACGACAAAATCTTCGAGAGCCTAAGATTTAATAGCGGTACAGGGGATATACCTAATGTCATAGCCCATGAGTTTGAGTGCGCACTTGGAGATCCATGCCATAGTGTCACAGTTACGAATGATGTTCCCAAGCAGGTATGAAGTGACGACCATGACTTCATGGTCGGTGAAGTAGTGCAGGAGCTTCTGGGTCACCATCAGCATGGCGTATAGGAGTTTCTATACCTGGGGGTACCAGACCTTAGGGTTAGTGAGTACTATGGCAGAACCGCCTAATTTAATGTCTCACAGGAGTGCTTGTCTTCCATTAGACACTAAGCACTCGAGGGAGAACACTAAATTACTCGGTTCCGTCGGGCACACCCCAGGGGAGAACCCAAAAATCCACATTTTTGCCATCAGGATCACAAATGAGAGAATAAAGCTTACATCATTCGTAACCATTTCTTACATCACTTTTAATACAACATCAGAGTATAATATTTATTAATATAACAGCAGAATGAAATCATGTTATCAGAGTTATAAACAATTTAATTGAACAGCGGAATAGAAACATGTGAACAGAGTTACAGCAGAAATAAACATATATTAATGACATGATGAAATATTGATATATAGACTATGACAATAGATTATGAAACTTTCGTTTATAAAAGTATTTAGTGAGAGTTATAAATAACAACTACGATCACAGCGTAAAGGAAATCCTCTCTGAGCCCACCACAAGGAATCCACACACAAAGGTTAGCTCAAGCCTCCACCTATTACCTGCAACAGGGGGAATAAAACCCTGAGTACTCAATTGTACTCAGCAAGACTTACCCAACAGGAGAAAAGAAAAGACTTCAAGGATATGCAAGGCTATCTGGCTTGTGGGTTTATTGCATTAGCATGAAGCATTACTAAGCGTGCATCCTTATATTCAATTTTTATTAATAGCCGCATTGGTTCATTAACTAACCATTCTATGTAAGCACCTATGCTACTTTCAAGCAGGTGGTAAGCAATCAGATTTCCTTTTTCCATCTTGCATCTTTCAGTTCTTACTACGATGCTAAACCGTAGACAAGCCGTACCGGATTTCCCAGCGATTCGCGAATCAATGCCCCTAGCTGGGTACCCCAAAAACACACACCCCGCTTATACCCTAGGCACAAGCAGGACCAACCCATCACTCTCCTATCCTGGGTGTCTAGGTCCCCGTCCAAACTGGGACTCCAAGCCCCCGCCCCTGAGTCCCGGACTCAGTGCGGTGCAAGGACTTCCTCCACCAAAATAAAACCCTAACAGTCGGTTCAGAAAGAGCCAGATCCACGACAAGAGAGAAACAAGTCTTCCAAGCACCCATACACAAGTATGTGCTCGAGATAATAAGTCTGTGACCTACCTAGAGCCTTATGCAATGATCGGTCCTTAACCGACCAGATAGGGAAAGCAGTGTAACCAAGTCGTGCCCCGTATCCACGGTGACACAACCTCTTACACCCACCAATACCCAAACCATATCCCTGCCCGGTCACTATTTTTCCTTTCCACCATTTATATTTTTTAAGTGATAATAATATAGTAACATATTTACTATATCTCGCGAGTGACAGGCAATCACTCGACTTCTACCGGTGTCCTGTAGCATAGCAATCTACATGATCCTGTCATACTAGTAAGACTCATTGGATAAAGATATATATGCAAGTGGGTTTCATTCAACTCCTTAAAACTTAATGCACAAATATAATTTAAACTGCAGAAAAGTAGGGGTTATGCACCGAGGCTTGCCTGGGTAAAATATAACCAAAAGTTAGTATTCCATCTCCGTGACATGATCATCATGGCATCATCTTTTAGCTACTCCTGTCGATCCCATGACCCATCATCGTTCCTCACCCAGCGAGTAATGTCGACTCTGGCCCACGTGTAGCTTGCGGACAGAGCAACGAAGTCGAGAGAGTGAGAAGAGAGCTGGAGCTATGGAGAGCGGAGGCTCAGCTGCTGGACTGTGTGGGCTCGCATTTTATAGGCCGCGAAGAGATGCTGTGAACCGTCGGCGAGCTTGATTTAGCAAGATGCAAGAGTCCGTGAAAAACAATCTTGCTTCGGATATGGAGGAAGGAAATAGTTTTATAATACTATATTATATATCTACAAGTATCGTTAACAGCAAGGCAAACAATCCGGGTGATGGACGTGTCATGTGTGACAAGTTGTACGAGCACATTTATGATGACCCACTCTAGCTACGAGAGAAGGGAGAGAAAAAAGATGTGACATTGCCCAGTCGCTGCCTGTGGTGAACAGTGTTTCTCAGCTACAGCTACCATGTTTTTAATGGGCTTATTACAGCAGATGGTGACTGCCTGACAGTAGTCGTCGTCGGATAGTGAGAGAAGCTAGCTAGGCTAAACAACTAACTGCTTGCATTGATAGTCCCCAGCTCCCACACAGCTTGCTTGTGTGTGTGGCGTGCTGCACATGCATCACATTCTTTTCCTAATAACACGTCATAGACTTGACTTTTGTTATCGTGTACGGCATGGTATATAATGCATGCATGTATACAGGGGATAGCTAATTAATCCATGGGAGACTTTGGTGCTTGAGCTAGTACACTATAGCAGGAAGGCATGACTTAGTTTGCAGGTGCATACCAAGGATAGTCAAGAGCTACAAGAGGTCATGGAAGTCATGGTTCTCTGCAGAAAAGCAGTGTTTTCTATGTGCTACAGTGTTTTCCATGGTGCTACAGTGATTTCCACGACGCTACAGCATTTCTGCGGTGCTACGGTGCCCGGCGTGCAAGACGTGCCAGCCGCAGTGAACCGTGTTTGGATTTCAGGTGATGGACTTGAGTGGTCTTTGGTCTTTTGACGTGTCAACTGGGCTAGTTGATCTGAGGAGTCTGAAATTGTCCATGTGTTTGTGGGTGCTTCGACGAACACTATACTTCGTTTTTTTTATTTCAAAGACGAATAACACAACACTTAAATACTGCCGCTTGACCAGCATGTCATTTTCATTAGTGCACTGATCAGCATTCGCATAGACATTAAGAAAATAACTGAAGCTATTCAAAACTCCTTTTACATCCATCCATAACTTTGGAAGTCTTGTGCTGAGTCGTATTATTAGCTCCACTGTTGCACTTCACGTAGGCATACCGAGCCACAGTCCACATCCTATAGTTGATTCATGATGGACTCGTACTCGAGTGTGTCTTTGTCGTGCCAACGGGGCTGATCAGCAATAGAGAGTGTATGTGTGCTAATTAAATTAAGAAGGGAGAAGGGGAAGATCATTCATAGACTAGCTCAAGACGACAAGCAAGGAGACGCGTGCGGGCTCGGTTACTTCTTAAACATGATGGCAGGATGGCTAGGCCCAACGTGGCCGGCAGGGCGTGCCGGTTGGCACGGACAAGACCACGGCCACAGAGACAAGCAGTGAGGGAGGAAAAACAAGGAGCGGCTCGGCAAATGTAGACAAAAGTAATTAAGTCAGAGAGAGAAGCAAAGCAAAAGCCAGAGAGCATGGATGCGGATGGATGAGGAGACTTTGCAATGCAGCGAATTGTAGGGCCATGATGAGAATGAGACAGTAATCAAAAGTAATGCCAGGCGAGTATGTTGCACGCCGGAAAAATAAATGAAGCTGCTGCGCTCTCTTTCTCGTCCGTTCGTGCTTAACAAAATAAACCCGTGGATTTTATTTTATTTATAAAAGTTGATTTTCATGCTTAATCTAACCGAACGAACCATTTGCTAGAATCATTGTCAGACATTCCTAAATATTTCTACGTACTGAGCAATTTAACTTGGGCGTTTATTTGAGTCCACGAAACTAAGTCACACAGGATTCACTTATCGCATCAAGTACATTTGAAATCCAAAAATTCTAGGAACTCGTTTTGAAAATTTTACTTAGGCCTAAATCATGGTGCTAAATGAGATCGTAACACTAGGGGTGTTACAAGTACCTCCCCGACAAAGTATATGGGCCATTGGACCTTAAGGTGGTGTCCCGGCTCCACCCTTTTGATGACCAGGGTGGCGCTCACCACATGCTTGCTTGCCGCGACATAGAGGAGGAGGGGTCCTCCCTGTTTGGGAGCGACGAGGATTAGGGCGGATGTCAGTGATGCTTTGAGGCTCTCTAGAGCCTATTGAGCTTCCTCAGTCTAGACAAAGGCATCCATCTTTTTGAGGAACTTGTAAAGTGGCATCCCCCGTTCGCTGAGCCAGGAGATGAATCGACTCAGGGCAGCCAAACAGTCGGTAACCATTTGTACACCCTTAACATTGTGTATAGGGCCCATGTTAGAGATGGCCATGATCTTTTTGGGGTTGGCCTTGATGCCATGTTCAGACACAATGTATCCAAGTAGTTTCCCCTTCGGAACCCTAAAAACATATTTCTCGGGATTCAATCTAATGTTGAACCTTCGGAGGTTTGCGAACGTTGCGGCCAAGTTTGCGATCAGGTCACAAGCTTGAGCTGTTTTGACCACTATGCCATCAACATAGATGATGATCATTGGTTTTGGCCTCTCAGCTTGATCAGGCTAGTCCAGCGGGTTGATTTGGTCGGTGAAGCATTGCTGCACGCACCTTTGGTAGGTGGCGCCAGCATTCTTCAGACCGAAAGGCATGGTTACGTAACAGTACGAACCATACGGGGTGATTATAACACCCTAAAATTTGCCTCTTTTGAAATAGAGCTAAAATACTTTATTTATGAATTTTTGTGCACAGGAAATATAGGAAAATAAAAATTTTCATTAAATTAAAATACATCATAAGGTAGCAACATGTTTGAGCATACATGCTATTGCATTTGATCTTATTGGTTGAGTGGTTTTAATTGAAAAGTCAAAATAGTTAAAATGCTTTTGAAATGAAATTAAAAATGGCTTTGAAATAAAAGAAAAGAAAGAAAAGAAAATTAGAAAATAAAAGTATTTTTTAAGTTGTAAAGTTTATCTTGGAAAGCCTAATGAAATTATCCATTTTTATTTGAATAGGGAAGTATATTGAAACCATACTTGAATTCGATTTGAATTGGGCATGGATTTGAAAAACTAGAAGTGGAAAGGTTTTGATTTTGAAAAAAATTATTGTTCTTCTTTTTGGCCCAGCCTCGGAACTAGCCCAGCAGCCTTTCTTCCCTCCTCCAGCGCTGGCCCGCTCCGTGTGGTCTGCTGGACGGCCCAGCCGCCCCTCCTTCCCCCTCTTTCCCGTTTCTTAGCCTGCTCTGCGTGGCCCAGCTTGGCGGCCCACTGCTCCGCGCCTGTCCTCCATGCCGCTTCGCACGCAGCCTAGCTCAGCGTGCAGCTCGTTCTAGCCGCTCTGCTCGGCCTGCCCCACGCGTCGCTCGCATGTGCAAGCGCCCGGCCCGTTCGGTCAGACACCGCACGCCGCCCCTTCTCCCTCACTGCACCTTGGGTCCTGCCCGTCAGCCAACCCCGCTCCCTTCTTCTTTCCCTTCCTTCTTCCTCCTGTTTTCTTTCCTTTCTTCCTCGGTGCGTTCTTTCTTTCCTTCCGTCGCCCACCGCGCCGTGTATGGCAAGTCGCCGCCGTCGTCGAGCATGCAAGGCAAGCGCCCGCCCAATCCAGTCATGCCCCTGTTTCCCCTTTCCTTCTACAGCGCCTCACCCCCACCTATAAAGCCCAAGCCGAGCCCCCTCCATCTCTCCCTTTCCCGTCCGCTCTAGCACTCGCCACCGCCGCCCCATAGCCGCTGCTCCGGTGCCCAATCTTCGACGCCGACGTGACCTGGAACTTCGCCGTGACCCTACTCTACCGAAGGTACCACCAAGTCCTCGATTTGGCCTTCGATTGCTCAGATTCTCCCTCACCCGCGCATTCTCTCTCTCCCCAGTTCACCGTCGCCGACGAACCGTGCCTTAGAGATCTTCCTGGACGCTGCGCTCCCCTCCTGATGACTCGTGGTGAGCTCCGGAACCCCCTCGGTCCTTTACTGCTGCATTTGGTGCCCTAGAACGGCATAGCAGCGAGCTCCTGAGCTGCTAACAATGGCGCCACCATGGGACCACCTCCCCGACATGCTCTCTAGCCTCGATAGGTAGCCATTGAGTTCGCGAGACCCCGTGCTACGCGTAGGTGCCCTCGGCTTGATCTGGGGTGGCCGGAATCACCGCCCCGGCGTCCACCGCCGAGCTTGGCATGCCACCAGCCATGGCGCCGCCGTCCTGCATGTGTTCCTCAATGACCCACTACTTCCATCATGCCCACACCGTCAGATCTGGAACGAGCGGACTAGATTAGATACCCCTTCGGGGTTAAGTAACCGGTCCACCGGGACACGTGGACTCGGTGCACCGCACCACGTCAGCACACCCACACCCACGTGGTACACCGCACCAAGCATGTGCTGCTGTGTGTCACCCAGTCAGCAACACGCAGTCAACCGCAGTCAAAGCCACACGTGTTTTGCAGTTTAGTCCCTACAGTTTTCAGTAATCAACCCGCACTCCGTTCTAGTTCAAACCAATTACAAATCAGCCATGTATTCATTTATTTAGGACCCTATAGTTTCCAGAATTAGTGCACCCAGTCCAATAATCATTTAAATTCAGATTTTAATTGTTTTAATTCAAAAAATGAGTTCGAGTTATTTACAAAAATGCCACCGAATCTTATTTTATACGTAACTTTTACGTTTTAAGTCCGATTTAACCCGTTCGAGTTGTGTTAGGATCATATTTATGTTTTCTACATGTTTATACAACTATTAGGCATGTTTCCAATATTTCAAATTTATGGGTAGATTTAATCTATTATTTAATTAAAGGAAAACTTGTTTGAATCATAACTTATTTATTTCAACTCCAAAATAGTCTGTTCAAGTTGTGTTTGTTTCATAACGACAAAATCTATGCATTAGTAATGATGTTTACTATATTACTATTTCATAAAAATCATGGTTTAAATCATATCTTGATTAATGATTATGCAACTGGGTTTTATACATAGAATATGATTTGTTTTACTATTGTTTTATAATTTAAATCTAAAATTGACTTAATTCAATCCATATTGTTTGTAAAATATCTTTTGTATATGAATTCATATAGTTAACATAAATAAAGCCTATAGTTTTCTTTTCCACGTATTAAGCAAATCTCTCAGTAGTTGTAACTTTTCAACCATAGCTTCGAATAGCGTGTCTCTCACGACTGTGTGATCGTAGCGATGCGTAGAATCGTATTTCAATCTCTTTTACTTATGATTGGTGTACTATTCTGATATAGATGCAATTGTATGCTATGCATGTATGTGTATGGATGTTTGTGTGGTGTTCTACGATTACGTCCAGTCGGTGAGATACACGTGGTGATCCAGAAGAAGAAGAAGGACGTGAAGATTAAAGCTTACCGAAGGATCAGTGGGTAAGGCAAGTATAGCATGGGACCATGCTTGTTACCTATTCACATTTAATCACTTAATTCATATTGCATGTGTCTACCTTGGTTGCCAATAAGGATATCCTAGATATTTAATATCTTGTACCTTGAAACCTTTGGGATATTGCATTTGGTAGTTTTTGCTAGTGCTTAATCAAAACCATGATCTTGTAACTTGACTAATGGTATATGCAATAAACATTAAAACATGACTTTTTAGCAACATGGAAACAGGGGGCAGGAGTGTTTAGCTACTTTCTAAATGCTTCAGATTCCTCTCCCTAAGGACTTATCTATAAGCGATCATGCGGGACTTACAGTACAACTGTGAGGGCTATATGGCTCTGGCTTTAGCTCAGTATGAGGACCTTTTCTAGCTTGTTAGTGGTTACCTTTAAGGCGCACAAGGGTATATTTCCTTTACTGCTAGGTTGTGTGTACTGTGCTGCGATGCCCATGCGTGCCACTCCTAGAGATGGGCCACATACGCCTAGCGGCCCTAACTTGTTAGACGAACCTTTGAAAGGCTTCATAGTGAACCCTGCCGACCTTCCTTGGTAGTGGGTCAAGAGGCTGATCACCTCGGGCAAAAGGGTAAATCACGACTCATAGTAAAAGTGTATAAACTCTGTAGAGTATAAAACTGTTATAACAGCCGTGCTCACGGACACAAGCGGCCTTAGACCCTTATGGAATAGAGATGATCACTAATGGATAATGGTACTAATGATCAACAGTTTATGCTATACATTATCATGTTTACCTGATCATGTGTTTATGGGAATGATAAATTGTTTGCCACTCAATTGCTTAAAAAGATGATCTATTAAAGCTAATCGCAGTAAACAAGTGTCAGCCTTTTGAACCTCATGAACCCCATGATATAATTGTTAAGTATGACATATACTTACGCTTGCTTTATTTTTCTATACATTGGATAAAAGTACCGGATGGGTACCAGATTGCTGGTTTGGAGGAGTTAGGCTTGTGGTCAACCAGTTAGTCGTCCTTGTGGATTTGGAGTCTTCGCCTAAAGATCGGAGTCGACTTTCCGATGCCTATACTCTAAGGTTATTTTTCTTTTACTAATACGATATGTAATAAGTATTGTCTCTTGATATTACCCTTATTTATGACTATATGTGAGATTTGACTTCCTGGGCTCACATATAGTGTGTATCTGGTTGTCTTTAAAACTGGGTGCTACAGTGATGAACGAGGTTGCGAGTTGATCAAACTCTTTCATCGCAATCTGGTGATAGCCTGAGTAGGCATCCGGAAAGGAGAGGATCTTGCATCCTGAGGTGGAGTTGACTATCTGGTCTATGCGTGGCACAGGAAAGTTATCCTTCGGACATGCTTTGTTGAGGCCAGTATAATCAATGCAGATTCTCCTTTTCTCGATCTTCTTTTTAACAAGAACAAGATTGGTAAGCCAGTCGGAGTGGAATACCTCTCTAATAAATCCGGCTGCTAGGAGCTTGGCGATCTCTTCACCTATGGCCCTACGCCTCTCGTTGTCGAAGCGACGCAAGCGCTGCTTGGCGGGCTTCAAGCCAGGGATGAGGTGCAGCATGTGCTTGGTGACCTCCCATGGTATGCCCAGCATGTCAGAAGGCTTCCAGGCAAAGACATCGCGATTGGCGCATAGGAAGTCGATGAGCTCACATTCCTATTTGCTTGGAAGCTGGATCCTGATCTGCACCATCTTGGTTGGGTTAGTGGGGTCGATCCCCACCGCCTTGGTTTTCTCAAGTGGGCAGAAGGCCATCGAGGAGGTTGGTTTGTTGTAGTCCGGGACTGCTAGGGTCAATGACTCCCCAAGCTATTGGAGCTCGGTCGAGTTGATGACCACGGTGGTGAGCTCAAAATGCTCGTGGTCACACGTGAAGGCGTGCGAGAAGGCGCTGCCCACGGTGATAATGTTGTTTGGCCCTGGCATCTTTAGCTTGAGGTAGGTGTAGTTGGGGATCACCATGAATTTGGTGTAGCATGGTCGCCCCAAGATGGCATGGTAGGACCTTGGGAAGTCCACCACTTCGAAGGTGAGGACCTCCGAGCAGAAGTTGGCTCGGTTGCCAAACATGACAGGCAGGTCAATCTACCCGAGTGGGTATGCCTGTGCTCCTAGGATCACCCCGTGGAAGAGAGAGCCTGCTGGGCAGAGTTCCGACCGGGGGATGCGCATGGCATCGAGGGTGTCAACATAGAGGATGTTGAGGGCGCTACCTCCATCCATCAGCACCTTGGTGAGGCACTTCTTGTGGATGATGGGGTCGATGATGAGCATGTAGCGTCCTGGTCTCATGACGTGGTAGGGACGGTCCCTCTGCTTGAAGGTGATCGAAGATTCCAACTAGCTAAGGAAGGAGGGGACGGTCATCTCGGTGGTGTATGCCTCCTTATAGCGTACCTTGTGCTGGCGCTTAGAGCAGATGGTGTCGTATCCACCAAAGATCATGATGCATTCCTCGGGGTCGGGGAAGCCGTCCCCATCCTTGCTCATCGTGCCTCCTTTCTTGGTTGCCGCCTCTTTGTCGTCTCCTTCTTTTAGCCCACCGGCCTATCATAGGAAACATTTAAGGAGCTTATAGTCCTTGTAGAGGTGTTTGATGGGGTAGGCATGGTTGGTGCACGGGCTATCCATGAGCTTGTTCAAGTGGTTAGGCAGGCCCTGCTAGGGCTACTTGCCCACGCGATCAGCTGCGGCGACCAATGCGGTGTTGTTCAGTTGGCACTGATCCTTTTTGTTCTTCTTGCCCATCTATGTGGAGGGGCCCTCATCTTGGTCCGCGCGCTTGGCCTTGCCTTTGTCCTAGCCTCCATTGAAGACCACTTCAACCACCTCCTCACTGAAGGTGTGGTTAGTGGCGACGTCGAGCAGGTCCCGGGTGGTACGGGGCTTCAGGCAGCCAAGGTTGTGGATCAGGGACTCCCAGGTCATCCTAGAGAGGAATGCGCTAATGATGTCCATGTCGATGACATTAGGGAGGGAGTTGCATCATTCGGAGAACCAATAGATGTAATCCTGCTGGGACTCACTGGGCTCCTACTGGCAGCTATTGAGGTCCCAAGTGTTACTAGGGTAGACATACGTCCCCTAGAAATTTCCAATGAAGACCCTCTTGAGGTCCGCCCAGTCGCGGATGCTATCATGTGGGAGGAATTCAAGCCATGCCCAAACGTGTTCCCCTACATAGATGGGGAGATATTGAATGATGAAATGGTCATCATCTATTTCTCCGACTCGGTAGGCGAGCCAGAAATCTTTGAGCCAAACACCGAGGTTAGTCTCCCTGGTGTACTTGGCGATGTTGGTGGGCAGTCGGTAGTGCTATGGGAACTACGCTCTCTAGATACGCTGGCCAAAGACAGGTGGCTCCGGGCCATCTAGGATGGGACTCTAGTCGTCTAGCTGGCGACCATACCTAGGGCGTGTTTCACCGCTCCCCTCAATGGTTCGGCCAGGGCCCATGTCGCCGGTCCTCGCCGCTGCCCAAAGGACATCATCATCATACTGGTCCTGATGTCGCATGTAGAAGACACTACGAGCATCTTGGTGTGGACCAAGCCATTCACGTACCGACGGTCGGTGTGGGGTAGGTGTCAGGTCGGACCATGGCATAGCCATGGCCTCCCAAGTCGCGCTTGACAGCTATAGCGGTGAGCGGATGGAGCAATCCATCTGGTGTGTCCCCACTCCCCCAGTGGGGAGAGAGGGCGTGAGTCAGAGTCATTGTCGACAAAAGATGCTCGGTAGTCCACCGAGGGGTATCCCACGATGGTAGATTTGTCATAGAGGTGAGCAACAAGATGGTAATACAAGCACCAAGACACAAGATTTAGACAGGTTCGGCCGTCAGTATGACATAATACCTACACCCTGTGTTCTGATGTATTGCATTGAGATGTATTAATCATGTCCACTAGGGAACCGCTGCCTCTCCTTATTTACTCTAGAGGGGTAGGGTTATAAGGAAAGTAGCCTATTTGGTACTATACAATATCTTGCAGTACACGCTGAGCAGCGCCGTGCATGCCTTGATCTTGTGGGCTAGGCCACCTCTGATGGTGCGGCCCATGTCTTGTCTTGTGGATATTTGGGGCCATACCCCCATAGCTAGTCCCTGAGCCTAACAGTAGGTGACGTAGTCACGTGGTGCTAGGGTCAGAAAATAGAAGACCAACTGAGCAGGCAACCAGTCCCCGGGCGTAGCCTCGAGATGAGAACAAGCACTTTCATCGCAAGGTGAAGTGTGCTCACTTAGTCCTCGAGCCTGCTTGAAGATGAAGAATGAATCTTGTAGCAGGTTCAAAGAAAAAGAAGTCTAAAAGCTTTATCGATGTCATCTGACATGCGTGCATCAAGACCCTAGACACACTGCCCAAGATCAGCACCCTAATCCAAATAGCATGGGGCAGCTTGATAACACACCGATGAGACGTAGCAAGATCCGACCACCAAGGGAGCACCGAGGAGTCCCCAGCGTTGTTGGCGATGTCCAAGCACCGAAGAGCGAGGAGTCACTGGCATCGCTGGTGATGTCCAAGCACTGAGGAGAGAGGAGTCCCCGGCGTCGATGGCGATGACCAAGCACCAAGGAGCGAGGAGTCCCCGGCGTCGCTGGCGATGACCGAGCACTGAGAAGCAAGGAGTCCCCGGCGTCGCTGGTGATGTCCGAGCACTGAGGAGCGAGGAGTCCCTAGTGTCGCTGGCGATGACCGAGCACTGAGGACCGAGGAGTCCCCGATGTCGCTGGCTATGTCTGAGCACCGAGGAGCGAGGAGTCCTCGATGTCGCTGGCGATGACCAAGCACTGAGGAGCGAGGAGTCCCTGGTGTCGCTGGTGATGTCCGAGCACTAAGGAGCGAGGAGTCCCCGATGTCGCTGGTGATGATCGAGGAGCAAGGAGTCCCCGGCGTTGCTGGTGATGACCGAGCACCGAGGTGCGAGGAGTCCCCGACGTCGCTGGCGATGATCGAGCACCAAGGAGCAAGGAGTCCTCGGCGTCGCTGGCAATGTTCGAGCACCGAGGAGCGAGGAGTCCCCGATGTCGCTGGCGATGACCGAGCACCGAGGAGCGAGGAGTCCCCGGTGTTGCTGGCGATGACCGAGCACCGAGGAGTGAGGAGTCCCTGGTGTCGCTGGTGATGACTGAGCACTGAGGAGCGAGGAGTCCCCGATGTCACTAGCGATGTCCGAGCACCGAGGAGCGAGGAGTCCTCGGCATCGCCGGCGATGACCGAGCACCAAGGAGCAAGGAGTCCTCGGCGTCACTAACGATGATCTAGCACCGAGGAGCAAGGAGTCCCCAGCATTGCTAGCGATGTCCGAGCACCGAGGAGCGAGGAGTCCTGGCGTCACTGGCGATGTCCGAGCACCGAGGAGTCCCCGACGTAGCTGGCGATGTCTGAGCACCGAGGAGTCCCTGACATAGCTGGTGATGTCCGAGCACCGAGGAGCAAGGAGTCCCCGACGTCACTGGCGATGACCGAGCACTAAGGAGCGATGAGTCCCCGGCATTGCTGGCATTGTCCGAGCACCGAGGAGCGAGGAGTCCCTGGCATCGCTGGTGATGACCGAGCACCAAGGAGCGAGGAGTCCCCGGCATCGCTGGCGATGACCGAGCACCTTGGAGCGAGGAGTCCCCGGCGTTGCTAGCAAATATCGAGCACCGAGGAGCGAGGAGTCCCTAGCATCGCTGGCGATGACCGAGCACCAAGGAGTCCCCGATGTCACTAGCGATGACCGAGCACTGAGGAGTTCTCGGCAAAGCTGGCAAGGTCCGAGCACCGACGTAGCTGGCGACGTCCATGTGGTGAAGTGTGCCCACTTACTCCTCGAGAATGAAGAAACCGAGCACCGATGAGTCCTCGACGTAGCTGGCGATGAAGCACGAGTGACAAATAGTCTGGTCAACTGGTTGGTGGTGAAGTGAGCATTGACTAGAAATGACCGATGAATAGTCTGATCAACTGGTTGGCGATGAAGTCGATGAACCAAGCAGTCTGACCAGTTGATCGGTGGAGAAGTCCAAGCACCAGGTGGTCCGATCACCTGAATGATGACCCTACAATACAAATATGTAGAACAGGTAGTACATGATGTAAAAATATATGAACTCTAGAGAAAAAATAGCATATGTAGCTTGGCGATCAGTTGGAGCAAAGATGTATTTATATTTAATATAAACCGCTCGACTAGTTAGTGTGTAGCTGAGTCTTCAGCCCTAGCTAGCCCATTAACCATAAAGCGGAGCGTGGAGCCCATGCACGTGTAGGAGGAACAGGTGTGACCAAGGAGCCGCTGTCGACCACCCATAACACAGAGCGCGGATCCTGTAGCACATGTAGGGAGGAGCCAGAGATAGGGCCGTCTCTGGAGATGTCCGAGCATCAACATGACTATTCGGGGGTTCGGAAAATTGTTTGAAGAGCAAACATGGAGAAAATAGCTCGGAGAAACATCATGGCGATATACAGAGATTGGAGAATATTTAGGAAAATATTAAAGCGTGACTTAGCTTTAGACAGAACGTCTGGTCGGCGATGATGGAGTTATCTGGTCGGTGTTGACGGCGAGCACCTAGTGGGCGGTGAGTTGTTGGTGAAGGTGACCTCGAAGGTGGTTTCGAGATTGGATCTAACATCGTGGGGGCTGATGTAGCCAGTGATGAATCATCATCGTTGACTGGCATGGATCTCCATGAGATTGATGACGAGAACACGCTATTGATTTGAGGTCCATCTTGCTCGCCATGGATCAAATGCACACCCCTACCTGGTGCACCAACTATCGACAAAAGATGCTCGGTAGTCCACCAAGGGTTATCCCACGATGGTAGATTTGTCGAAGAGATGAGCGAGATCAGGAGTGAGATGGTAATACAAGCACCAAGACAAGATTTAGACAGGTTTGGCCGTCAGTATGACATAATACCTACATCATATGTTCTGATGTATTACATTGAGATGTATCAATCGTGTCTACTAGAGGACCCCTGCCTCTCCTTATATACTCTGGAGGGGTAGGGTTATAAGGAAAGTAGCCTATATGGCACTATACAATATCTTGCAGTGCACGCCGAGCAGCGCCGTGCATGTCTTGATCTTGAGGGCTAGGCTACCTCTGATGGTGCGGCCCATGTCTTGTCTTATGGATACCGGGGGCCATACCCCCATAGTCGTGATGTGGAGCTTTCTGCCTGTTGAATGGCGGTAGCTTCTACCAGCGCCCGAAGGTTCTAGTAGACCGCCCGCTCCTGGGGGTCAACGGGCTCAAGAGCGCCGCACAGAAGCATTGCCGCAGCGGCGATGTTCTCGCTAGCCTGAGCAAACTGTGGGGGGTCATTCCCCTCATTCATGATGTCACGCTAGACCTGACGAGCGTGACCCTAGGCTCCGCTCACTGGGTCATGTGCATGGGGCGCAACGTGCTGCACCGAGCGTGTCGACGTAGGCGGCTGGTTCTACCGCTGTTGTTGTAGCTCCTCAGCGTGCTCTTGTGCGAGCGCAAGGGCCCCCACATGAGGGTCTAGAGGGGTGTGAGTCTGCATGGACTCCGCTACCACCGATGGCTGTCCAGGAGTGTCCACCATAGCGCACTCCCAGGATGGATGGTGGCTAGGTGCCACGTCGCCGATGCTGGAGCCATCGCTCTCAACCTTGTCATCGAGGAGTTCATGGAAAGCGGTGGGAGCATAGCTCGCCATTCCCACAAATTCAGATATGAGAGGGGGTGGCACCAGTGTCCTTTGAAGCCCCCAAGTGCACACGTCCGCAGGGGACGTGAGGCCATAGGGGAACCGGTTGTGCAGTGGTTGCGGTGCGGACAATGCGGTCCCTCCGGATAATCAGGGGGAGATCGTAAATAGCGAGTAAATATCAGTATGTACATTACTCATAGCGAGGTTTGAGCAGTGAGTTTGCTCAGAATGAAGCGTAGGCGCCTTGTCATTGAAGTCGTTGTGTGTCTCGAAGCCGATGGAGGGCGCCCCTCCAATGGGCGTGAGAACAAGTGCCTCCTCTTGGAGGTGTAGTACACCGAGCAGGTCGGCGACAAAGTCTAGGCTTCTGAAGAGGAAGGCCTGGGATGGCTCAAAGATGGGTGGGACACGCATCCCAATAGGTGGGAGTATGGGAAACTCCAGCGAGCCAAAGCGAGTTGTATCGCTTGAGCCCGCCATGGCGAAGGTGGCGGAAAAGTGGATCATCCGATGACTAAAAAGTGTGAACGTATAGCGTCTTCCCTATGGATGGTGCCAACTGTTGGTGCAGAAAGTGACCAACATGTAAATATTTGTAGTTTTGCTGTACGTTGTGATCGAAGGTGGCCTAGCACTCAATGACACAGGGTTTATACTGGTTTAGGCAACATGCCCTACGTCCAGTTTGAGTCGGTCGGTGACTTTATTCCTGAGCCCAGGTGCTCGAAGTTTGCTGTGGGGTTACAAATGGAAGGGAGAAAGATGGGGGTACAAGAGGTCCGGTCGGACTCTGGTCTGAAGGGCCGAGAGTGACAGAAGCTCTGCTATATGCTAAGTGTTCGAGCGTGCGCTCTGTGTAGCTTTAGAGTGTCTAAGGCTACAAAGGATGAATCGATGTAAGTGAACTGAGGGGTCCCCCCTATTGGGAGAGAGTGTGTACGTATGCTAAGTCTTGTTGCCCACGCCATCGGGTACAAGATAAATGTCAGCGCCCATAACACTGTTAATGTCAGATGCATGTGGGAGGTTGTGTCGTCGTCTTCTAGTATGGTAGACGTCGGTGCCTGTCATACTGTTGATGCCCAGAGATATGTAGGGGGTTTTACCATGTTCGCCCGGTATGGTAAATGCCGGTGCCCGCAACACTGCTGATGCCCAGAGGCATGTGGGGGAGCCTTACCGTGTTTGTCTGGTATGGGAGTTTGATGGCGCCCACAACACTGTAGATAAAATGTCGGCGCCCACAACACTACTTGGGTACTGACATGCTAGGAAGGTTGTAGGGTACTGTCCTAGTGTTCAGGGTATGGTCCATGGTATTATTGTTGACTTTGAGCGTCCTGCTTTACTTGCTCTGCCAATTTCCTAGTCCTTACCAAGCGGGCTTCCCCGGTCGGTTGGTCCAAGTCGGCGCTAACTGTGCCAGTCAGAGAAGAGCTGTAAGCAGGGGTTCGGTGTATCCTCAGTTGGCAACACGAGTCGGAGTCGAAAGCGGTGTTTGGCCAGGCCTTTCGGTTGGAGAGGCAGGCCGGAGTCGGAAATGAGCGCAGTTGTAACACCTCCAGTGTTACATGAGCATTTTAGCGCTGAACATGTAATTATTAACTTGTTAATAATAAATTAGAGTGCAAAATAGTATGACATAAAGTACATTATTAAATAGAACGATATATATATATAGCTTTTGGGTCTAATTTAAATCCGAGCTTTGTCAAAATTTTCTTGTGCCAAGATGTTGCTAATTGTCTAAAGTAGTATACCATAAGAGATATATATAGGTATATATACACTCACGAATTTTGTTTTGATAAGCATGTTGCTACATTAATTAAAGTAGTGTACAAACTTATTTCTTTCCGAGTGTATCTCTATAGATAAGTATACGTTTAAACATACGATAGATATATGCATGTGTGTATGGATGTTAGTGATAAAGAAATAATGATATATTTGTAATTATATAATAATTTATATATTTGGTAAAAGAAAAAGGAAGAAAATGGCGAAACACACGCACGCCACGCTACGTACTGCTCTAGCCATGTTTTGCATTGCTCCGTCTGTCGTCTAGCTGCTGCTGCTGCTGCTGTCGTGTACTGCTTTCTCTCCTTTTCTTTTTCCTACAGCCGAGGAGACGCACCCTAGTTCCTGCTCACCGCCTGCTGGCCTCTATTCTCTGCTTGTCTGTATCTACGTGTCTTTTCTCTGCTTGGTACTATTGCTGTACTAGACGTGCAGTAGGCCACGTGCACTTGCTTCCTTACGACCTGGTTCAGGAGCACCTTAATGGATGATTTGCCATGTCGCTGCTCGCTCTGTCCCCTTGTCTCTGTGGTCTGCCTTGCTTGTATCTACCTGCTCCGTCACATCATCCCTACATCCATCAATGCCCTTGTCATACTCTCTGCTCCCAGACCTTGCTTGCCTTGCCTACCTCAGCTTGTCTTTGCCTGCTGCGGCTTGTCTCTGTCTGCCTTGGCTTTACCTGTGCGCTACCCCTACGTTCGCATCCAGGTGGAGGCCAAATCCTCAGCGCTTAGCTCATAGCATCTGCGCCCTTGCCCGGCACGCCACACCACCGCATCGCCGTGCCTCACCTCCCTTCCCCCACTTGGGACCACAGCTTCTCCCCGGTGCTACCTGCTATGCTGCCTCTCCCAAAGTCCCACAGCGCGCCCATGCTCGGTCATGGCCGCGCACCACTCTGCGTCGGACCAGTGGCTCCACGATGCTCCACCCCCAGCGTCGGTGCCCCCGCTGCCGCTAGGGCGCACCTCAAGCGCACTGCTCCACCTCCGGTCGTCGTGCCCTGTAGCTACCCCGAGGCGTCCATGGTCACATCGTTGTATTGTGCCCTGCCCCAGCCCACGCCTCCTCCGCCTCCGTGACCCGCTCCCATCGCCGCCCCACCTCTGTTGCTAGGCTACCGTGCCACGTCCTGTCGTCGTCACCCTTCCCTTTTCCCTCTCATGCAAGCGTGCGCCTAGGCTTGCGTTGCCTCATGCCGCGACCCTTTCGGGACGGCCGCAACACCTTGCCGCGCGCCGAGCCACCTTGCCTCACTTCTCCTCGCACCAGCGCCCCAACCCATCTTCCTTGTCGTGCCACCCTGGTCCACACTAGACCCCACCCCTCGATGCTGCTCCTCCTATGCACCCACACTGTAGTCATCGCTGCTCCTCCCGCAGCACCCGCTGTGGCCACACGCCGCCCCGTCCCTATTGTTGATGCCGCCGTAGGGCTCACGCATGACGTAGCTAGGGTTGCGCTGGGTCTGCCCGGTGCCGTGGAGCCCGCCCTCGCCTACCACCGCCTACTGCCTGGCGCCGATGAGGCAGCCATCGCCATCGTCCTACGGCCGTCCGTGTGTGCACATGGTGGGTGCTCCTCGGGTCCTACCCAGCCATGCTGTTTCCATCCTTGGGTGCGGCCAGAGCTGCTAGCACTTTCCCGTGCCGCCTCGCTTCACCTCCACCACCGGCGAGCCACCGATTGGGCTGGCGGATTGCTTCCCTATCCGTGCTCTGTTTTGGAGGATGAGGCGAGGTTGTAAATATGTAAATACGAGATTTTCCGAGGGTCTAGATGTAAAGATCGTGACTCGAATGAATAGTAGAAATGGTAGCATACTAAATAGATAGAAACTTGGGGATGTTTTTGCAAAACCATCAGCGCATCTTGGGCTTGACCAGTTGGGCTAACTAGTTGGGCCACGCTCGCTGTCTGATTGGGCCCCTAGCCTCCTTTGTGGGCCGTGCGCCCTGTCTAGGCTAGCCATGTGCTGCTGGGTCGTGCCTGTTCGGTAGGCCACGCATGCGCACCTGTGGGCCGACCGCGCTGCCTGCCAGCGCCTGGGCCGTGCGTGCGCCTTCGGGCCAGGCTGGTTCGCCTGTCGTGGGCCGCGGTACTCCTTTCGTTTTTTCAAGGAATTAGAGAAGATTTCATAATATAAATTCTGAGCTGATTTTGTTATTTAAATATAAAATCATTTAGGAATCCAAAAATTATGAAACTAATTTTGTCAAGTTTCTAAAATCATGATCTACTTGTTAGTATATTTTGTTCATATAGTTTGATAATATTATTGAAATATATAATTAATTTGAGATACTTAATATTGTTCAAATGTAAACTTATAGGAATTTCCGTGATAAATCGGTGATAGTGTTAGCTCTAAACATTTTACAGTACATTACTAATATTATTAGATGCTCACTGTAATTTTTGTAGCACCAGAATAATTAGTTTCTGGATAGATAATGATGTCCTATTTCGAATAAAGATTAAATCAATAAAATAAAATAAAGAAACACCTTGGAATTGTATGACCAAAACAATTGTTGGGAAATAATACCTTATTCGATAACATGGATATGTAGCCTAAGTATGATTATCGTTAGAACTAGCTCATTAACTTGAGAGATGCAAATCGTATATTACGAGTCACAATTACAGTGATTAATTACGTATTTGCATTGCATCGCATTGCATATCATAATAGGGACGTCGATGGATTGTGGAGTCATCGGGAATTGCTGGAGAAAATGTGCCTTTGAAGATCATGTCGCCATGATGGAAAACTAACTTCTGATTAAATCTTACCCATGCAAGCTCCGGTGCATAACCCCTATTTTTCTGCACTTCAAATTATATTTGTGCATTAAGATTTAAGGAGTTGAATGAAACCCACTTGCATATATATATACATATATATATACATATATATATATATATATACACATATATATATATATATATATCCTATGAGTCTTACTAGTATGATAGAATCGTGTAGATTGTTATACTACAGGACTCCGATAGAAGTCGAGTGATTGCCTGTCACTCACGAGAGATAGAAAAGATATTACTGTATTATTATCACTAAGAACATATAAATGGTGGAAAAAAAATAGTGACCGGGCAGGGATATGGTTTGGAGTATTAGTGGGTGTAAGAGGTTGTGTCCTATGGTCAATGGGACATAGCTTGATTACACTGCTTTTCCTATATGAGTCGGTTAAGCACCGGTCGTTGCATAAGGCTCTAGGCAAGTCACAGACTTACTATACCAAGCACATACTTGGTATGAGCGTAGAAAAGACATGTTGCTCTCTTATCGTGGATCCGGCTCTTTCTAGATTGACTAATTAGAGGCGGGGATGGTGGAGGTCCTTACACCGCACTGAGTCTGGGACTCAGGAGTGGGGGCTTAGAGTCTAAGTTTGGATAGAGACCTAGACACCCAGGACAGAAGGGTGATGGGTTAGTCCTGCTTGTGCCTAGGGTACAAGCAAGGCGTGTGTTTTCAAGGTACCCAGCTGGGAGCATTGATTCACGAATCACCGGGCGATCCAGTACGGCTTGTCTACGGTTTAGCATTGTAGTAAGATCCGAAAGATGGAAGGTGATGAAATGGAACTGATTGCTCAACTCCTGCTTGGAAAGTTGTACATGTGCTTACATAGAATGGTTAGTTAATGAACTAACACACTGCTAATAAAAATCAAATATAAGCACACACTTTTAGTAATGCTCCTATGGATGTAATAAACCCACAAGCCAGATAGCCTTGTATATCCTTGGAGTCTTTTCTTTCCTCCTGTCAGATAAGTCTTACTGAGTACAATTGAGTACTCGGGGTCTTATTTCCCCCTGTTGCAGGTGATAGGTGGATGCTAGAGCTGATTCTTGTGTGTGGATTTCTCCTGATGGGCTCAGAGAGGATTTTCTTTATGCTGCGATCATAGTTTTTATTTATAAATCTCACCAAATATTTTATTACATGAAAGTTTTATAATATGTTGTCATAGCTTATATATTAATGCTTCATCATTCCATGAGTAGATGTTTATTTCCGCTGTAACTCTGTTCACATGTTTATATTCCGTTGTTTAATTAAATTATTCATAACTCTGATAATATGATTATATTCTGTTGTTATAACAATAAATATTATACTATGATGTTGTATTAAAAGTGATGTAAGAAATGGTTAAGAATGGTGTAAGCTTTATTCTCTTATTTGTGATCCTGATGAAAAAATGTGGATTTTTGGGTTCTCCCCTAGGGTGTGTCCGACAGAACTACATAATTTGGTGTCCTCCCTTGGGTGTTTAGTGTCTAATGAAAGACAAGCACTCCTGGGAGGCATTAGATTATGCGATTCTGCCACAGCTGTTCCGCTTTGGCCAGGCCTTCTAGGTGGAGACACAGGCCAGAGTTGGAAGCGAGCGTTTGTTCCGCCTTAGCGAGGCCTTCCGGTCGGACATTGGATTGCCCTTCTGGCCTGTCGTCTAAGTATTTGGGCCAGCCCAGGAGTTGCGCGTCGTTCGCAATGTTGTCTGCTGGGCCGAACCTTTGGTGGAAAGCCGGTCAATGATGAACACCGGGTTTATGAACCCGACACAAAGCAAGCCCCTAAATTTGAATCTAAATTACCCACGTCTGCCAATATGAAAGATAGTTCAAAATAACCCCTAAAATTTGCATCTAAATTACCCATCTTTGCCATTATGAAACATAATTGAAAATAACCCTCTAGCTTTGTATCTAAGTTACTCAATCTACCATTATAAAAGATAATTTAAAACACCCCCTAATGATTTTATTAATTACCAATCTTTGTTATTATAAAACACAACGCAAAGTAACCTCCTAAGCTTGCATTTGAACAACCATATATGTCATTATAAAAAATAATATAAAGTATCACCTTTATATTTGTATCTACCTTAGTTGTTATAACAAATAAACAAAAATATCTCTTAAATCTACATGTAGATACTAATATATACTATTGCAGGAAATAAATTAATATTCATAAAGTATTTGAACATATATAGATTTCTAAAGTACAGACTTCTACATCCATGAAATTAAATAATTATAATTTATGTTTCACCATGTATACCAAGTAAACATGTATACGTTAGGATAAATATTAATTTTAATAGCTTATGACGCATGGAAAAATGTTCATTAACAAACCACATAGCGATAACACCGATAGTTCATTTTAATTTATATTAATACTAAAATGACAACTTGGCGGGGGTACTGGTAACAGCAACACACACAACGACCTGCCTCCTGTCTTGGCATAATTGTGATCGGATGGATATGCAAAAACAAAACCAAGGACTAATTGCGATTAGGAGGAGTAAACTATTGGGATTTCGATTCGTGGAGTGGCCAGAAAAGTGTATTGTGATCATGTTGTTCGTCTCGTCTACATGAAAAAGGCAGGGCAGGGTAAAGAAAAGAGTTTGTTTGGCAAGTGATTGACCATGAGACGGATGAGATGAATTGCAGGGGCTGAACTTTGACATCCATTTTGGGTTTGGTTGGGGTTGTTGGTCATGAGCTGAGATTGGAGATCGTCCACGGTCGGGGATGGTCGTCATAGTCGATCACAGGTCCCGACTAGACTAGGGCCAGACCACAGACCGGAGGTGATGGAATATCAGAATTGTTGGATCTGGGTCCGTTCGCTTCGCTGAAAAAATAAGCCGAAACGTTGTTCCAGCTGATATGTTGTGAGACAAAAATACTGTTCCGACTAAAAAAACAAGCCGAAAAAGACGGATTATAAGAGAAGCGAACAGGGCCAAGTCGAGCAGGGCAGTTACTAAAGATGCTTTTACATGTGTGCCATTAAAAAATTTATAATTACACACAGGCCATTAAAAAGTTGACCGCACACAGATGCCACCGTTCTAAACTTCTTTGCTCTCCAAGCCATTCCATCCGCATTCCGTTCATTTTTTACCGTTTGGAAGTCCTGACAAGTGGGTCAGGTCAGTCAAAACATCCATGATACCCCTCTCATCCTATCCCCCCCCCTCTCTCAAACTCGATCTCTCTTCTCGTGCGTGCGGCTGGGGCGGAGCTTGCCCGCGCCCGCGGCGGCCGGCCGGGGCCGAGCTCGCCCGCGCGCGCCCGTAGTGGCCGGGGCGGAGCTCGCTCGCGCCCACGCGCGCCCGCGGCAGTCGGAGCTCACCTTCTCGCATCACCTCCACGCACGTTGCGCCAGATCCATGGCGAGGACCGGCTACGGTTGCTCCACGCGCGGCGCCTCCTGGCTCTCGCCATCGCCGTTGGGGACGAGGCTGCCTCCATGCACGCTGGGGCCCTCGCCGTCACCGTCGGGGCTCATGTCGGTGTGCACGGGGGAGCTTCGCCCTCGGCTACCGCTGCTCACCCAGTCCATCCCAGCCATCTCCTTCTTCTTGGCCGCGGCGGTGCGAGAGGCGCGCCTGTACCTCGCCTGGGCACGGAGCGCGTGGCGGCACAACGCGGCGGGCACGCCCACGGCTACGAGCACGACGAGCTCCACCACCACGAAGGGGAAGCAGTAACACACCACGGCGCACTTGGCCGCCGTCCCGCCCGCCACTTCCCCGCACCACGGCAGCTCCTGCGCCCGCCGCCGCTCCCGCTCCTGCCGCGCTTCCACGGGCAAGGACCAACGCAGGCGACACTCCTCCTCCATCACCACCGCAGCCACCGCGGGCGAGGATGGCGACGCCGACCCTAGCTAAAAGGTCCTTATTTAGTTTTGGTAATTGAGTGACAACCTAGGTGGACTAATTGTGTTTATGTGAGATACATAGGTGATTAGTCCACAGGTACATGTGTGTGAGCAACATATGCCATAAAGGTGAAAATGGCTTGGAGATGTTGCAAAGCTCACACATGTGATGATGAAGGAGCTCATTACAAATGAGACATGACATTGAGTCATGTGATCAAGGTGGAGAAGATCAAGACATGACTTGGCTTGATGGACCGGTTGCAAGCATAAAGGGCAAGTTGGAGGCTTTGGAGCGATGGACCGTGTGGCGGTGAAACTTAAGCAAGACTTGGCGCCGATGGACAAAGGCAACGGTGAAAATCAAGTGAAGTCAAGATCGATGAACCAATATGATCACGTGATGATATCAAGTGGATCATATCATTGTTGATCATGTTGGTGCATGTGTTGCATTGACATTGGAGGAGATGGAAGGAATGCGCAAGGCAAAGGTATAACCTAGGACATTTCATTTGATCGGTCATAGGTGTGTAGAGAAGTTAATGACCGGATTTAGGATAGATGACTGTACTATCAAGAGGGGCAACTTATTTGCATATCAGTCATCTAGTGCCACTCGTGCGATCTAACTTTGCATCATCGCTAGGATCGAGCGGCGTGGCAAGTTGAGTGGCTAATCCTTTGGAAAATAATTATGAAAATACTAACACACATACACATGGTGGTATACACTTGGTTGTGTTGGCACATTTACAAAGGAGATAAAGTTGGAGTTGATGTGGATCAACTCGGCGATGAAACGGAGGCGAGAAAGGTTCGAAACTCCACTAGCGGAGTGTCCGCCCGTAGAGTGCGGACACTCCAACAGGGCCACCGGCGCCCTGTATAGAAAAGATAGGGTTTCATAGTATGCACCGGACACTAGTCACGCAGTGATAGGACGCTGGGGTCCTGCGTCCGGTTAGTGGCAGCAGTGAAGGCGTAGGTATCGGTCGTCGATCGGAAGCTGGGTCACTTCATGACCGAACGCTGAGTGGCTGTGTCCTGTCCCACTGACAGGGCAGCACAGAGAAGAGGAGAAATGACCGGACGCTGATGCCGTGTCCGATCATGTCCGGTCATGAATTTTCACCTCTGGAAGCTTACTCGAAGTGACCGAATGCTGGGGTCCTACGTCCGGTCACTTTGAGCAACAGCATCCGGTCATCACTTGACCATTGAGATCAAGTGACTGAGGTTGAACGGAGGCAACACGTGGCTAGCATCCGTTGACCGGACACTAAGGTCCTGCATCTGGTCGATTCGACCAGCACGTCCAGTCACCCCGAGTTTTGCCCAATGAAGGGGTAATGTCTAGTTTAGCCCGTGGGGCTATAAATAGAAGGTGGCCTCGGCCATGGATGGACATGAGCACCTCGGGGGACTTTGTGTCCATGCTTGTGAGTGCTTGGGAGCCCTCCATCTCACATATGCCTAATAGTGATCATTCAATTGTGTGAGAGAGCGATTCTAGTGCGATTGTATCGTGAGGTTGCATCGAGTGGCACTAGGTGATCAAGTTGCAAGCCAGTGGTGCTTGTTACTCTTGGAGGTTGCCACCTCCTAGACGGCTTGGCGGTGGTCTCCGTCAAAGCCCACAAGAAGCTTGTGCGGTGCTCTGGAGAAGAGCTTTGTGAGGAGCATTGTGCTCGCCCCGCGGGAGCCGCGAAGAGTAACTCTAGTAAAGCGTGTCATTGAGCTACCCTCATTTTTAGGGTAGGTTCTTGCGGTGCCCGACGTGCGGGCTTGGCGGGTGATGCCAATTAGTCGCCGAACCACCAAGTGGGCGGTCGACACAACAGAAACTAGCGTGTTGGCAAGCACATGAACCTCGGGAGAAAAATCATCGTATTAACTTTATTCTTCCTATTGGTTTGCATCCTCGTTACACAAGCTTGTAATTACTTTCATATACATTGTGCTTGTGTAGTTGCTCTTGTAATTAGTTTGCTTGTATAGCTTACTAGTTACCTTCTTACTTGTGTAGTATAGAAGTAGCTCCCTTGCGTGATTAATTTGGTTTGTGTAACTTTGTTAGTCACTTTGCTTAGTTTGTGTAGCTAAGTATTTGCGCTCTCTAATTTAGCATTGGTTGCCTTGTTATTGGGTATTGCTAGTGAGCTTAGTTGGCTTTGTGCTTTTGCTTACTAGCATGTGTAGGAGCTCTCTCATTGCTTGAAATACTAGTGGCATAGGTCTGTCTAACCTTACTCTTAGAATTGGTTAGATGAGCTCTAGCTACCGCGACACATTTGTTGCTTAATTAAGATATTTGCAATGTGCTAGAGAACATAGATAGAGGGGTGTAGTCTTGGCTAGACCGACAGTTTTAATTTCGCACTTATTTCGGTTAGCTGACACGATTAAGTTTTAGAAACGACTATTCACCCCCCTCTAGTCGTCATCTCGACCCTACACCAGCCCCCGCCCCGTGGACGTGGACGCGCACGCCGACCGCCGGTGGCTGCGTTGCTGCTTCTGGTGCTGGTGCTCGTGGCGCCGGCCGTCGCGTGCATGCTCCCCCACAGGCCTCGGCCATCGTCGTCCCTGATCGCGCGCTGCTCGTCGTCGTCTCCGCGCCGCCGTCAGAGACCGCGGCGCACCGCCATCAGAGACCGCGGCGCACCGCCATCACCTGGAGATTCGTGCGGGGGAGAGCGAACGGGCGGTCAGCCGAGGGAGGAGACACATTCGTCCGCGCCGCCAGCGCCGCGACGACGAGCAGGAGCACGGGGAGCACCAAACGGAGGCGCAAGAGAAAGAGAGAGAAAGAGAAAGTTTGGGTGGCTGACAAACGGACCCCACGGTTGGGTAAAACGGTCATTTCACCTATCTGTTTGTCACCGTGAAATAGAAAAGCAGACGGAATGGCCTGTAGAACAAAGAAGTTCAGAACGATAGCATCTGTGTGTGGTCAACTTTTTTAATGGCCTATGTGTAATTATAATTTTTTTAATGGCATACAGGTAAAAACCTCGTTACTAAATGCTCTTCTCTGTTTCAGAAAGTGCATGACAGTAACAGAGACGGTCGGGCTAGCTGCCTCAACGCTTTCAGCTGAAAATGACCGCGACCGCCATTCACCGACGAGAATGTAATGTAATCAATGCAAGGCACTCCATTCTCCCACCCTTTATAATTTGTTCAGATTGCATTTCTAATCCTTTTTGTTTTGATGGGCAGAGCTGGAGCTGCCTGCCTGCTCTGTTGTGGTAGACTGGTAGGTTCCAAGTAGACGGGCGCGGTACCGAGCTATCCCAATAACAACACCTAAAATACAAAACATATTCGACCTTTGGTACCGCTACCGGCAAAAGGTTTAATACTTATTCGGTATTTTCTTCAACAACTAGACTTAAAAGAGAATTCTTTCCGTGAATGAGTTTTTAGAAAAGAGTATATTCATATTTGGGTTGTATCTTTCAGGTAATTAAAATGAATCTCTTATATAGGTACTTTGTTGGGAGAGTGATTTTTGGTCTCTCCCTGACCAATCAGCCAAGGTTGCTGGTTGGAAAGCAGGTTTGCCATCCATCCGCGATCGATCCACGCGGATGTGGCCGAACCGTGGCTGCGCGCCGCCCATGACGCGCCGTCGTCAGCCGTCAGCCCACGACACGGCACGGCCGAGCAAGAGAAGATGCCGTGGGCAAGCTACAGTGCCAGGACATTAATAAGGATCGCCATCGAAGGGAGCGAGAGAGACTAGTAGAGTGAACATACTCCTACTGTCCTAGTACATGGCTGATGACTTGCGGGATTGATTTGAATTGAAGCGGACGTCCACACACGGTCCCGTCGACATGCAGCCTGTTCATTTTAGCTGAATTGGCTTATAAACTATAGCTAAAAGTACTACTAACTGATTTGATGTAAGAGAAAAATACTGTTTAAGACATAAATTATAAGCCAGATACGAGCGATGCAGCTGAAACGATCATGCTGGTGGCGCGTTGCTGGCCAGCCATGCCTACACGGACGGCTACACCACACTAGCTCTTAACAATGCAACTCCGCGTCAACCGAAAGCGAGCTCTAGCCGAGGACGGGTCGGGGCGCGCGATCCGTCCGCTTCGCTCCATCAACCCAAAAGAATTGATGGAAATATCGCGTCGTCGACCGGACGGCCTGTGTGCGACGGCGACGTGCGTTTTTCGCACAGCTACAACAGAGCTAGCGGCTCTAGTTGCATTGCGTGCGCGCGCGCGCTGGCGGAGGACTTTTGGCGGGTGTCCGGCCTGCCAATCATGCCAAAAGAGGCGTCGTCGTCGTCATCTTTACTGGAGAGCTACAGTAGGTTGGCGCAGCGAATCACGCTCATCCATCATCAGCTGCAGCTCGGACGAGAGAGCGAGCGAGTGAGGTCCGGTCGTCTCCGGTTCCGGTAGTGACGACAGATTCTTCCGTGGGGCTTGGACTGCCTTTTACTTTAGCCCTGTTGATGGGGACCGGGTGCAATGTACGTACGTTCTAACGTGCCTGCCGAGTGGTGCATGCGTGGGTTAGGGTCCCGGTTACATTGTGCTTGTCTAGTGCCGTGGTAAGTGCGCGGCATGTCGCGAGCTTTTGCACTCTTGGTTAGGTTCGGGCGTTCGGCAAGCTAGTTAACCGCAGCCGGCGATCGGGCGAACCTGTGTCGTCGTCCACTCCGGCCGGTCCACTCCATGCAATGCATGCCGGCCGCCGGGTCGGGTACGTCCTGTGCGGCACGCACGAGTGAGGTAGTCGATGTACCAGTGTCGAGGAGCAATACCCAAAAAGGAAGAGCTAATGATCATCAACATTGATTTATCCGAGCAGTCAAAAGCGCAACTACAGCACCAATCGACCCTAGGTGCGCGGGCTTCGCCTCTCCCGGCCTCTAGGAGAGCACTCCGCCTTGCCCGACCTCTAGAGCGGTCTCCGCCTCGCCCGACCCCGATGCCGAGGGCTCCGCCTTGCCCGACCTCTGGGGGTGGGATCCCCCTCGCATCAACCCCGAGGCCACGAGCTCCGCCTCGCCCGACCTCTAGGGGCGGGCTCTGCCTCACCCGACCCCTGGGGCGGTCTCCGCCTCGCCCGATCCCGAGGCCGTGGGCTCCGCCTCGCCCGACCCCTGGAGCGGTCTCCGCCTCGCCCGACCCCAAGGCCGCTGTCGGGGACCTAATACCGGGGTACCCCAGAAGGTGGAACCAATAACCATCGAACGTTAAAAACTTCTGGACGGACAAGGGCGCCGCCATGTTCCTTGCCCGAATGACGGAAGTTTGGTTCCGCCTCGCCCGACGCCTTTGGGCCAGCCCCGCCTCGCCCGAGGGCTAAGGGCTAGTCTCAGCCTCGCCCAACGCCTTTGGGCCAGCCCCGCCTCGCCCGAGGGCTAAGGGCTAGTCTCCGCCTCGCCCAACGCCTTTGGGCCAGCCTCTCCTCGCTCGAGGGCTAAGGGCTGGTCTCAGCCTCGCCCGACGCCTTTGGGATAGCTCCGCATCGCCCGAGGGCTAAGGGCTAGTCTCTGCCTCGCCCGATGCCTTTGGGCCAGCTCCGCCTCGCCGAAGGGCTGAGGGATAGACTCCGCCTCGCCCGACCCCCGAGGGGCGGGCTCGGTCTCGCCCAAGGGATAAGGACTGGTCTTCGCCTCGCCCGATGACCGAGGGCGAACCTCGCCCCGCTCGATGTCTAAAGACTGGTTTCGTCTTGCCTGACAACTTCTCCCCGTTCCCTCATGGTGATGGGTACAGGGCAAGATAAGACGTTCGGGTCAACCACGGCTTCAAGGACCATACCCTGCGCCCCGGTAGGAAAGGTACTACCAGGGAACGACGGGACGGGTGCTTTAGACTCTTCCGAGCGTAGCAGAGCCTGAAAAGTATTGTAGGTGCGTGCTCTTCGCCCTGTAGAGTTGTAGGCGCCGCCTACAGCTCCGGGACACGGAACCCGACGAAGATATACAACAACCACTACGCTCCAGAAAAGGATTTGCGATCTCCACAAATGACGGATACCCCGTCACCACGTTATGGTCCCAAGGGAGCGGCGCCCACTTTCCACCCCCTCGGGTTCACCGGATCGGAGCACACACTTCAGCCTCCGGACGCCCTCTCCGATCGGAAGACCTTGCCCACAGCGCTACTCCGGACCCTGACCCCGCGTCCCTCCGACAAAGATTCATAGGAACCAGAAGGCGTACGGAGCAAGACTGGGCAAGGCTCATAAGTCAAAGCCACTGCACTACAGTCCATACCCTACGAGGAGCAGTGCTCTGTAACCATCCTGACATTCTACAGAGGCATCGACAGTATTGTAGACGCTTATCATCCTTTCGCACCCATCAGAATGGGCAACCAGGCTGGGTAGATGTGAGCCACAAGGCTAGGTAGAGTACGCATCCTAGCCCTCATGCTTGTAAAGCCATCCCCTTCATCTATAAAAGGGGATGCGCTTCCTCCAACAAAAGGGGGGATTTTTGGACAGCACAATGCACAACACACAACACACACAGTCAAGCTGCTATCAAGCTCTTGGCCTCCTTTCGACCCTTCCATCAGAGACTTGGGACCAGTCCCTCTCTCGATCATTTGTACCCCCTACTACGAACCGTTTTTGGTGCTAATAACACGAGTAGCAACAAACTGGACGTAGGGACATTTAGCCCGAACCAGTATAAATCTTGTGTCCTTTAGCGCACCATCCGAGCCTAATGCACATTACTATAAATCTACTTGCCGGTGCTTGTACGAAACACCGATAGTTGGCGCGCTAGGTAGGGGTCTTTGCGCGTCCCAAATCAGGCTTCGGATGGCCACCCACTCAATCAGTTGGGTCGCAGGCGCACACATATGTTTCGGTAACCTAGATTTCATCGTTACACTAGGAGGAGGGCTAGCGCTGGCCCACATGGTCGCACAGTCCCTCCCTTCTGTCAGCCTTAGCCACCAGAGGCTCAGGGGCCAGTCAGGCGACTCTTTTGGACCCCAGTTGTCTAGGGAGGACCCGCACTGCATCACCCTATCCCCAAAAGACCCTGTACGGAATGCCCTGACAGCGTTTCCGTTCGGTCTCCGCAACATTGTGGCGACTGCTGGCCACCTTCTGGCACTACGTATGGTTCAGCCGCCCATGGACAATGAGTTCGTAGGGACGATCGGACATGATACGGAGACTCTCCACAGGCTCCTCACCGAGGAGCTAGGATCATTGTCCAGCTTGGACTCCAGCAGAGGGAGCCACCACCCTTCCCGGGAATGCTTTATGGCGCAGACCCCCGAGGGGCACATCGAAAGTGTTTCCGGGGAAGAGGCCACCCCGACAAGCAACCCTGGCAGCAGGTCCAGGGAGGAGACGGCGGCCCCATCTTGCCTAAGGATGGAGTAGCTGAGGGCCTGCAAGCTGGAGATCGATGAGGTCGGGCAAGGGCTTGTCTGGGAGTACGTGGACATCAATCGCGAGATTGAATGCCGTGAAGACAGGGCACGCGCGCGCACGCCATGGCCCGCACCGTACACCAAAGGATCCTCACAGATGATGGGACCCTTCCTCACTTCGCTCGGTGAAGGGTCGAGATGGCGACTAGAGGGGGGGTGAATAGTCTTTTCTAAAACTTAATCGCGTCGGCTAACCGATACAAATGCGGAATTAAAACTATCGGTCTAGCCAAGACTATACCCCACTATATATGTTCAATAGCACCTTGCAAAGATAACAATTATGCAACAAAGGTGCCGGGCTAGCTAGAGCTCTCCTAAACAATTCTAGGAGCAAGATTACACAAACCTAGGCCACTAGTACTGTCGATGTTTTACCACTGGCAACCTGCCATGGGAGTACCCGGGGCGGTGATTTGTTCGGAGGGGTATCGGCGTTTGCAGGAACTCGATGGTAAACACAGGGAGACAACGATTTATACTGGTTCGGCACGCCGGAAAATCACGGCGCCCTACGTCCAGTGTGGCGTGGATAGTGTATTGCGCCCTGCGCTATTTGTTGTGGTTGTGAGTTCTGTCGGTTATGTGTGTGTGTCCTGTGTCTCTTATCTGCCGATCTAGGGACCCCTGCCCTCCTTTATATAGTTCAGGAGAGGCGGAAGTCCTAGTCGGTTACAAAGTAGAGATCCTAGTAGGATTATGTGTAACTAGTTCTAGTAGGATTACATGTAGGGAATCCTAGTTGGACTAGGTCTTCTTCTCTCTTCTCCGTGCGAAACCCCATGGGTCCCGTATCGACAAGCCCCCGAGCATCTCATGGATGAGCTTCGGAAGCCTTCTTGTTCTTCTTGGTCTTCGTTGAGTTGTTGTAAATCCATTCGAGGTTCTTCTTGAAGTGAAACCTTGAGATGGTCTTCTTTGTCTTTTCTTTGGCTGATGTGCACTTTTGGATAAAAGTGCACTTAGTGAGTGTAGCCTCCGAGCCTCTTGCTTGTTGGGACAAGAAGCCAGAGGGTCCCTTTAGTCTTCTTGGTTGCTCCGAGTTCTTTTTCGGTGGGTGCAATTTTTCGTAAAAATTGCACTCACTGAGTGTAGCCCCCGAGCCTCTTGCTTTTGCTTGCAAAAGTTGGAGGGTCCAGATTCTTGTCTTCAAAAAAATTTTTGGGGTTATGTATCCCGCAGCCCCCGAGCCTTCTCCGAGTACTTTTCTTTAGAATAGAAATCGGATGAAGGGTCTTGATGTGTTGTCTTTGTTGTAGTCTTGAGTACTTGTATTCTTGGTCTTTCATCCTTGAATTCGAGCCCCCGAGCTTAGTTTTTTGACTAAGCCGTGATGCTCTTCCGAGTTGTTTTTTATTCAATGAGGTCGTTTCTAGACTTCTCTGGTTCTTGATGTCCCTCTTCCAGGTTGTTTGCACTTCGTCCAGGTTCTTTCTGAATTTGTATGTACCTCATCCGGGTTGTTTTTTTATCAATCCGGGTTCTTTCTGAAATGTTCTTCCAGGTTGTTTTTGATTCATCCGGGTTCTTTCTGATCTTGTCTTGGTTCTTGCCGCACCTCTTCCGGGTTGTTTGCACTTCGTCTAGGTCCTTTCTGAACTTGTATGTACCTCATCCGGGTTATTTTCTGATCAATCCGGGTTCTTTCTAAATTTGTCTTGGTACTTGCAGCACCTCTTCGGGGTTGTTTGCGCTTCGTCCAGGTTCTTTCTAAACTTGTATGTACCTCATCCGGGTTGTTTTCTGATCAATCCAGGTTCTTTCTGAATTTGTCTGTATCTCATCCGGGTTGTTTTTTTTAATCAATTCGGGTTCTTTCTGAAATGTTCTTCCAGGTTGTTTTTTATTCATCCGGGTTCTTTCTGATCCTGTCTTGGTTCTTGCCGCACCTCTTCCAGGTTGTTTGCACTTCGTCCAGGTTCTTTCTGAACTTGTATGTACCTCATCCGAGTTGTTTTCTGATCAATCTGGGTTCTTTCTGAATTTGTCTTGGTACTTGCAGCACCTCTTCGGGGTTGTTTGCGCTTCGTCCAGGTTCTTTCTGAACTTGTATGTACCTCATCCGGGTTGTTTTCTGATCAATCCGGGTTCTTTCTGAATTTGTCTTGATTTCTGTTCCCAACTTATCTGGGTTGTTTTTCCTGATCTCATGGTACCAATGTAGCTCTCCTGCATGTTAAACATAAAAATATGTTATAAATAACATTCCGGATATAAAGTGGGGAGCATGTCCCATATTTGAATAATCAATCAGGGGCGGGGCCCCGGCATTATGAAATGCATATAAACTTTTTGCGTCTTGCTCTTGCTAGGCCATGCAAATTCCTCAGGTAGTGTCCTGTTACGTTTAAGCACTTGAATCTCTGGCGTATGGTTTAGAGGTTCATGACGTGACCATGTGAGCCTGGTACTCGGTTCGTGACCGTCCATGTGAGTAGACAAGCTTCACGGATTAAGGCGTGTTCTACCTGAGGAATTCGGCGACCGTTAAGAGAAGACCTAGAGCGATATGTTTGCTCGCATGATGATTTTTTTTGAATGTTGAGCACTATGTTTGCTCGCATGATGATTTTTTGTGTCTTCCCTTGCTAGGTCGGTTAATTTCCTAGGTAGTAGCCTGTTACGTTTAAGCACTTGAATCTCGCGTTTGGTTTAGAGGTCCATTGACGTGACCACCCATATGGTTCAGAGGTTCTTTGACGTGACCATCCGTATGGTTCAGAGGTTCATTTGACGTGACCATCCATTCGAGAAAACAAGCTTCACGAATTAAGGCTTACTATCCGAGGAAACTAACAGCCGTTAGGGGAAGATGATATGGCCACAGAGCCATACGAATAATATCTGAAATGTAAAAAATTAAAGCGTTACTTAGCTTGGTTCATGGCAGAGTTGTCCATCACCGCAGCCGAGTTGTTTGCGTTGCATTCGGCGCGGCGTGCAGCCAAGTAGTTGGAAGGAGATTTGATAGCTCTCTTGTCGCCGGATGTAGTCGAACACCTTGAAGTAGTCGAACAGTTCTGTCGAGTACTTTGCTGATGAGGTGAACCGGCTGAGTGATCGTGGTTTTTTTTACAACAAGCGATCGCGGTATGTTGAGTACTCGGAACAACTCAGAACCCGTCGCGTGTACTCTGAAGTCGCTGCCGAGTATCAGGAAGCCGTTGTCGAGTACCCGGTTGAGTCCGAGTAGTGGGAGTAGTCCATCAAGCGTCACACGGTAGAGTCGTCGAGCTGTTGTTGTGATCGGCGCTGACGGCGTGGGGGCGGTGCACCCTTCCAGCTTGACGTGAGCCTTCTTGTTGACCCCCTCCTTTTTTTTGAGGCAGTCGTAGACATCTGTTCGTGCACGAATATATACACGTATACGTTGCCATTGGCCTTGCTTTGCTTTGTCATTTTGGCTTGCATGGTGAGGTAAGTTGCTCCCTGGTAGATTCTTGATGGAGCCGAGCTGTCGTTGTGTGCATGTAGCCGAACAACCCGGTGGATCTTGATGCAGCGATGCAATTTGCTTGTGGTCTTGGACATCTTGTTAGCTTCTGGCTTGGTTCTGATTTGGCTGGATGGCTTGTTATGTATGTACGTGTATGTACACCTTCTTTATTTGCATCTTGAAGTGGTTGGACATCGTGGTGAATTCTCGTCATCTAGTTCTTGACCAGATCCATTCCAGTTGAGTTGTCAATGTGCCTTCTCCATGTATATTTGCATATATATGCGTATATGAAAAAACCAAATATTAATACGCTGATTGCTTTTGGCTAGCTTGCTGCTTGTGTCATCCTTGTAGCATCCTTTGCATGTACTTTGAGCAGATGGATATCGTCTTGTCTGTCATAGTAGAATTTGTATCCGATGCTAGGACTTTTTGCTTGATATAGTACTCGGCTTGGATAGAATTGGCCCTAGGACTTGTACGTGCTTGCTTCTAAACATTGTATTAGCTTGTGTACGGAACCTTTGTCGCTTTGCTGATGTATACGTCATCCCATATTTTCTCTTATGAATCTGCCTGATGTCGTCTTACTCTATGTCCTATTCTAGATAGGTTGTCCGTGATGGAGTTGAATCATCCTGGAGTTGAGTAAATTAATTCTATTCGGACTTGGCACCGTGATCAGACCGAAGCTGATTCTAGTTCGGCTTGCACTTGTCCTCCAGTGGCTCCGTGTATCGCCCAGCTGCTTGTACTATGCCTCGAGACGTCGGGTTGCTGTTAGTGTACGCGCACCTTCCTAGCGGCAGCCTGAACGATCGATTGGATGTACGAGGACGTCGCCGAGAACATGCGCTTCAGCGAGTTGTCGAATGATGCCAATGACAGCCGCGACGAATCTTGATCTTGAGCCACAGCGAGTTATCGACGACGTTGACGAGAGCCGCGGCGAGTTGTCGACAAGGCCGACGAGGGTCACGGCGAATCTTTATTTTGAGGTCCACCGAGCTCTCGAACGCAAAGCGCCGAGGCCCCCTACCTGGCGCACCAGCTGTCGATGTTTTAACACCAGCAACCCGTCACGGGGTACCCGGGACGGTGATTTGTTCGGAGGGGTATCGGCGTCTGCAGGAACTCGATGGTAAACGCAGGGAGACAACGATTTATACTAGTTCGGCACGCCGGAAAATCACAGCGCCCTACGTCTAGTGTGGGGTGGATAGTATATTGCGCCCTGCACTATTTGTTTTGGTTGTGAGTTCTGTCGGTTATGTGTGTGTGTCCTGTGTCTCTTATCTGCCGATCTAGGGACCCCTGCCCTCCTTTATATAGTTCAGGAGAGGCGGGAGTCCTAGTCGGTTACAAAGTAGAGATCCTAGTAGGATTATGTGTAACTAGTTCTAGTAGGATTACATGTAGGGAATCCTAGTTGGACTAGGTCTTCTTCTCTCTTCTCCGTGCGAAACCCCATGGGTCCCGTATCGACAAGTACTTTAAGCGACAAGGGAGCTCCTACACATGCTAGTAAGCAAAAGCACAAAGCTAACTAAGCTCACTAGCAATGCTCAATAACAAGGCAACCAATGCCTAATTAGAGAGCACAAATACTTAGTTACACAAACTAAGCAATGTGACTAACAAGGTTACTAAAACCAAATTAGCCACGCAGGGGAGCTACTTCTATGCTACACAAGCAAGAAGGTAATTAGCAAGCTACACAAGCTATCTAATTACAAGAGCAACTACACAAGCTTAATATGTATAAAAGTAATTGCAAGCTTGTGTAATGGGGATGCAAACCAATGGGAAGAACAAGGTTGACACGATGATTTTTCTCCCGAGGTTCACGTGTTTGCCAACACGCTAGTCCCCGTTGTGTCGACCGCTCACTTGGTGGTTCGGCGGCTAATTAGCATCACCCGCTAAGCCCGCACGTCGGGCGCCACAAGAACCTACCCCTTAAGTGAGGGTAGCTCAATGACACGCTTTACTAGAGTTGCTCTTTGCAGCTCCCGCGGGGCGAGCACAATGCCCCTCGCAAGCACTTCTCCGGAGCGCCGCACAAGCTTCTTGCGGGCTTCGACGGAGACCACCACCAAGCCGTCTAGGAGGTGGCAACCTCCAAGAGTAACAAGCACCACCGGCTTGCAACTCGATCACCTAGTGCCACTCGATGCAACCTCATGATGCAATCGCACTAGAATCGCTCACTCACACAATCGAATGACCACTATCAAGTATATGTGTGATGGAGGGCTCCCAAGCACTCACAAGCATAGACACTAAGTCCCTTGAGGTGCTCAGCACCAGCCATGGCCGAAGGCCACTTCTATTTATAGCCCCAAGGGCTAAACTAGCCGTTACCCCCTTCACTGGGCAACGGTCGGGCCGACCGGACGCTCCGGTCGTGTTGACCGGACGCTGGACCTCAGCGTCTGGTCGCTCGCAAACGACCACGTGTCCCGATTCCAACAGTCACTTGACCTGACCGGACGCAGCAGCTATAACTAACCGGACGCTGGACCCTCAGCGTCCGGTCGTTTCCAGTAAGCTCCCGAGCATGACCGGACGTGTCCGATCGAACGCGATCGGACGCAGCCAGCGTCCGGTCACTCTCCAGCTACTGCTACACTCCACATCAGCGCGACCGGACGCAGCCTGCCAGCGTCCGGTGCATTCAGATCCAGCGTCCGGTCAGTTGACCGACGCCAGCATCTTCTCCATTCTCTTCACCCTTGCTCAAGTGTGCTAACCACAAGAATTTGCATCCGGCGCAATAGAAAATAGACATTCCATTTTCTTGAAAGCGCCCCTACAAACACCACCGCCTTTGTAAATGTGCCAACACCACCAAGTGTACACCACCATGTGTAAGTGTGTTAGCATTTTCACAATCATTTCCCAAAGGATGTTAGCCACTCAACTTGCCACGCCACTCGATCCTAGCGACAATGCAAAGTTAGATCACTCGAGTGGCACTAGATGACCGATATGCAAACAAGTTTGCCCCTCTTGATAGTACGGCCATCTATTCTAAACCTAGTCATAAACTTCTCTGCACACCTATGACCGGTGAAATGAAATGCCCTAGGTTATACCTTTGCCTTACGCATTCCATTCCATCTCCTTAAATGTCGATGCAACACATGCACCAACACGATCAATAATGATATGATCCACTTCATATCATCACATGATCATATTGGTTCATCGATCTTGACTCTACTTGCTCTTCACCGTTGCCATCGTCCATCGGCGCCAAGTCTTGCTCAAGCTTCACCGCCACGCGGTCCATCACTCCAAAGCCTTCGACTTGCCCTTCACGCTTGCAACCGGTCCATCAAGCCAAGTCTTGTCTTGATCTTCTCCACCTTGATCACATGACTCAATGTCATGTCTCATGTGCATTTAAGCTCCTTCATCATCACATGTGTGAGCTTTGCAACATCTCCAAGCCATTTTCACCTTCATGGCATATGTTGCTCACACACATGTACCTGTGGACTAATCACCTGTGTATCTCACATAAACACAATTATTCCACCTAAGTTGTCACTCAATTACCAAAACCAAACAAGGACCTTTCACTCGGGCGAGCCAAAACATCACCATAGTAACCGCCTTGCTGCATGGTCTACCGGAGGCCACGACGTCCGAGGATCGCCGCGCCCGCTGTGGGGGATAGACCCCCGGGTACCACAAGATGGTACATGGGCCGCACCATCCGAGGTGGCCCGGCCCGTGAGATCAAGACGTGCACGGCGCTGCTTGGCGTGCACCGCAAGACATTGTAATAGTACCAAATAGGATACTTTACTTGTAACCTTGTCCCTTCGGAGTATATAAGGAGGGGCAAGGGTCCCCTAGAGGACAGATCCATACAGATCATATAGTATACATCTCAATACAATACACCAAAGACACAGGACGTAGGGTATTACGTCGATCAGACGGCCCGAACCTGTCTAAATCGTTGTCTCTGCGCCTTGTGTCACCATCTGGTTCCTGATTACACGCATCCTACCGATAATCTACCACCACGGGCACCCCCCTCGGTGGACTGCCGACCATATTTCGTCGACAGTGGCGCGCCAGGTAGGGGCCCCCCTTTTAGGGGTTGTGCGCGCTAATTCCATGGCGAACCAGATGGCGTACCTCAAGATCAATATTACGTTCTCGGGGATCGACCTTCGATTCTGTACGGGAATTTCCTCATCGTCATCGTCTGCGACGATTCAGCTTCTCGCGTGCTTCGGTACGCAAAGCGCCAGGGCCCGGTGCGATCGCCTCGTCCTGTTCGTGAAGCACTCGGACAAATCATCAAAAGCGTCATCGGCAAGCACCATGACCAGGCTGAGAGCCTAGCTCGGACTAGTATGCAAGATCAGACTCAGTCCTGGGTCCACACATCTCCGTAGCGTGCGGCTAAGGAAGGGTCCAGGCCACGGATTGGAAAAGGCCTTGACGACGAAGTTTCTGCATACGTGCAGGAGGCTCCAAGCAATCACCAGAGGAGGCAATATGCATCAGCCATGCAAACAAGGATTTGCATGTGCTCATGTACGTGCATATACATGCACAGAGTTGCTCCTACCAACTACGATTCGGATCTGATCTACACCGCCATGCAAGTTAGTTTTCACGTAGCTCAGACATGCAAGGGGATTGACTTGCATATACATGCATCATTACCTTCGCGATCATGTGCATGGCTACTACTTGGTGCCGTTCCACACGTACAACGCCGCAGTCGTCGAAGCAATTCAAGATCAATTCTTCTACGCAGCAAGTCGCCCGACCACATCGAGCCACCCGACGAGCCATGTCGAAAGCGATCGAGCCGCTGAGCGAGCCGTCCGAGCTCACGTCGACCACGTCCCGAACAGCTCCGCCGAGCTCCGACCACGTCGACCAAAGACCACGCAAGTTCGTTAAGGACAGTAACGATCCTTCGGCTTGCATGCAAGCATGCCCATGCGTGGGTCACGTATATCAATATGGAACAAGCTAAGTCATGTTTCCTATTTCAATTAACTATTCTATGCATATATATTGGATATATCTACATCTACGTAACTATTTTTGGCAGGTGCTAGAACTCCGACCAGGCGTATCTAGCAGCAAGCAGCCAAACGACGGCAAGCCAGCAAGGAGGTCGTGCAAAGCTAGCTGGTCGACCGTACGGATCAGTTAGCACATATGCATGATTGTTCGGAAATTAATACGTACATGGTTATGTACCATTGTATTAACCAACATCAAGCAAGTTGCTGATCCATGGCGAACCAGATGGCGTACCTCAAGGCCAACGTCGTTTGTGGCAACTCATCTTGCTGCGACGGCCTCCTTCAACAACATCTACGACAAATCGGCGGCGGCGTTCAACATCGTGCGCGGCTGCCGTCATCAAATCCATCCGCAAGTCGGAGCTTGACTGGTGGTCGATGAATTCATCGCCCGATTGTGAACCACGACGCTGCACTCGTTGCCTCCTTGGCTACACTCTCCAACAGCCTGGGCCCATCGCCGCAAGTCCAGATTGGATCAGAAGCTCGATACCTGTCTCGGCGATACGCCTAGTCGGAGCCAACGCTCAAGAGCTGAGATCAGCACCGCGGGCACACGTACATGCAAGCTAACTACGAATGTCTAGGATACTTGCACGTGCATGTGCACGCATGTATCTATCGTGCTCCAGGCACAGCTCGTTGAGCCATCAAGGGAGACAGCGAGCTGTTAAAGCTATCTAGCGAGTCACGATGAGCCGTGTTGAGCCACGTCGAGCCGTTGAGCGAGCCGCGCCGAGCCACAAGCGAGCCACGTCAAGCCATCTCTCGAACATCGCAACACGCCGACTACATCCACCGATCGTCAATAAAGCTAAGTATTATTTTTAATTGAAAATTTCTTCGATCATCGTACACCTCCGCCGACCACCCTAAGGGTGCGCTCCGCGTCGAATTTTCTCCATACATACAATCCAAAACATGTATAAGTTTTTACAACGGTTCGCCGATACGTTTTCCTTCCTGCTTGAGAATCCCAGAGCCGGCACTGTCTCCGGCTCCACCCCACGCGTGCATGAGAGTCCGCCCTCTGCGCTACGGGTAGTCGGCAGTCGCTCCCTGGTAACACTGGCACTCTACGCGCGGCAGCGTTCCGTACCTCGCGCTACGAGATGTTGGTCAGCCCAGAGCTGGCGCATTCTCCAGGACAGGTTAATACATCGCGCTACGCCGCTACATAACAAAAGGGCTAAAAACAGCTAATGTTATTTTTCGAATATTACACCAAGTATAATTCATCGCCAAGTGTTTGCTTCACCTCCTACAGAGAGGTCAATATATTTCGTACATCATCATGTACTACCGCTCTCCGTGTTTATTTTTTCAGGAACATACTTCGGTCAAACAAGCTCATGCTTCGGGGCTCGCCAAGACCACTACGGTGCTCGAGGACTCTGGCCAGACCACCCTCGTGCTCAGGGACTCGCCAGACCACTCCGTGCTCTGGGACCCTCGGGGACTCGCCAGACCACTCCGTGCTCTAGGACTTCTGGCCAGACCACTTCGTGCTCGGGGACTGCCTCGATCACTCTCCGACCACAGCTTGGGGACTTCGTCGCTCGCTCCTCGACCTGTGCTCGGGGACTGCCTCGATCACTCTCCGACCACAGCTTGGGGATTTCGCGTCTCAACTACATGCAACTGACGACTCGCATACAGTTGGGATATTTTTTTTTCTCCTTTAGACCTTGCTACAAGGCTCATACCTCGCCTTACAGCAAGCTCGGGGACTACATCCACGGGCTACTATTTCTCGTCGCAGGGGCCAATCTCAGAATCTTTGTCCAATGGATCTCAACAAGACTGCACGCAAGCGGCGCTGCCATCAAGTCGCGACATGTCGCTATTGGAGGCAATGTACATGCCCTTGCGTCAAGTCCACATGTGCACGTCCATGCGAGATGATCATCAGCAAGCAAAGGCCACATCTACAGTGCCATGCAATGCAAGCTCCATACAAGCTAATCAATTGTTGAGCTGAGACTTGCATGTGCTCGTACACGTGCGTATACATGCACAGAGCTGCCCCTACGAACTACCACCAGATTCAAAAGATCCTATCAAGACTACGCGTCGACTCCATGCAGAAGATGAAAAGCATCACCGACTCCAAATATGAAGACCACATACAAATCTACACCATCGCCGATCGTGAGCTGTCCGAGTCTCCGACCACGTCCCGAGCGGCTCTGTCGAGCTCCGACCACATCGATCGCCAGACCACGTCGCAATGATGATTGCCGCGAAGAACGGCGCTGTGACAACCGTGACCATCGTCGTGCGACAAGTCGGAAAGCTCGAGGACCGGACAACTTCATCGCCACCGACCAGATTTCATCGCCATCGGGGACTTCGTCGCTCGCTCCTCGACCTATGCTTGGGGACTGCCTCGACCGCTCTCCGACCACGGCTCGGGGACTTCGTCGCTCGCTCCTCGACCTGTGCTTGGGGACTGCCTCAACCGCTCTCTGACCATGGCTCGAGGACTTCGTCGCTCATCCTCGACCTGTGCTCGGGGACTGCCTCGACCACTCTCCGACCACGGCTCGGGGACTTTGCGTCTTGACTACATGTGACTGGCAACTCGCATATAGTTGGGATATTTTTTCTCACTTGGACCTTGCTACAAGGCTCATACCTCGCCTTCCAGCAAGCTCGGGGACTACATCGGTACGATGCACCTGCCGGTGCATCTCGTATCGCCTATACGACGATTGGGTTCTCAACTTAACTGGGAATTCTTTTTAGACCCTGGCACCACGTGCCTACGTCACCTACTACCAGGCTCGGGGACTAAGTGGGCACACTTCACCTTGCGGTGAATGTGCTTGTTTTTCGACCACTACGCCTTTGATGATCAAAGATGCTACGCTTCAAGACGCACTTACATTTCTTTTCAGAAATACAAGTGGGCACACTTCCCGGGACGGAAATCTTTTTCTTTCTTCTTAAGAGCACCATACATTCTTCGGACAACCTACTTCTCCGGCGACAACGGTGGTCGGAGATGTCAAGAACTCAAGCCTCACTGTTCGGAGAAGGTTAAAATGGTGTGTCGCATCAGAATACATGGCGCTCGGGGACTAGCTGTGGGGGATAGACCCCGGGTACCACAAGATGGTACATGGGCCGCACCATCCGAGGTGGCCCGGCCCGTGAGATCAAGACGTGCACGGCGCTGCTTGGCGTGCACCGCAAGACATTGTAATAGTACCAAATAGGATACTTTACTTGTAACCTTGTCCCTTCGGAGTATATAAGGAGGGGCAAGGGTCCCCTAGAGGACAGATCCATACAGATCATATAGTATACATCTCAATACAATACACCAAAGACACAGGACGTAGGGTATTACGTCGATCAGACGGCCCAAACCTGTCTAAATCGTTGTCTCTGCGCCTTGTGTCACCATCTGGTTCCTGATTACACGCATCCTACCAATAATCTACCACCACGGGCACCCCCCTCGGTGGACTGCCGACCATATTTCGTCGACACCCGCCGAGAAATTCGCACGTTGCTCAAGCGTGCGGCGGCGCAGCAGGCAGAAAGTTCGTTGTCCCGACAACGTGAGCCCAATGCCAGCCAGTGTACGCCCTCAGTGCGCCCCTCCAAGGACACATCCATTCACTGGACACCACCAAACGGTAGGCAGCCCTCCGCCGTCCTGGTGCATCAACGTCTCAGCCATGACCACGACGTGCGCAGCACCATCGACGCCCGCAGGCGCACCCATGGCAACATAGGAGAGGCAGCCCGCTGTGGCTACCATCCCCAATGTGGCAGACGCTACGACAGCTACGAGGACCGAAGCCCAAGCCCTAGCCTACCAGGCCCTTAGGCCTTCGGCCGATACATCCTCAACGCTGCGTTCCCTCTAAGATATCGATCGCCTACCAACATCCCAAAATATTCTAGGGAAACGAATCCCAGGCTTTGGCTCAAAGACTATCGGCTTGCATGTTAGGCCGGTGGTGCGAGTGATGACGATTTCATTATTCACAATATCCCACTGTTCTTGGCCGATTCGGCGTGAGCATGGTTGGAGCACCTACCGTCCAACGCCATTCAAAGTTGGGCGGATCTAACAGAGATCTTCGTGGGGAACTTCCAGGGCACGTACAAACGCCCCAAAAACCCATGGGACCTCAAGAGCTGCCGCCAGAAGGCTGATGAAACCCTCCACGGGTACATCCGGTGCTTCTCTCGGCAGTGCAACGAGCTCCCTAACATTGTCGACGCCGATGTGATAGGAGCCTTCCTATCCGGGACAACCTGCGAATCCCTGGTCCACAAGCTGGGACGCAGGGTCCTGCGGACAACCAAGGAACTCCTAGACATCACCACTAGTCACGCCTCAGGAGAGGAGGCGGTCGGAGCCATCTTCGACCACTCCGACGGCAAGGCGAGGTGGGGCGAGGACACCGGCGAGGGCGCCTCCAACCATCCTGCCAAAAGAAAAAAATAAGAAGCAACAGCGCGACAACTCGCTCATGGCCGCTGTCGACCGCAAAGGTGGCCGGAAGCCCATGGAGGGCACTCCAAACCACTTTGAAAAAATGCTCGAGGGGCCATGCCAAACCACGCCTTCCCGGCCAAGCATCTATACAAGGATTACGGCCTCATGCGCAAATACTTGTCTGGGGACCTCAATAGAGGGGAGCAGGGGAAGGAACTAGCCCCCACCATAGACAACGCAGAGGAGAAGGACGACGCCTTCCCAACGCCGACCGGTGCTCTCATGATCTTCGGAGGATCAGCGGCCTATGACTCCAAGCGCTGCCAGAAGGTCGCACGCCATGACATCTATACGTCCAGACCGACCATGCATGCCTTCCTCCGGTGGTCAGAATCCACCATAACCTTCGACCGGACCGACCATCCGGATGCCGTCCCACACCCGGGAAGGTACCCGCTTGTCATCGATCCGATCATCGACCCAAAGCAGCTCACGAAAGTACTAATGGACGGAGGCAGCGGCCTCAACATCATGTATGCCAAGACGCTCGATGAGATGGGCGTCGACCGAACGAACCTCCACCCCATCCGAGCGCCTTTCCATGGCGTCGTGCCTGGTAGGCAGGCCGTGCCACTAGGGCCGATCGATCTACCCGTCACTTTCAGGGATCGGTCCAATTACAGGACTGAGACCCTCACCTTCGACGTAGTGGGCTTCCCAGGAACCTTCCACGCCATCCTGGGATGACCATGCTACATGAAGTTCATGGCCATCCCCAACTATACGTACCATAAGCTGAAGATGTCAGGCCCCCATGGGGTCATCACCATCGGCACCTCCTTCCAGCGCGCTTACGAGTGCTAAGTCGAATGCTGTGGTCATGCCTCCACAGTTGTCACCTCTAAGGAACTCGCCACCCTCAAGGAGGAGGTTGCCAAAAAAACGCCCGACGCTAAGAAATCAACCGGGTCGTTCGAATCGGCAGAAGGCTCCAAGGAGGTCCTCGTGGACCCCAGCAGCTCCGAGGCTAAAAAGGTATGCATTGGTACTACGCTCTCCTCCGAATAGGAAAGCATGCTCATCGACTTCCTCCGTGATAATAAAGACATCTTTACGTGGAAACCCTCGAATATGCCAAGCATCCCGAGGGAGGTCGCCGAGCATACCTTAAAAATACACCCAGGCTCCAAGCCGGTGAAGCAACGCCTGCGCCGCTTCGACGAGGAAAAGCATAGGGCTATCGGTGAAGAGATAGCAAAACTGTTGGCTGCTGGGTTCATTAGGGAAGTATACCACCCAGAGTGGCTAGCAAATCCCGTTCTTGAATGAAAGAAGAGCGGGAAAAGGAGGATGTGTGTCGACTACATGGGCCTCAACAAAGTGTGCCCAAAGGACCCGTTTCCTTTGCCATGCATTGGCCAAATAGTTGAATCCACCTCAGGGTGTGAAACCCTCTGCTTCCTTGACACATACTCCGGCTACCACTAGATCACGATGAAAGAGTCCGACCAGCTCACGACGTCTTTTATCACCCCCTTCGGATCGTTCTGCTACTTTTCAATGCCGTTTGGTCTAAAAAACGCTGGGGCAACTTACCAACGATGTATGCTCAATTGCTTCGGAGACCTCATCGGGCGGACCGTTGAGGCCTACGTCGATGACATCGTAGTCAAGTCCAAGTGAGCTAACCACCTTGTCGCCAACCTTGAACAAACCTTTGCGAAACTCTGGGCAAACAGCATCAAACTCGATCCCGAAAAATGTGTTTTCGGGGTTCTAAGGGACATGCTGTTTGGCTTCATTGTCTCCGAGCGCGGCATCAAAGCCAACCCGGAGAATATATTAGCCATTGCAAAGATGGGCCCGATCCAAAACATAAAGGGGGTTCAGCGGATCACAGGGTGCCTTGCCACCCTCAGCCGATTCATTTCGCGCCTCGGCGAATGAGGACTCCCCCTTTATTGACTCTTGAAGAAGTCCGACCGCTTCGAGTGGACAGCCGAGGCTCAGGAGGCACTTGACATGGTTAAGCAATTTCTAACTAAACCCCCGGTTCTGGTCCCTCCAAGTGATGGAGAATCCCTCCTCCTATATATAGCGGCCACCACGCAAGTGGTTAGCGCCACCTTAGTAGTAGAGCGGGAAGAAGAGGGGCACGCCTTCAGGGTGCAGCGCCCTATATATTTCATCAGTGAGGTATTATCCGACTCCAAAACCCGCTACTCCCAAATCTAGAAACTCCTCTACATCGTCCTCATCACCAAGAGGAAGCTACGCCACTACTTCGAGTCACACCCTGTGACAGTCGTGATGTCATTCCCCCTCGGTGAGGTCATCCGTAGCCAGGACGCTACAGGAAGAATCACAAAGTGGGCACTCGAGCTGATGGATCAGGGCATTACTTATGCCCCCGAACAGCAATCAAATCCCAGGTGTTGGCTGACTTCATTGTGGAGTGGACCAAGGTCCAGATGCCACCAGCAGTCGTCGATCAAGAGTACTGGGTGATGTACTTTGATGGATCGCTGATGAAGAAGGACGCCAGCGCGGGACTAGTGTTCGTATCTCCCCTCGGGGTTCGCATGAGGTACATGGTTCGGCTCCATTTCCCCTCATCAAACAATACTACAGAATACGAAGCGCACATCAATGGCCTACGAATCACCATCGAGCTAGGCATCCGATGCCTCGACATCAGGGGTGACTCCCAGCTAGTTGTCAACTAGGTCATGAAGGAGTCAAGCTGCCATGATGCCAAGATGGAGGCATACTACCAAGAAGTCCGACAGCTAGAGGACATATTTGATGGCCTCAAACTCAATCACATCCCAAGGCGTCTCAACGAAGTAGCCAACACGCTCATGAAAGCAGCATCTAGCCGAGAGCCAGTACCGATGGGTGTTTTTGCCAGCGATCAACACAAGCCCTCGGTGCGCTATGAGGGGTTGGAACGAGACGACTATGGCCCGCCTGATCCTGTCCTAAGGGTCAACCCGCCGACTGCTCCGCCCGACCTTGAGGTCATGGAGCTTGAAGAGGATCTAGCAGTAGAATCCGACCCTCCCAACGACTGGAGAGTGCTCTACCTTGACTACCTCCTCCGCGACACACTACCGGCAGACAAGACGGAAGCCCGATGGCTCGCGTGCCGTGCCAAGTCCTTCGTTCTTGTAGAGGGCGAACTCTACAAACGGAGTCACATCAGGATCCTGCAGCTCTGTATCCCTAGCGAACAGGGAAAACTTCTGCTGAGCGATATCCATGGTGGGATCTGCGGTCATCATGCTGCACAAAGGACCTTGGTTGGGAATGCATTCCGACAAGGCTTCTACTGGCCCACTGTAGTAGCCAATGCCGAGCAAATTGTACGCACCTGCAAAGGGTGTCAGTACTATGCTCGGTAGACTCACCTCCCGGCCCAGGCGCTCCAGATGATCCCCATCACGTGGCCCTCCATGGTTTGGAGGCTCGACCTAGTTGGGCCACCCAAAAAGGCGCTCGGGGGCTTCACCCACCTGCTTGTCACCATAGACAAGTTTACAAAATGGATTGAAGCTCGACCATTCTCCACGATCAAATCCGAGCAAGCTGTGCTATTCTTCCTCGACATCATCCATCACTTTAGAGTACCAAACTCCATTATCATAGACAATGGCACGCAGTTTACCGGTAGGAAATTCATTCGATTCTACGATGAACAACACACCCAGATCGATTGGGCAGCCGTCGTGCACCCCTGGACGAACGGGCAGGTCGAGCGCGCAAACGGCGTGCTCCTGCAAGGCCTTAAGCCCAAAATTTTCAACCGGTTGAACAAGTTTGGCGTGCGCTGGCTCGCTGAGCTTCCGGCCGTGCTTTGGAGCCTAAGGACAACTCCTAGCCGGGCCACCGGCTACACACCCTTCTTCATGGTCTACGATTCTGAGGCTGTTCTCCCAACGGACCATGACTATGGAGCACCAAGAATCAGACCGTACGACGAACAGGGGGCCAAGGCATCTCACCAAGATGCCATGGACCAGCTAGATGAAGCCCGCGACATCGCCCTCCTCCGTTCAGCTAAGTACCAGCAGGCGTTGCGATGGTACCATAGCCAATGGGTGTGGGGTCGAGCCTTCAACACCGGGGACCTCATCCTCTGCCTTGTGTAGAGCAACAAGGACCGCCACAAACTCTCCCCGCCCTGGGAGGGGCCCTACGTCGTCGCGGAAGTACTTCGCCTGGGCGCCTACAGGTTGAAAACCATCAACGGCGAGGTCTTCACCAACGCCTAGAACATTGAGCAGCTACGTCGTTTTTACCCTTAAATAAATGCATGTTTCTTCTTATCAGTCTTTGTCTTTACAAAACCCCGATCTTTAGTGACATCCGACCCCTGCAAATTGTGAGGGGCCAAATCTCACTTGGGGGCTGATATAAGTACAAGTACGTTTATCTTGCAAACACTTCTTGTATTATCTTTGAAAACTTTATCTAAGTTTTCTGATCTTCTCGTAAACAAGTCCTAAGGACTAAGATTTCGGGAACAAATTCCGAGTACAACTGGTAGGACTGCGGGAGACCCACGCCCTAGAGGCTACAACCTCTTTGCTCACTAGCATGATTAGAATTAATTCACCTGCACTCCTAGTTTCTTACAACTTGGGCCATGGGAAGGGTTGGAAGGCACCAAAACCTCTTCTACAAAAAGAGAAAACTGAAAAGCTATTTGCCGTAACAAAAGATGAAAAATTGATCATTTTTTCATAAATTAACCACTTACAAAATGATTTCATCACGCAAAAGACTAGTGTACTCCTAAAATCCAAAGGACTGTTAACTCGGGGGCTCCCCCAAACTTATTCAATTACATTCTCTGCTAAGCTTTACTATGAGTACCACTGCGGCCGCCGCACCGAGCTCTCCATCAGCAACGTCTGGGCATGTACATCGGCCACTTCATCTACTGTGGCTGCCATGCCGAGCTCTCCATCGGCAATGTCCAGGCATGTACATGGGCCAGTTCGTCTACTGTGGCCGCCACGCCGAGCTCTCCATCGGCAACGTCCGGGCATGTACACGGGCTAGTTCATCTACTGCGGCCGCCACACCACGCTCTCCATCGGCAACATCCCACCGCATCGCAGGACCTTCGAAGGCATCGTCATCTGCAACATCGAGCACCACGCCGGCGAATGCGATGCCCCTCTGCCAGGACATTCAGGAACTACGCCATCATCATCAGCCCCAACCCCGACAATGGCGTTGGGGCAGAAAGCATCTCCCACTGAAGGAAGGCCATGACCAACGACGGCGAAATCAACAACGCTCATCGCCCTCTAGCGCCTCTTCTCCTTCGATAGCGGCGACCCCTCCTCAGCATAGGCGAACCACGCCATCTCATCTACGTTGGATAACCTCCAGCTCGACATCGCGCTCCGGAATCATGGGCGGACCTATGACTTTATCTCTCCCTGGCATTACCCTCTCTTACTTAGGAACTGATACATTCGGTGGAAAGGAAGGAGAAGAGGTGGCGGTTCGAAGGCTGGTGAGGAGGTGTGGCGAGAACTCTTCCCCCCTCCCTATTTAAAGAGGGGGCTTGGAAGCTAAGGAAAGGTGAAAGGTTCGGACGAAAAACTCTCTGCCTTCCCCTATTCAATACAAATGTGAAATCAATGCTGACAGAAATTTGAGGTGACGCGCCGAAAACGAAGGGACATGCTCTGATCGATGGGACACCGCCTGGTAAGCTAGAATGTCACCCGAGCATGGCCCACCACTAACGCGCCCCGGATGCAAGAACCGGGGCACACTCACCTATAGGCAACTCTCTGCTTCCCTAGGCAGGACTAGGGACGACCCAACAATGGAACCTCCTTCTAGGAGGAGCCCAACGGACCCCCTAGGTCGATCAGTCGGCCCAGGCAAAACAACGAACGACTGGCCGACTATAAGATAAGCACCCTTGTTTATTTTGAGTGTTGAATTCTTTGCCGAGCTTCTAACCCCAGCAACGGTAGGGACACGGACATCGCTCGGGGGCTGCCAAGGGTGCATGTTTGTTTAAACACCCTCTTAGCCTGATCCCTCCTTACATTTGGGAAACCAAAAGCACGACATGTGGGAATACAATGATGAGTACAACTGGACGAACCACCGGACCCTACGCTCCGTCGGCTACGGAGTCTTTTTGGTTCACCAGCACAATCGCATCCACGGTTCCTCACACTGCTAGCCTTAGCTCCCACCTTCTCAAAAGGACTTTGGAGGGGTCCACCTGTAGAGCCCCCCTTCAGGGGGAAAGCTGGCAGATTGCTTAAAAATCAATCGCAAAAACAAAAGTAGCAATACTTATGCAGTTTATGCTGGCCTCGTCGGAAACATCAGACCCAAAACCTGGCTCGAACACATCTGGTAGGAGCTTTCCATCACTCATGCTACCAAGGTAACGTTACCGACCTCACCTTTATTTCGATTAAATTTTACATTCAAACATTGCATCCCAATGCTTCATGTTGCGTCACGAAACGATAGTCGCCTCATTCGATATGGGTGGCAGCAGGCTGAGGTTCGAAGGCTAGCCCGCAAAGGGCTTGAGGCTACCTCGTGCCAAACAGAGCTAGGGAGAAATAACTGAGATGAGCCCCAGCGGCCTTGGCCAACCCCGCTCAGAAGCGGACAGGGACGTCTCAACCTTTTCTCATTCAATTCTAACCCTGAGCCAAACCCACAGAATCTCCATCGAGGAGAGGCCATCGGGCCACCTGAGCCTATCGAATGGCTCGGGCATCTGCTGGGAGGCGGGTTAAGAAGTTGTGGAATGCCACCAGAGGGCTCTTACGACCCCATCAGCAAATGGACCCGAATTCCACATGAACGTACCTGTTAGCGAGCTCATTGAGCACAACACTCAAGCCACCAAGGCAAGTGTTGTCTACTCGGCCCCTCCGATTACAAAAGTCGAGGACGGGGTAACACGTGAATTACGGCCGACCCCTATCAGACCCTGACAAGGCCTGGGGGCTCAAGCCGCTCGATATAGGGACACAGGTTCGAAGGCCCCCCCTTGCCGAGCCCATAGAGTCCTCATTTGGGGAATTCTGTTGGAAGGCAGGGCGGGGAATAGTGGAACACCATCCTAGGACTTTGCCGACCCTGTCACAAAAATCATGGAATGGGATTCCATCTGAATGCTCTAGTCTCCAGTAACACCCGACCCCAGCGAACGCAAGGGGTTGGACCTCACTCGGGGGCCGGTAAAGGTATGGCTACCTCCCTTCCTTTTTTTGAAACAATCATTACATTAGACTCCCTTCTCGCATCAAGACCAGTGGCAAGATTCGGGGGAACAGATTGGTAAGACCGCAAAAAACCAAATGACTAGACGGCTACGATATGTTTTGCTCAAGCAGCACAACCCAAATTTTTCCCCTGAAAGCACCACTGGCCCTGCGGCCTTAGACAAAGGGAAGGGTCGGATCAAATAAACACTCTTTTTGATTGCAAAAAGGGAAGAAGGTGAAATAAAACAAAACAAAATTATGAAGCAAAATCACGAAACTGCTTCCAGACTCGAAAGTACCAAAACTTGTTCACATATTACATATAAGTGTTGTTCAAATTTATTCGACTAACTACTTCTGCGATGGGAGAACCATTTCTTTCAGATTATCCGCTAGGTTCTTCGCAAGAGGAGCCACCACCTTCTCAATCGCATCCAGCTCATCATCCTCATAGGTAGGTGGGAAACCTTCGCTCATCACCTCTAGGTTGATCTCCTTCTCGTAATAAGCATGGGCGACGGTGAAGGCCTGGGTGATCCCAGTGTGAAAAGCACTCTCCTCAAGCTGGCCCACCCGTGCCGTGATACTAGCGGCACGGGTCGCAAGCAAGCTAGTCCCCTCCTCTTGTGCCACCTATAGGTTGTCATAGACCGCCAGAACAGTGAGAGACAGGCGATCATACTCATCACCTTCAGCTTGGAGAAGCCCCTGCACCTCGGCAAGATCAGCGTGCAAACCGATAGAAACTTCCTCGACATCTAGCCGTTGGGTCACCTTGACTCCAAGATCCGCCTAGCGTGCCTTGGCCTCCCGACACGCTTTGTCATGCTCTCAGATGGTCCGATCGATCACCGCGGTATCTTGGTTCGCCTTCTCCTGCAACGTTGCGGACCTCTCCTTCGCCTTCAGCTTGAGGTCCCGCTCCATCTATAGCTCCACCAGGAGCTCGTTGGCCTTCTCACTAGCCACGACATTCTTCTGCGGCAGCTCGTCTCGCTCCTTTTAGAGCCTAGCGATCTCCTCCTCATCCAGCTTTGTCCTCACCGACAAGTCCTCAAACATCCCGTGGGCCTCCTCCGCATCCTGACATGCCTAGGCCTCCTGCTGCTGGGAGGCAGCAAGCTATGCGCCCACATCTCCTCGCAGCCAGGCCTCCTCAGCAAGGCAATCCCATTCCGCCTTCTGTTCATGGAGGAATTGGGATTTGCTCCGACTACGAGCAACAATGACCTAAAAATAAGACCGGTATCAAAAATACGAAAACATAAAAGTACTTGAAGAAGGATGAAGACGAGGAAGAACGAGCAGATACCTGGCTAGTAGGAACGACAATTTCATGCAGGGCCCCTCTGACCTGGTTTAGGGCATTCATCATAGTCAAAAGCCCAAAGTCGAGACTCTCCCGCTCCATGCTCTCGGCATGGTCGTCGAGCATGAAAAGAGCCGACGTTGGGTCCAGAGCGGCCATCCACTGAAGCAGCGACTCGCCCCACGCGAGGCAGCGGCTACCTCCCAACAAAGGGGCTGGGGGCGACTCCCTCCTGGTCCTCTGCACCACCGCCACAACGCTCGAGGACCCCCCGACCGGATCCTCCTCCATCTGGGCCACTTCGAGCGCCATGGGCAGATCCACCTAGGCCCCTAGTGGCGCGGACTGCACTACGCCCTCGAGCAACACCATGGCTGTGCCCGGCTGATCCTGGCTTAGCGCGGTCATGACCACCTCCACTGGCAATACGCGACCCTCGGGCAGTGGTGCCGCACCCACTGTGGAAGATCCCGCCTGCTCGGCGGCCACCAAAGGCATGAGTGCTGCCACGGCCGCCGTCAAGTCGACCAACGCAGCCATAGCATCATCGCCACTCCTGCCTGAAACAGGAGCAACATTGAGCGATGCCGCCCATCCCGCCTGATGGGCAAGGCTCTTCTTGGGCACCATCCCTAGAGGGCGGCCCATCCACAAAAGTCTACACAAGAGAAAAAGGCATAAAGTCAAAACAAAAAAATGAAATAAAAGAGAGATAGGGGAGTTAGTGGCTTACCCCGACGCCTTCGGCCGGTAGGAGCGCTTTGGGGATGAACCCCTAGACCCCTGCCCCAACTCATCGGGATGAGACCGCTTCGAATCTGCCCCATGCTCCTAGGCAGGGGAGCTCATCTCCCTCGTCTCCGAGGGCGTGGCTGTAGGGCCACCCCTCTCGGTCAACACCTCAGGCTGGGTAGCAGATCCACTCACCACTATCCTCTCATGAGACACGGCAATAGGACCCCCCTCCTCCATTAGCACCTTGGGGGCCTCCTCAGATCTAGCCACCCACTGATCCTCTGCCGGCACCCCATGCGAAGCAGCAGACTCTTCAACTCCAACCTCCGCCAACCTTGCGGACTCGCTTCCCTCCGCACGGGACGATGGGGTTCCTGCACAGATGGAGGGGCATTGGTCAGCGTGCCCTCGTCCTCTAGGACACCCCAATCCACACCGGCAGCAACCTCATCAACATCATCATCGTTGTCATCATTGGTTACATCCTCTCCTCGATCCTGTGCTTCCTACTTCCACCGCTCCTCAGCTTTCTTTTGCTCCCTTGCCCTCTTTTCCCACTCGGCCATGACGCGATTCGCCACCGCCATGACCTGATCCTTTGGCAGCAGGACCGGGCAGTCCTTGAAGAATAGCCTCCTCGGCTGGTCCTGCCATCCCAAGGTTGGTATTAAAGGATCAGAAATTCAATCGAAAAGGAGGGCACGGGGAAGGAAAGCTTACAAATTCAAAGAACCCGGGTTCTGGACACATTGGGGGATGCTCTGGCACTGGATACACAGGTTCGAGGGTGGAGCCGGAGGTGTCCTTCATAGGCTCCATCGCCTCCCTGATACGCTGCGCCACTTTAGAAGGAGCAAGCGCCTCATCAATGAGCACAATTCCTTTGAACGACTCTCTAGGAACCATCCAGTACAAGGGAAGCGCGCGCGCCATTAGCGGCGCCACCCACCTCACATCGTAGGCACCAATGATCCCCGACCCCTTCATGCCCCAGACCTTTAGAGCATGAATGGCGGCGAGAAGGTCAGCAAGGTGTTTCTTCTCTGAAGTCGGACAGCCCCACTGCCATGACTCTGGGGCCTCATCAATGAGGCACCCAGAGTACTTTGGCAATGTGGCACTCAGGTTGTCCCTGACGTAAAACCACTGCACATGCCACCCCTTATTTGAGGATGACAGACACAATAGTGGGTAGTCCCTCGACCGGGTGGGGCGTAGATGAATGGTAGCACATCCCATCGGTATGCTCACATCCTTCCCCCCGATCTTCCTCTTCGACAAACTGATGGTGAAAAAGTGCTGCCACAAATCAAAGTGGGGATTGATCCCTAGGAAACCCTCACACAGGGCAACAAACACCGCCATATGTTGGACACCATTGGGGGTAAGATGATGCAACTCCACTTGGTAATAATCCAACAACCCCCGAAGAAATCTATGCGCGGGTACGGCAAATCCCCGCACATGAAAGATGGCAAAAGACACGACATACCCTTCGGGCGGCGCTGGCTCACTCTCATCATCAGGCAGCAGCCACTCCCTGATGGCGGACAGTGGGTGGAGGAGGCCACGGTGGACGAGGCCCTCCAAACACCAAGAAGTAATGCCGGATCTGCCCCATAGCTCCATCGAAACGTCGGGAGGAAGGTGGGTGCGAGCTCAACAAGGGCGGCGGCGTGGACGCGAGCTCGATGGCAGCGGTAAACGTGGATGCAAACCTAACGGCGGTAGCAGTCTTGGTGTGGGAAGCTAGGGCGATTGGCGGTGAAAGCTGTGAATGCGAAGGTGAGGAAGCGAAGTACGGAACCTTGGGGGCGAACCCTAGGGTTTTATAGTGGCGACGGATGCGAGAAGGGCAACCGTCCGCCTTGATCTCTAGGACGGCCACGCGCACCGTCACGTTGCGTCACGGGACACGCGCCCATGATCCCAATCCTCTCCCACCAAAGTCGCGTCGGGCGGTTCGCTTTCCCGAAGCAATCAGACTCTTTTCCCACAGAGGGGACGTGGACCAGAAAAATCTCTTCACTAAACCCGTCTGGGCCCATAACGACCGGAGGTCAGCCCACCAGGGGTCCTAGAGCCAAAGGGCCCTCCCAATAAGGGATAGGCCCGCAAACCACTAGGGCCTCAATCTGCAGTCGGGTCCCAGCCGGGCCGACATTGAATAAAATTCCCACGAACGGAATACCATGATTCCCTTAAAAATATCCAGTTGATAAAAAACCAAGTCTTTCAGCCTTACCCGCGAAGGGTTCGATACTACCCCCCCGGGTGACTCTACTCAAATCACCCGGGGGCTCGAGGGCTACACCCATCGGGTGCGCTCGTGCTCACCCTCTGGCAAAGTAACTCCAGCAAAATCGAAAACACCCCCTAGGCGATTCTATCCGAATCACCTGGAGGCTTGGGGGCTACTATCGGGGACCTAATACTGGGGTACCCCAGAAGGTGGAACCAATAACCATCGAATGTTAAAAACTTCTAGACGGACAAGGGTGCTGCTATGTTCCTTGCCCGAATGATGGGACTTTGGTTCTGCCTCGCCCGACACCTTTGGGCTAGCCCCGCCTCGCCCAAGGGCTAAGGGCTAGTCTTAGCCTCACCCAACGCCTTTGGGCCAGTCCCGCCTTGCCCAAGGGATAAGGGCTAGTCTTAGCCTCACCCAACGCCTTTGGGCCAGCCCCACCTCGCCCAAGGGCTAAGGGCTAGTCTCCGCCTTGCCCAACAACTTTGGGCTAGCCTCGCCTCACTCGAGGGCTAAGGGCTGGTCTTAGCCTCGCCCGACGCCTTTGGTCCAGCCTCGCCTTGCCCGAGGGCTAAGGGCTGGTCTCAGCCTCGCTCGACGCCTTTGGGACAGCTCTGCCTCACCTGAGGGCTAAGGGCTAGTCTCTGCCTCACACAACACCTTTGGGCCAGCTTCGCCTCACCCGAGGGCTGAGGGATAGACTCCGCCTCGCCCGACCCCTAAGGGGCGGGCTCGGTATCGCCCAAGGGATAAGGACTGGTCTTCGCCTCGCCCAATGATCAAGGACGAACATCGCCCTGCTCGATGTCTAAAGACTGGTTTTGTCTTGCCTGACAACTTCTCCTCGTTCCCTCATGATGATGGGTACAGGGCAACACAAGATGTTCGGGTCAACCCTGGCTTCAAGGACCATACCCTATGCCCCGACAGGAAAGGTACTGCTAGGGAACGACGGGATGGGTGCTTTAGACCATTCCAGGTGTAGTAGAGCCTGAAAAGTATTGCAGGTGCGTGCTCTTCGCCCTGTAGAGTTATAGGCGCCGCCTTCAGCTCCGGGACATGGAACCCGATGAAGATATACAATAACCACTATGCTCCAGAAAAGGATTTGCGATCTCCATAAATGATGGATATCCCATCACCATGTTATGGTCCCAAGGGAGCGGCGCCTGTTTCCTACCCCCTTGGGTTCACCGGATTGGAGCACACGCTTCAGCCTCCGGATGCCCTCTCCGATCGAAAGACCTTGCCCATAGTGCTACTCCGGACCCTCACCCCGTGTCCCTCCGACAAAGATTCATAGGAACCAGAAGGCGTGTAGAGCAAGACTAGGCAAGGCTCATAAGTCAAAGCCACTGTACTACAGTCCATACCCTGCGAGGGGCAGTGCTCTGTAACCATCCTGACATTCTACAGAGGCATCGACAATATTGTAGGCGCTTATCATCCTTTCGCACCCATCAGAATGGGCAACCAGGCTGGGTAGACGTGAGCCACAAGACTAGGTAGAGTACGCATCCTAGCCCTCACGCTTGTAAAGCCATCCCCTTCATCTATAAAAGGGGATGCGCTTCCTCCAACAAAAAGGGGGATTTTTGGACAGCACAACGCACAACACACAACACACACAGTCAAGCTGCTATCAAGCTATTGGCCTCCTTTCGACCCTTCCATCAGAGACTTGGGACATATCCCTCTCTCGATCGTTTGTACCCCCTACTACGAACCATTTTTGATGCTAATAACACGAGCAGCAACAAACTAGGCGTAGGGACATTCAGCCCAAACTAGTATAAATCTTGTGTCCTTTAGCACACCATCCGAGCCTAACGTGCATTACTATAAATCTACTTACCGGTGCTTGTACGAAACACCGATAGCCGCGGACTCCGCCTCATCCAACCTCTTGGGGTAGGCTCCGTCTCGCCCGACCCCTCAGGTGTGGGCTCCATCTGAAAGGTCCTAATGGCTAGAGGGGGTGAATAGCCTACAAAAATTCTACAACAACACTTAACAAACCGGTTAGACAAATATGAGGTGAAGCAAGTGTTGCGCTAGCCTACTCAAAATGCAAGCCACCTACCACAATTCTAGTTTAGATAATATATATCCACACAAAAGTGATGACATTACCCTAAGTTAGTGTGCTCTCAAAAGCTAACTAAAGAGCCACACCAACCAAGCAATTAAGCTCTCACAACTAGCAACACTAAAGAGCTTGACAACTAGTTTGTGGTAAGGTAAAGAGAGTAAACAAGATAGTTATACCGCCGTGTAGATGAAGGAGCCAATCAACCACAAGGATGAATAACAATGAAGACCAATTACCTCAGAATCAAATGATGAACACAATGATTTTTACCAAGGTTCACTTACTTGCCGGCAAGCTAGTCCTCGTTGTGGCGATGCACTCACTTGGAGGTTCACGCGCTTCACACGCCAAACCCTCAATAGGGTGCTACACAACCAATACAAGATAAGGATCACACAAGCCACGAGCAATCCACTAGAGTACCTTTCGGCTCTCCATCGGGGAAAGGTCAAGAACCCCTCACAATCACCACGATCAGAGCCGAAGACAATCACCACCCTCCGCTCGATGATCCTCGCTGCTCCAAGCCGTCTAGGTGGTAGCAACCACCAAGAGTAACAAGCGAATCCCACAGCGAAACATGAACACCAAGTGCCTCTAGATGCAAACACTCAAGCAATGCACTTTGATTCTCTCCCAATTTCACAAAGATGATGAATCAATGATGGAGATGAGTGGAAGGGCTTTGGCTAAGCTCACAAGGTTGCTATATCAATGCAAATGGCTAAGAGAGTGAGCTTGAGCTGGCCATGGGTCTTAAATAGAAGCCCCCACAAAATAGAGTCATTATACCCCTTCACTGGGCATAACTCGGGGTGACCGGACGCTCCAGTCGAATTGACCGGACGCTGGCCCTCAGCGTCCGGTCACGTGATTCATGCCACATGTCCCCTGCTTCAAATACTATTCATCAGATTTCAATGGTCATCTGCTGACCGGACGTTGCGCACAAACTGACCGGACACTGAGCCTCCAGCGTCCGGTCATTTCAAGTAAGGTTCTAGAAATGATATTTCACGACCAAACGCATCCGGTCATGCTCGACCGGACACAGCCAGTGTTCAGTCACTCGTTGACTTCATTCTGCGTGGCCCATTAACACAACTAGACGCTGGACCTCAGCGTCCGGTCATTCCAAGACCCAGTGTCCGGTCGATGACCGACGCTGGCGTCTATGCTGCCACACTTGACCGGATGCACCGGTCCCTCTGAGACCAGCGTCCGGTCACTCTGTGACTAGCAAGACTAACTCTTTTTCACCTCTAACTTCTTCACCCTTGCTCAAATGTGCTAACCACCAAGTGTATCACCTTGTGCACATGTGTTAGCATATTTTAACAAACATTTTCAAGTGTGTTAGCACTCCACTAGATCCTAAATGCATATGCAATGAGTTAGAGCATCTAGTGGCACTTTGATAACCGCATTTCGATACGAGTTTCACCCCTCTTAATAGTATGGCTATCAAACCTAAAAGTGATCACACTCTCTAAGTGTCTTAATCACCAAAACAAAATAGCTCCTACCATTTATACCTTTGCCTTGAGCCTTTTGTTTTTCTCTTTCTTCTTTTCTATATCAAGCACTTCATCATCACCATGGCATCGCCATCTTCATGTCATGATCTTCATTTGCTTCATCACTTGGAATGTGCTACCTATCTCATGATCACTTGATAAACTAGGTTAGCACTTAGGGTTTCATCAATTCACCAAAACCAAACTAGAGCTTTCAATCTCCTCCTTTTTTGTAATTGATGACAACCTTCTCGCAATGATATGAATTTATAAAAGGATATGGACAAGTTTCATGAACCCTAAATGGTAGCCATTGCTTCCCCTACATATGTGCTAAGAGTTTGGACTGAAGCTTGCACATATGCTTAGATAGGAAATATAGGAGACATTGTCTACCAAATGATGCTAAGGTATAAAAGATGGACCTTTGAAGTGTGATACCAATTGGAGTGCACCATTATACCATCCTTAGCATCATGGTGAGCTTGATACTACTTGGAAATACTTGGAAATGAAATCATTAGATATCCTATGCATGCTAGTTTTTCAATTTATCATTCAAACCTACAACTAGCATACACCACACAAGAATGAATATTGAAATTTAAAACTTGTGCCATGCAAGCAAACATATGAAATGCACATTCAAATGCACCATACAAGTTCAAGAGCTTGCTCCCCCTACTTGTGTGCTCAACATTTTAATTGATCCCTTTGTCATATTTCTCCCCTTATGTCAAGTTCTCCCCCTATCACTTGTATCTTTATTTCTCTTCCTCTTTGTGTTGTCTTTTCACTATCTTTGTGCACTATTTCTCCCCCTTTGTCATCAATGACCACAAAGGCTTAAATTATAGATAGGTTGAGATTATCAATGTCAATCAATGGTGTGAGGATCATTTTCCCAAATTTGGTTCAATCTAGAATACTTGCCAAAGACATTTAACTTGGTTTGATCCAAGGACAAGCTTCTTCACACCTCCAAATAAGGGTTATCTTGTACCATGTTGAGTTAAACACTTAGAGCTCATTTTCTAGATCAAACACTAGGTTTACAAGCCCACAAACATGTCATATGCTACCACTAGATCAAAATAAGCATAGAAGCAATAGTGGTACCATACAATCATCAAATTTATTTGATTTTCATGAATGAGCCTATTAAATATGAAAGATGTCTAGATGCACTAAACAAGTCCTTAGCAAGGATGTATGTCATGTCAATCAACTTTTACCTTGGGTTGCTTGAAGGAGAGGCATGTCATATGAGTGGGGGGCATCAACACATATTTGAGAAATCCAATATGTTCAACTCATTCCATAGCTTGCAAAATCTTTTCTCATCCAATGGCTTGGTGAATATATCGGCAAGTTGATCTTCGATGCCTACACTCTTAATGCAAATTGTAACAACCCAAAAATCCACACACCAAAAATCCCAACTGAAAATTTTTTGTTTAAACCCCATGCAATGTTGAGTGCCATGTGTAGGAGCCAACCCTAAGTATTGCATGAAAGCATAACCTAAGTAGTCATTTTCATAACCATATCATGACATATGTCATATATGAGTGTTTAAATCCCCAACACGTAAAACCTTGCATGCATAATTATTATTGTAACATGTGATTTTGATTTTCATTGCTTTATATGATACTTGACTAACTCCTTTAATAATTAATAAACTTTCAAACAATTAATACTCAACTCAAAGGAGAAAATACATAAAATAGAAAACTATAACTAATTTCAGTATAGCAAAAATAGCCAATAAATCCCAAATATATGGGATGAGTCTAGGCCACCATTCTAACCCTTGGACGAGTTACATATACCATGTATAAGTGTGTGAAGCTATATGGTTCAAACTCCAAATCAATTTGAAGCAAATAAAGAAAAGAAAAAGAAGAATGGAAAAGAAAAGAGGGAGGCAGCAGCTTAGCCCAGCCTGCCTCGACCGGCCCAGCTAGCCAGCCCGCCTGCCCTCCCACTCACGCACGCAGCCCATGAAGCCGGTCCAGCTTCACCTCGCCACCCGCACGCGCACAGACGCTGACCGCCGGGTCCCACCTGCCAGCCCGTACCTCTTCACCGCGTCGCGACGCGCCTGAGCCGCACCCACTGACAACCGGACCCCACACGTCAGCATAGTAGCGTCTTCTTCCCCTTGCCCACGCGTTCTCCCCGCGCGACCGAGGGTCAACCAGCGTGGCAGGCGTGGGCCAGGGGTCATGTAAGAAGCATGACCCTATTCCCCCCTTGCGCTGCGCTTACGCTACTGCACGTGGGTCCTCGAATGCGCCGCACGCATCACCACCACCCGATCGCCATTCACCATTGGAGCCCTTAGAGCTCGGCTATAAAAGCCAATGTCCGTGAGCCCTAACCCTCAGCCCATTCGCCACCACTGCTGGTGGCACAGCACCACATAGCGTCAAGCCGAGAGAGAGGGAGGAGGGAGAAACAAGGAGGAGAAGGAAGCCGCTACGGGGAGGAGCTCGCCAGAGCCAGAGCGAGCGACACTGCACGGCACTGCTTCTGGAGCTACACGGCCACACCATCTCGTTGCACTGCCACACCACACCATCAAGAACACCACAGTAAGCGTCCTATGACTAAGACCAACTTCTAGCCCCATGGACGCCGACGCACGCACGCGAGCACGCATGGGCGCGCACACCGCAGCCACGAACACAACCATGGTGAAGCCACCTTAGCCGCATCACCGTGGTAGAGGTGACGCCACCACCTTGGTTGGCTCCTCCTCGCCACAGAACACGCCACGCTCGTGATCGACGTAGACGAAGCCCACCGGAGCCCTGCATTGCCGCATCGCACCTCGTTGGAGCGCCACCACCTCTGTTTACCCCCACCACCATGGCTAGAGCCACTGGGAACACTAGGAGCTCCATCAACACACCCACCATGGTCGTAGAAGCACCATGGAGCTCACACGCTCCTCCAACTAGGCTCTCGCTACCACTACAGCCCTGTCCATGCACGCCGACGGACCCACACCGCCGTTCACCATGGCCGAAACCCTAGGAAGCCCTAGCCACCACCTTGACCCCACCACTATACTTGCCAAGGCTTGGCAACGCTTTTGCCTACCTTAATCGTGCACCAGTACCGCTCGAGAGGCTCACCGGGGAGCTCACCATCGGTGGGAGCACGCTAGGGAAGAAGCAGGGGATTTTCCCTCGCCGGCCACACGTCCGTGCACTTGGTGCACGTGAACCGAACCCTAGGAAGGAGTAAGTGGACCAAGTCCTTCATAGACCGGCTCTACGGTCTATGGACCAACGCAGGCGGGTTCACGATGAACCACGCCTCACCTGCGCCCGTGGACCATGGCCCGTTAGTGGCCCAGTAAGGCAACATGGCTGTGCCACAGCATGCCATGTGGTGGGCCAAGCCTGGCCAAATCTAGGCCCAACCAGCACAGTCGAGGCCCAGCCAGTATTGACCATTGACCGGCCAATGTTGACTGTTGACCGGGGCCACATGTTAGTGACACCGCCATGCGGGACCCACTTGTCAGAGGATGAAACAGCCGAGATGACGTCATGCTGACGTCATGATAACATCAGCTGCTGACGTTAGCAGCTCTGACCATTGACTCACCCATTGACTTGACATTGACTTTGACCGGACCCACATGTCAGTGACCCAAGAGCCCCCGGTCCCACCTGTCGGAACTGATGACGTCATGCTGACATCAGCGGGACCCCACCTGTCAGCTCGAAACCGAGATGATGATGCCATGCTAACGTCATGCTGGCGTTAGCATGCCACATGGACCAGTCACAGTGTGACACGTGTCAGCCCAGGATTAATTCAGCCTTTTCCCATTTCCAGATATGATTGAGACTTCAGAAATTCATAACTAATTCATATGAACTCAGAAAAATACAGGACCAGGACCAAAATTCATCTAAAATCGAGCTCTACGCAATGGACCCATGTTTGTGTGCATTTGGCTCTTTTGAATTTTCACTGCTTCTTTGTGCTATTCTATAGATGTCGCTAACGCGACTATAATGCGATCGTTTACAGACTTGGAGGAGAACCAGACGGACAAGGACCGAGAGTACCATGAGGAGTACAGAGATGACTACACTGAAGGTGCCACATCCCACCCAATCTCATAGCACCTATTACGCATGGCTAATATAGAGCTGCTATTGCTTTACTTTATTATTATAATCACACTATGATAAGACTTGCATGGTAGTATGCTTTCTTGAAGGCCTTTACATTGACACAACCTTAGCCCTGCTCACCCTACTGTTAGGCTAGTCACACGCTCGCTGCTATATTTCACTGCTTATTATTTCTACTATGCTTATATATACTATATTGATGTGTGGTGGAAACTGGAGTTATCTGGACTTTGGGGAGAGTGCTGTGTGTGTGACTTAGGTGTGTGGAGGGTGAGGGTTGTGTCGACCAAGTTGGAGTATACGATGAGCCTAGGGCAAGTCTTGCCGTGGGGTGCTACATGGGCACCCCCTAGAATGGATACCTGTGGTGGGTAAATGGTGATATGAGGTTGGCCCTAGGTGTGAACCTATGATGGGAGGAGCCCGAGGTGGAGGTGCTGTGGTGGCACGATAAAACCCTAATGAAGACATTCTGGCTTGGTCATCTCTAAGGACTTACTAGTACTCAGACTCACTGGGAAGCCTTACGTACCACTTGCCCTATATGGTGCGGGATGGCTGGACTACTTGGTAGGATATTGCCACTACTGCTAGGTTGATAGCAGATAGTGCAAGGAGGTATGGGGCATGGAGGATTTCCCCCGCACCCTTCTGAGACTTCATGGAGACCATGTGGACCTGGCTCATGACTCATAGTTTTAGCTACCCTAGACTAGACTTGGGGTTGTACCAGGGCTGAATGGTAGAGTGGCATTATCCTAGGCTAGCAAGCGGCCGGAATCAGCCTAGTTGACGACGGTCAGCGAAGAAGGCAGATCTTTGTGGTTATGTAAAACCTCTGCAAAGTGTATGGTTGATCGATCGATACATATGCCGACTTGTCAGCTATGGACCTTTCCTGGGTTTTGCTTAAACTAGATAGTGAGATGAGTCCTTCTCTTTTTCCCCCTGTGAGAGAGTATCGGTCGTAGCCAGGGGCTATAGGCCATGAGACAGTGGCGAGAGGGAGTTGGCCTGTCGACTAAGCGATGGTATGGTGATGATATGGAGATGGTGGTATATCGATCCCAGGATCAAAACCTGGCTCTAGACAGGAATGGGGGTGGAATGTGTGTGGGAATGGTGTTAAAACTTGACTACACTATTATATACTTGATATGCTAATACATAGGAAACCCCATCCTTATAGGTTCCTTTTGATTATATCCAACTTGCATCCAATTTCCACAAAGCATAGCTCATAGGGTGGGAGTGGCCAGTACAAATCGTACTGATAAACTTTGGCACACAGGTTCTGCTGAGGAATATAGCTCTGAGGAGTCTGACGGTTGAGGGGTTCATTCCCATGCTTGAGTTTTTGGCGATCTTATCTCCAAACTGTTCTGGATGAATGCTACCTTTAATTCCGCCAATGCGGCGATGTAATAATTTATGTAATTCCGCACTTTATGTACTCTGATATTATCATTGTATGGATGTGGTATTCGACTAGAATTTGGGTAATATGATCTACAACGGTCATAATACACTTTGACTCTGTGGATTTCCCTTCGCAGAAATCAGGTCATTTCAGTTAGTATCAGAGCCATACTTGACCCTAGGACAAAACCCTTAGAAATGGACGATAGAATAGGACGTGAACAGCCCTTCTTTCGGTTATATACCGACCCTGCATTTACTTTATGCAAGGTTTATCTATTTATTGACCTGCTAACACCTGTTTCCTTAAATCATGCAGATGGCAATGAACGTCGAATGGCCGCCTCTAGGACCGCTACCTCTGGACCACGCCAAGCTTACCTTCGACCTATGTGAGCTCGGGGGTTTTGCACAGACCCTCTGCCGAGTTCTCATCACGTTAGGAGTCCCTGACGAGCTTGTCAAGGTCACCTGCACTGGGAAGTCAGCTCAGGAAGGAGGAATCAAAGGACCGGTTGTCACCTCAGTCGAGTTCCTAGCTAGCACTACCTTACCTTATGTCCTAGCTTTCACCGAGTTGACCATAGAGGACACAGTTGAGGAGGGACTGCGAGCTGTCTCACACAAGGCACTTCGCAGAGTGATGAGGGACCACTACGAGCACCTAAAGATGATAGAGTTCCGTCTACTTCCCCAGGCCCTCGACCTCAGCCTTACCCCTAGTGAGTAGAGTTTCACAGCCAGCAGAGTTATCTTTGCTGAGGAGGATAGATGCCTTTGTGTCTCGGCTATCCACCTACTAGAGCAGGACAGGTACATGACCCAGCTTGAGCAGAGATGTTAGGACCAGGCCCTTCTATGGGAGTACCAGGAGTGAGACTCATAAGGAGCACAGGAGTGAGCTAGTCTGCTTGAGACAGTTGCCAAGCGAAAGACGAGCTCAACCATCGTGAAGAAGTCCACAAAGCCGAGGTCGCTGACTTATAGGACAAAGTCGTCGACCTAGGTAACAGGAACTGCTACCTTGATAGAAAGGTCTTGGAGTTGCAGAGAGAGTTGGATGACAAGAAGGCCGAGTTCAACCATAGAGGAGATAGAGAGAGGTCTCAGGGGATTGATATGCTAAAAATCCAATCTTAGAACAAGACCATGACTTAGGAGCTAGAGGAGTTCAGGAAGAAGGCTATTCGCAACCAGGGTCACCTAATCGAGGCACTCAGGCAGAATGAGTACCTATAGGACAAGTGTGAGAGGACTTGGCAGGCTTGGTAGAAGTCTGACAAGAAGCGCCTTAGGGAGATGAAGGGTATGTGGGATCAGCTACCCAAGGAGATTCACAGCAAGACGAAGCCTAGGATAGAAGAGTTTGAGTTAGCCTTGACTCGCCTCAACCTAGACGCCTGCCCTACCCTACCTGGAGCCAAGCCTACTAAGGAGCTCATCGAGGCCTTAAAGTACGTGTCCCGACTTCACAAGTCTAACGAGGAGATCAAGATCGAGAACAGTCGTATCCCAGCTGCGGTGTATGAGTTAGAGTAGAGGACCTTGTGTGGTCATGAGTCATGTCAGTGGCTTCCATAAGTTGTACCCATGATGTACCCCTTATGAGATGTAATATGAGGCACTATGCGTAGTACGAGTCTCACAAGTCTCCAAGTGTAGCTACTGGAGATGATGCTATGTAATAAAACCCATATATTGAATGTTTGGATCTTATTGCCTCTTATGGATCTTATTGCTTCTTTGTAATGAGTGTTGGATAGTATAAATGTTTTTCTTTAAATCATCAAAATCATGTAATCATACTGAATTATAAGCACCTATGGCACAAACACTAAAATTCCTATGATCCGTGTTTGCAAATGTCGAACCGCCGATCTGCTCGCCTAATGAACCGTGGACGTACGCCCACCCTAGAACCAGTTGAACCAAACGGGGGGCGTGGTGGCAACAACCATGGCCATGGACATGGAGGGATACCCTTCAACCTAGAGAATACCTCACCGCTTGTTGAGGAGAACATTCTGCCACCACCACCACCGAACCTGGAAGAGGTGATGGCGCAATAGACCCAGCTTCTTGCAGCTCATGTAGACAAAGCAAACCATCACCAGGGGGGTCAGCAGAATGACTTCCAAAGGAAGCTGGAGGGATTTCTGAAGCTGAGGCCACCTACCTATGATGGCACTGACCCTAACCTGCTTGTAGCCGATGACTGGCTCAAGGAGGTGGAAAAGAAGCTCGACCTCACCATCTTCACCAATGATGAGTGTGTTGGAGCTGCCACACACAGCTCACAGGTGCAGCACGTGCTTGGTGGGACAGTTTAGTGATTCCCATGAGGACCCTGCCAACATCTCGTGGGATGAGTTTGCCAAAGCATTCACTAAGTATCACATTCCCAAGGGTATCATGGAGGCCAAAACCGAGGAGTTCCGCAACATCAAGATGGGAAAGGATAGGGTGACTGAGTACACTACTTGTTTTCACCAACCTTCTATGCTATGCACCTTCCTATGTTGTGAACTCTGAGAAGGAGAAGCTGTACTATTACCGCAAGGGACTTAACCCGCACATCAAGCTGAAGTTTGGCGGTATTGAGAGTAGCACGCTGCATGCTCTGGTGGATCGCTGCATCCAGATTGAGAAGGACCATGCTGAAGCTAGAGAGGAGTACAGGGAGAGGAAGCATAAGCCTGAGGAGTCCTTCCATGGCCGTGATCGCAAGAGGTTCCGCCAGAGATGCACCATCCAAAGAATGCTCTCACCACAACAGGGATGACAACCCTAGATCGAGTAGGGGTGGTGGAGGCTACACCACCAAATACTCCCGCCCTGCTCAGGATCATTACACCCAAGGACCATTATGCTCAGGACCGCAACACTCAGGACAGTTTCAACCATCCCCGCTCAGCGAATGAATGCCCAACACAGAACTGCTCTACACCAAGTACTGGAAATTGGAAGACACCCGCGCCAACCCCTATAGGCGGTGAGCCTTTCACCTGCTTCACTTGTGGCCAACCGGGTCACAAAGCCACTGAGTGCCTCAGAACTTAGCCACTCAGAAGTCTCAGTTCAAGGGATCTGCTACTCGTGGACATCTTAACCATCTGGACACCGAGGAAGCACAAGTTGCCCCTAACGTTGTGTACGGTATGTTTTTAGTTAATGGCAATACTACATCAGTTCTATTTGACTCTAGAGCAACTTGTTCTTACATATCATCCAAGTTGCACGAGAGCATGACCTGCTTATAACCCCACATGGAAAGCCTATCATCACCAGCTCACCTTTAGGAGACCTAAAGTGCACCCACATCTGTAAGGGAGTGAGTCTTACCATTAAGGGTCTTATCTTTAAAGCTGACCTAACCCTGTTACCTTCCACGAGCCTATGTCATCTTAGGTATGGATTGGCTAACCATTCACCAAGGTATCATATCATGTTCACCTAGATACGTTCAAGTGACCCACCCATTAGGCCAAGTTATTAGATGTGAACCCCAGTCTGGAAAGTCTACTTCTATCCTATGTGCCCTTAAAGCGAGTTCAGAATCACAGAAGGAGGAGAGGACAGTCCATGATGTGCCTATGGTCAGAGACTATCCCGATGTATTCCCTGAAGAATTACCAGGTATGCCACCAGAGCGTGAGTAGAGTTCATCATTGATCTTTTGCTGGGAACAGGACCCATTGCCAAGAGACCCTATCGCATGTCAATTGATGAACTGGTCGAGCTCAAGAAACAACTTGATGAGCTCATCTCAAAGGGATATATTAGACCCAGTGCTTCACCCTGGGGATCCCCTATTCTGTTTGTAAGAAGAAGGATGGCTCAATGAGAATGTGCATGATTACCGAAACTTGAACGCAGTCACCATCAAGAACAAGTACCCCTGCCAAGGATTGATGATTTGCTTGATCAGCTTTGAGGTGCCAAGTATTTCTCCAAGATTGATCTTAGATCTGGCTATCATCAGATGAAGATTTGAGAGAGTGACATTCCGAAGATAGCTTTTGTGACTAGGTATGGGCAGTTTGAGTTCACTGTGGTGTCCTTTGGACTCACGAATGCTCCCGCATACTTTATGAACATGATGAAAGGTTTTCATGGATGAACTGGATAAGTTTGTGGTAGTATTTATTGATGACATCCTTGTCTATTCACCCACCGCCGAAGAACATGAACATCATCTGAGAACTGTACTTGAGAAATTAGCCCACATCAGCTCTACGCAAAGTTCAGCAAATGCGAGTTTTGGCTACAGAAAGTTGCCTTCCTAGGCCATGTACTTTAGCGGAAGGTGTCGCAGTTGACCCCGCCAAGATTGAAGCTGTGAAAGAGTGGATAGTGGCGACGGATGCGAGAAGGGCAACCGTCCGCCTTGATCTCTAGGACGGCCACGCGCACCGTCACGTTGCGTCACGGGACACGCGCCCATGATCCCAATCCTCTCCCACCAAAGTCGCGTCGGGCGGTTCGCTTTCCCGAAGCAATCAGACTCTTTTCCCACAGAGGGGACGTGGACCAGAAAAATCTCTTCACTAAACCCGTCTGGGCCCATAACGACCGGAGGTCAGCCCACCAGGGGTCCTAGAGCCAAAGGGCCCTCCCAATAAGGGATAGGCCCGCAAACCACTAGGGCCTCAATCTGCAGTCGGGTCCCAGCCGGGCCGACATTGAATAAAATTCCCACGAACGGAATACCATGATTCCCTTAAAAATATCCAGTTGATAAAAAACCAAGTCTTTCAGCCTTACCCGCGAAGGGTTCGATACTACCCCCCCGGGTGACTCTACTCAAATCACCCGGGGGCTCGAGGGCTACACCCATCGGGTGCGCTCGTGCTCACCCTCTGGCAAAGTAACTCCAGCAAAATCGAAAACACCCCCTAGGCGATTCTATCCGAATCACCTGGAGGCTTGGGGGCTACTATCGGGGACCTAATACTGGGGTACCCCAGAAGGTGGAACCAATAACCATCGAATGTTAAAAACTTCTAGACGGACAAGGGTGCTGCTATGTTCCTTGCCCGAATGATGGGACTTTGGTTCTGCCTCGCCCGACACCTTTGGGCTAGCCCCGCCTCGCCCAAGGGCTAAGGGCTAGTCTTAGCCTCACCCAACGCCTTTGGGCCAGTCCCGCCTTGCCCAAGGGATAAGGGCTAGTCTTAGCCTCACCCAACGCCTTTGGGCCAGCCCCACCTCGCCCAAGGGCTAAGGGCTAGTCTCCGCCTTGCCCAACAACTTTGGGCTAGCCTCGCCTCACTCGAGGGCTAAGGGCTGGTCTTAGCCTCGCCCGACGCCTTTGGTCCAGCCTCGCCTTGCCCGAGGGCTAAGGGCTGGTCTCAGCCTCGCTCGACGCCTTTGGGACAGCTCTGCCTCACCTGAGGGCTAAGGGCTAGTCTCTGCCTCACACAACACCTTTGGGCCAGCTTCGCCTCACCCGAGGGCTGAGGGATAGACTCCGCCTCGCCCGACCCCTAAGGGGCGGGCTCGGTATCGCCCAAGGGATAAGGACTGGTCTTCGCCTCGCCCAATGATCAAGGACGAACATCGCCCTGCTCGATGTCTAAAGACTGGTTTTGTCTTGCCTGACAACTTCTCCTCGTTCCCTCATGATGATGGGTACAGGGCAACACAAGATGTTCGGGTCAACCCTGGCTTCAAGGACCATACCCTATGCCCCGACAGGAAAGGTACTGCTAGGGAACGACGGGATGGGTGCTTTAGACCATTCCAGGTGTAGTAGAGCCTGAAAAGTATTGCAGGTGCGTGCTCTTCGCCCTGTAGAGTTATAGGCGCCGCCTTCAGCTCCGGGACATGGAACCCGATGAAGATATACAATAACCACTATGCTCCAGAAAAGGATTTGCGATCTCCATAAATGATGGATATCCCATCACCATGTTATGGTCCCAAGGGAGCGGCGCCTGTTTCCTACCCCCTTGGGTTCACCGGATTGGAGCACACGCTTCAGCCTCCGGATGCCCTCTCCGATCGAAAGACCTTGCCCATAGTGCTACTCCGGACCCTCACCCCGTGTCCCTCCGACAAAGATTCATAGGAACCAGAAGGCGTGTAGAGCAAGACTAGGCAAGGCTCATAAGTCAAAGCCACTGTACTACAGTCCATACCCTGCGAGGGGCAGTGCTCTGTAACCATCCTGACATTCTACAGAGGCATCGACAATATTGTAGGCGCTTATCATCCTTTCGCACCCATCAGAATGGGCAACCAGGCTGGGTAGACGTGAGCCACAAGACTAGGTAGAGTACGCATCCTAGCCCTCACGCTTGTAAAGCCATCCCCTTCATCTATAAAAGGGGATGCGCTTCCTCCAACAAAAAGGGGGATTTTTGGACAGCACAACGCACAACACACAACACACACAGTCAAGCTGCTATCAAGCTATTGGCCTCCTTTCGACCCTTCCATCAGAGACTTGGGACATATCCCTCTCTCGATCGTTTGTACCCCCTACTACGAACCATTTTTGATGCTAATAACACGAGCAGCAACAAACTAGGCGTAGGGACATTCAGCCCAAACTAGTATAAATCTTGTGTCCTTTAGCACACCATCCGAGCCTAACGTGCATTACTATAAATCTACTTACCGGTGCTTGTACGAAACACCGATAGCCGCGGACTCCGCCTCATCCAACCTCTTGGGGTAGGCTCCGTCTCGCCCGACCCCTCAGGTGTGGGCTCCATCTGAAAGGTCCTAATGGCTAGAGGGGGTGAATAGCCTACAAAAATTCTACAACAACACTTAACAAACCGGTTAGACAAATATGAGGTGAAGCAAGTGTTGCGCTAGCCTACTCAAAATGCAAGCCACCTACCACAATTCTAGTTTAGATAATATATATCCACACAAAAGTGATGACATTACCCTAAGTTAGTGTGCTCTCAAAAGCTAACTAAAGAGCCACACCAACCAAGCAATTAAGCTCTCACAACTAGCAACACTAAAGAGCTTGACAACTAGTTTGTGGTAAGGTAAAGAGAGTAAACAAGATAGTTATACCGCCGTGTAGATGAAGGAGCCAATCAACCACAAGGATGAATAACAATGAAGACCAATTACCTCAGAATCAAATGATGAACACAATGATTTTTACCAAGGTTCACTTACTTGCCGGCAAGCTAGTCCTCGTTGTGGCGATGCACTCACTTGGAGGTTCACGCGCTTCACACGCCAAACCCTCAATAGGGTGCTACACAACCAATACAAGATAAGGATCACACAAGCCACGAGCAATCCACTAGAGTACCTTTCGGCTCTCCATCGGGGAAAGGTCAAGAACCCCTCACAATCACCACGATCAGAGCCGAAGACAATCACCACCCTCCGCTCGATGATCCTCGCTGCTCCAAGCCGTCTAGGTGGTAGCAACCACCAAGAGTAACAAGCGAATCCCACAGCGAAACATGAACACCAAGTGCCTCTAGATGCAAACACTCAAGCAATGCACTTTGATTCTCTCCCAATTTCACAAAGATGATGAATCAATGATGGAGATGAGTGGAAGGGCTTTGGCTAAGCTCACAAGGTTGCTATATCAATGCAAATGGCTAAGAGAGTGAGCTTGAGCTGGCCATGGGTCTTAAATAGAAGCCCCCACAAAATAGAGTCATTATACCCCTTCACTGGGCATAACTCGGGGTGACCGGACGCTCCAGTCGAATTGACCGGACGCTGGCCCTCAGCGTCCGGTCACGTGATTCATGCCACATGTCCCCTGCTTCAAATACTATTCATCAGATTTCAATGGTCATCTGCTGACCGGACGTTGCGCACAAACTGACCGGACACTGAGCCTCCAGCGTCCGGTCATTTCAAGTAAGGTTCTAGAAATGATATTTCACGACCAAACGCATCCGGTCATGCTCGACCGGACACAGCCAGTGTTCAGTCACTCGTTGACTTCATTCTGCGTGGCCCATTAACACAACTAGACGCTGGACCTCAGCGTCCGGTCATTCCAAGACCCAGTGTCCGGTCGATGACCGACGCTGGCGTCTATGCTGCCACACTTGACCGGATGCACCGGTCCCTCTGAGACCAGCGTCCGGTCACTCTGTGACTAGCAAGACTAACTCTTTTTCACCTCTAACTTCTTCACCCTTGCTCAAATGTGCTAACCACCAAGTGTATCACCTTGTGCACATGTGTTAGCATATTTTAACAAACATTTTCAAGTGTGTTAGCACTCCACTAGATCCTAAATGCATATGCAATGAGTTAGAGCATCTAGTGGCACTTTGATAACCGCATTTCGATACGAGTTTCACCCCTCTTAATAGTATGGCTATCAAACCTAAAAGTGATCACACTCTCTAAGTGTCTTAATCACCAAAACAAAATAGCTCCTACCATTTATACCTTTGCCTTGAGCCTTTTGTTTTTCTCTTTCTTCTTTTCTATATCAAGCACTTCATCATCACCATGGCATCGCCATCTTCATGTCATGATCTTCATTTGCTTCATCACTTGGAATGTGCTACCTATCTCATGATCACTTGATAAACTAGGTTAGCACTTAGGGTTTCATCAATTCACCAAAACCAAACTAGAGCTTTCAATCTCCTCCTTTTTTGTAATTGATGACAACCTTCTCGCAATGATATGAATTTATAAAAGGATATGGACAAGTTTCATGAACCCTAAATGGTAGCCATTGCTTCCCCTACATATGTGCTAAGAGTTTGGACTGAAGCTTGCACATATGCTTAGATAGGAAATATAGGAGACATTGTCTACCAAATGATGCTAAGGTATAAAAGATGGACCTTTGAAGTGTGATACCAATTGGAGTGCACCATTATACCATCCTTAGCATCATGGTGAGCTTGATACTACTTGGAAATACTTGGAAATGAAATCATTAGATATCCTATGCATGCTAGTTTTTCAATTTATCATTCAAACCTACAACTAGCATACACCACACAAGAATGAATATTGAAATTTAAAACTTGTGCCATGCAAGCAAACATATGAAATGCACATTCAAATGCACCATACAAGTTCAAGAGCTTGCTCCCCCTACTTGTGTGCTCAACATTTTAATTGATCCCTTTGTCATATTTCTCCCCTTATGTCAAGTTCTCCCCCTATCACTTGTATCTTTATTTCTCTTCCTCTTTGTGTTGTCTTTTCACTATCTTTGTGCACTATTTCTCCCCCTTTGTCATCAATGACCACAAAGGCTTAAATTATAGATAGGTTGAGATTATCAATGTCAATCAATGGTGTGAGGATCATTTTCCCAAATTTGGTTCAATCTAGAATACTTGCCAAAGACATTTAACTTGGTTTGATCCAAGGACAAGCTTCTTCACACCTCCAAATAAGGGTTATCTTGTACCATGTTGAGTTAAACACTTAGAGCTCATTTTCTAGATCAAACACTAGGTTTACAAGCCCACAAACATGTCATATGCTACCACTAGATCAAAATAAGCATAGAAGCAATAGTGGTACCATACAATCATCAAATTTATTTGATTTTCATGAATGAGCCTATTAAATATGAAAGATGTCTAGATGCACTAAACAAGTCCTTAGCAAGGATGTATGTCATGTCAATCAACTTTTACCTTGGGTTGCTTGAAGGAGAGGCATGTCATATGAGTGGGGGGCATCAACACATATTTGAGAAATCCAATATGTTCAACTCATTCCATAGCTTGCAAAATCTTTTCTCATCCAATGGCTTGGTGAATATATCGGCAAGTTGATCTTCGATGCCTACACTCTTAATGCAAATTGTAACAACCCAAAAATCCACACACCAAAAATCCCAACTGAAAATTTTTTGTTTAAACCCCATGCAATGTTGAGTGCCATGTGTAGGAGCCAACCCTAAGTATTGCATGAAAGCATAACCTAAGTAGTCATTTTCATAACCATATCATGACATATGTCATATATGAGTGTTTAAATCCCCAACACGTAAAACCTTGCATGCATAATTATTATTGTAACATGTGATTTTGATTTTCATTGCTTTATATGATACTTGACTAACTCCTTTAATAATTAATAAACTTTCAAACAATTAATACTCAACTCAAAGGAGAAAATACATAAAATAGAAAACTATAACTAATTTCAGTATAGCAAAAATAGCCAATAAATCCCAAATATATGGGATGAGTCTAGGCCACCATTCTAACCCTTGGACGAGTTACATATACCATGTATAAGTGTGTGAAGCTATATGGTTCAAACTCCAAATCAATTTGAAGCAAATAAAGAAAAGAAAAAGAAGAATGGAAAAGAAAAGAGGGAGGCAGCAGCTTAGCCCAGCCTGCCTCGACCGGCCCAGCTAGCCAGCCCGCCTGCCCTCCCACTCACGCACGCAGCCCATGAAGCCGGTCCAGCTTCACCTCGCCACCCGCACGCGCACAGACGCTGACCGCCGGGTCCCACCTGCCAGCCCGTACCTCTTCACCGCGTCGCGACGCGCCTGAGCCGCACCCACTGACAACCGGACCCCACACGTCAGCATAGTAGCGTCTTCTTCCCCTTGCCCACGCGTTCTCCCCGCGCGACCGAGGGTCAACCAGCGTGGCAGGCGTGGGCCAGGGGTCATGTAAGAAGCATGACCCTATTCCCCCCTTGCGCTGCGCTTACGCTACTGCACGTGGGTCCTCGAATGCGCCGCACGCATCACCACCACCCGATCGCCATTCACCATTGGAGCCCTTAGAGCTCGGCTATAAAAGCCAATGTCCGTGAGCCCTAACCCTCAGCCCATTCGCCACCACTGCTGGTGGCACAGCACCACATAGCGTCAAGCCGAGAGAGAGGGAGGAGGGAGAAACAAGGAGGAGAAGGAAGCCGCTACGGGGAGGAGCTCGCCAGAGCCAGAGCGAGCGACACTGCACGGCACTGCTTCTGGAGCTACACGGCCACACCATCTCGTTGCACTGCCACACCACACCATCAAGAACACCACAGTAAGCGTCCTATGACTAAGACCAACTTCTAGCCCCATGGACGCCGACGCACGCACGCGAGCACGCATGGGCGCGCACACCGCAGCCACGAACACAACCATGGTGAAGCCACCTTAGCCGCATCACCGTGGTAGAGGTGACGCCACCACCTTGGTTGGCTCCTCCTCGCCACAGAACACGCCACGCTCGTGATCGACGTAGACGAAGCCCACCGGAGCCCTGCATTGCCGCATCGCACCTCGTTGGAGCGCCACCACCTCTGTTTACCCCCACCACCATGGCTAGAGCCACTGGGAACACTAGGAGCTCCATCAACACACCCACCATGGTCGTAGAAGCACCATGGAGCTCACACGCTCCTCCAACTAGGCTCTCGCTACCACTACAGCCCTGTCCATGCACGCCGACGGACCCACACCGCCGTTCACCATGGCCGAAACCCTAGGAAGCCCTAGCCACCACCTTGACCCCACCACTATACTTGCCAAGGCTTGGCAACGCTTTTGCCTACCTTAATCGTGCACCAGTACCGCTCGAGAGGCTCACCGGGGAGCTCACCATCGGTGGGAGCACGCTAGGGAAGAAGCAGGGGATTTTCCCTCGCCGGCCACACGTCCGTGCACTTGGTGCACGTGAACCGAACCCTAGGAAGGAGTAAGTGGACCAAGTCCTTCATAGACCGGCTCTACGGTCTATGGACCAACGCAGGCGGGTTCACGATGAACCACGCCTCACCTGCGCCCGTGGACCATGGCCCGTTAGTGGCCCAGTAAGGCAACATGGCTGTGCCACAGCATGCCATGTGGTGGGCCAAGCCTGGCCAAATCTAGGCCCAACCAGCACAGTCGAGGCCCAGCCAGTATTGACCATTGACCGGCCAATGTTGACTGTTGACCGGGGCCACATGTTAGTGACACCGCCATGCGGGACCCACTTGTCAGAGGATGAAACAGCCGAGATGACGTCATGCTGACGTCATGATAACATCAGCTGCTGACGTTAGCAGCTCTGACCATTGACTCACCCATTGACTTGACATTGACTTTGACCGGACCCACATGTCAGTGACCCAAGAGCCCCCGGTCCCACCTGTCGGAACTGATGACGTCATGCTGACATCAGCGGGACCCCACCTGTCAGCTCGAAACCGAGATGATGATGCCATGCTAACGTCATGCTGGCGTTAGCATGCCACATGGACCAGTCACAGTGTGACACGTGTCAGCCCAGGATTAATTCAGCCTTTTCCCATTTCCAGATATGATTGAGACTTCAGAAATTCATAACTAATTCATATGAACTCAGAAAAATACAGGACCAGGACCAAAATTCATCTAAAATCGAGCTCTACGCAATGGACCCATGTTTGTGTGCATTTGGCTCTTTTGAATTTTCACTGCTTCTTTGTGCTATTCTATAGATGTCGCTAACGCGACTATAATGCGATCGTTTACAGACTTGGAGGAGAACCAGACGGACAAGGACCGAGAGTACCATGAGGAGTACAGAGATGACTACACTGAAGGTGCCACATCCCACCCAATCTCATAGCACCTATTACGCATGGCTAATATAGAGCTGCTATTGCTTTACTTTATTATTATAATCACACTATGATAAGACTTGCATGGTAGTATGCTTTCTTGAAGGCCTTTACATTGACACAACCTTAGCCCTGCTCACCCTACTGTTAGGCTAGTCACACGCTCGCTGCTATATTTCACTGCTTATTATTTCTACTATGCTTATATATACTATATTGATGTGTGGTGGAAACTGGAGTTATCTGGACTTTGGGGAGAGTGCTGTGTGTGTGACTTAGGTGTGTGGAGGGTGAGGGTTGTGTCGACCAAGTTGGAGTATACGATGAGCCTAGGGCAAGTCTTGCCGTGGGGTGCTACATGGGCACCCCTAGAATGGATACCTGTGGTGGGTAAATGGTGATATGAGGTTGGCCCTAGGTGTGAACCTATGATGGGAGGAGCCCGAGGTGGAGGTGCTGTGGTGGCACGATAAAACCCTAATGAAGACATTCTGGCTTGGTCATCTCTAAGGACTTACTAGTACTCAGACTCACTGGGAAGCCTTACGTACCACTTGCCCTATATGGTGCGGGATGGCTGGACTACTTGGTAGGATATTGCCACTACTGCTAGGTTGATAGCAGATAGTGCAAGGAGGTATGGGGCATGGAGGATTTCCCCCGCACCCTTCTGAGACTTCATGGAGACCATGTGGACCTGGCTCATGACTCATAGTTTTAGCTACCCTAGACTAGACTTGGGGTGTACCAGGGCTGAATGGTAGAGTGGCATTATCCTAGGCTAGCAAGCGGCCGGAATCAGCCTAGTTGACGACGGTCAGCGAAGAAGGCAGATCTTGTGGTTATGTAAAACCTCTGCAAAGTGTATGGTTGATCGATCGATACATATGCCGACTTGTCAGCTATGGACCTTTCCTGGGTTTTGCTTAAACTAGATAGTGAGATGAGTCCTTCTCTTTTTCCCCCTGTGAGAGAGTATCGGTCGTAGCCAGGGGCTATAGGCCATGAGACAGTGGCGAGAGGGAGTTGGCCTGTCGACTAAGCGATGGTATGGTGATGATATGGAGATGGTGGTATATCGATCCCAGGATCAAAACCTGGCTCTAGACAGGAATGGGGTGGAATGTGTGTGGGAATGGTGTTAAAACTTGACTACACTATTATATACTTGATATGCTAATACATAGGAAACCCCATCCTTATAGGTTCCTTTTGATTATATCCAACTTGCATCCAATTTCCACAAAGCATAGCTCATAGGGTGGGAGTGGCCAGTACAAATCGTACTGATAAACTTTGGCACACAGGTTCTGCTGAGGAATATAGCTCTGAGGAGTCTGACGGTTGAGGGGTTCATTCCCATGCTTGAGTTTTTGGCGATCTTATCTCCAAACTGTTCTGGATGAATGCTACCTTTAATTCCGCCAATGCGGCGATGTAATAATTTATGTAATTCCGCACTTTATGTACTCTGATATTATCATTGTATGGATGTGGTATTCGACTAGAATTTGGGTAATATGATCTACAACGGTCATAATACACTTTGACTCTGTGGATTTCCCTTCGCAGAAATCAGGTCATTTCAGTTAGTATCAGAGCCATACTTGACCCTAGGACAAAACCCTTAGAAATGGACGATAGAATAGGACGTGAACAGCCCTTCTTTCGGTTATATACCGACCCTGCATTTACTTTTATGCAAGGTTTATCTATTTATTGACCTGCTAACACCTGTTTCCTTAAATCATGCAGATGGCAATGAACGTCGAATGGCCGCCTCTAGGACCGCTACCTCTGGACCACGCCAAGCTTACCTTCGACCTATGTGAGCTCGGGGGTTTTGCACAGACCCTCTGCCGAGTTCTCATCACGTTAGGAGTCCCTGACGAGCTTGTCAAGGTCACCTGCACTGGGAAGTCAGCTCAGGAAGGAGGAATCAAAGGACCGGTTGTCACCTCAGTCGAGTTCCTAGCTAGCACTACCTTACCTTATGTCCTAGCTTTCACCGAGTTGACCATAGAGGACACAGTTGAGGAGGGACTGCGAGCTGTCTCACACAAGGCACTTCGCAGAGTGATGAGGGACCACTACGAGCACCTAAAGATGATAGAGTTCCGTCTACTTCCCCAGGCCCTCGACCTCAGCCTTACCCCTAGTGAGTAGAGTTTCACAGCCAGCAGAGTTATCTTTGCTGAGGAGGATAGATGCCTTTGTGTCTCGGCTATCCACCTACTAGAGCAGGACAGGTACATGACCCAGCTTGAGCAGAGATGTTAGGACCAGGCCCTTCTATGGGAGTACCAGGAGTGAGACTCATAAGGAGCACAGGAGTGAGCTAGTCTGCTTGAGACAGTTGCCAAGCGAAAGACGAGCTCAACCATCGTGAAGAAGTCCACAAAGCCGAGGTCGCTGACTTATAGGACAAAGTCGTCGACCTAGGTAACAGGAACTGCTACCTTGATAGAAAGGTCTTGGAGTTGCAGAGAGAGTTGGATGACAAGAAGGCCGAGTTCAACCATAGAGGAGATAGAGAGAGGTCTCAGGGGATTGATATGCTAAAAATCCAATCTTAGAACAAGACCATGACTTAGGAGCTAGAGGAGTTCAGGAAGAAGGCTATTCGCAACCAGGGTCACCTAATCGAGGCACTCAGGCAGAATGAGTACCTATAGGACAAGTGTGAGAGGACTTGGCAGGCTTGGTAGAAGTCTGACAAGAAGCGCCTTAGGGAGATGAAGGGTATGTGGGATCAGCTACCCAAGGAGATTCACAGCAAGACGAAGCCTAGGATAGAAGAGTTTGAGTTAGCCTTGACTCGCCTCAACCTAGACGCCTGCCCTACCCTACCTGGAGCCAAGCCTACTAAGGAGCTCATCGAGGCCTTAAAGTACGTGTCCCGACTTCACAAGTCTAACGAGGAGATCAAGATCGAGAACAGTCGTATCCCAGCTGCGGTGTATGAGTTAGAGTAGAGGACCTTGTGTGGTCATGAGTCATGTCAGTGGCTTCCATAAGTTGTACCCATGATGTACCCCTTATGAGATGTAATATGAGGCACTATGCGTAGTACGAGTCTCACAAGTCTCCAAGTGTAGCTACTGGAGATGATGCTATGTAATAAAACCCATATATTGAATGTTTGGATCTTATTGCCTCTTATGGATCTTATTGCTTCTTTGTAATGAGTGTTGGATAGTATAAATGTTTTTCTTTAAATCATCAAAATCATGTAATCATACTGAATTATAAGCACCTATGGCACAAACACTAAAATTCCTATGATCCGTGTTGCAAATGTCGAACCGCCGATCTGCTCGCCTAATGAACCGTGGACGTACGCCCACCCTAGAACCAGTTGAACCAAACGGGGGGCGTGGTGGCAACAACCATGGCCATGGACATGGAGGGATACCCTTCAACCTAGAGAATACCTCACCGCTTGTTGAGGAGAACATTCTGCCACCACCACCACCGAACCTGGAAGAGGTGATGGCGCAATAGACCCAGCTTCTTGCAGCTCATGTAGACAAAGCAAACCATCACCAGGGGGGTCAGCAGAATGACTTCCAAAGGAAGCTGGAGGGATTTCTGAAGCTGAGGCCACCTACCTATGATGGCACTGACCCTAACCTGCTTGTAGCCGATGACTGGCTCAAGGAGGTGGAAAAGAAGCTCGACCTCACCATCTTCACCAATGATGAGTGTGTTGGAGCTGCCACACACCAGCTCACAGGTGCAGCACGTGCTTGGTGGGACAGTTTTAGTGATTCCCATGAGGACCCTGCCAACATCTCGTGGGATGAGTTTGCCAAAGCATTCACTAAGTATCACATTCCCAAGGGTATCATGGAGGCCAAAACCGAGGAGTTCCGCAACATCAAGATGGGAAAGGATAGGGTGACTGAGTACACTACTTGTTTCACCAACCTTCTATGCTATGCACCTTCCTATGTTGTGAACTCTGAGAAGGAGAAGCTGTACTATTACCGCAAGGGACTTAACCCGCACATCAAGCTGAAGTTTGGCGGTATTGAGAGTAGCACGCTGCATGCTCTGGTGGATCGCTGCATCCAGATTGAGAAGGACCATGCTGAAGCTAGAGAGGAGTACAGGGAGAGGAAGCATAAGCCTGAGGAGTCCTTCCATGGCCGTGATCGCAAGAGGTTCCGCAGAGATGCACCATCCAAAGAATGCTCTCACCACAACAGGGATGACAACCCTAGATCGAGTAGGGGTGGTGGAGGCTACACCACCAAATACTCCCGCCCTGCTCAGGATCATTACACCCAAGACCATTATGCTCAGGACCGCAACACTCAGGACAGTTTCAACCATCCCCGCTCAGCGAATGAATGCCCAACACAGAACTGCTCTACACCAAGTACTGGAAATTGGAAGACACCCGCGCCAACCCCTATAGGCGGTGAGCCTTTCACCTGCTTCACTTGTGGCCAACCGGGTCACAAAGCCACTGAGTGCCCTCAGAACTTAGCCACTCAGAAGTCTCAGTTCAAGGGATCTGCTACTCGTGGACATCTTAACCATCTGGACACCGAGGAAGCACAAGTTGCCCCTAACGTTGTGTACGGTATGTTTTTAGTTAATGGCAATACTACATCAGTTCTATTTGACTCTAGAGCAACTTGTTCTTACATATCATCCAAGTTTGCACGAGAGCATGACCTGCTTATAACCCCACATGGAAAGCCTATCATCACCAGCTCACCTTTAGGAGACCTAAAGTGCACCCACATCTGTAAGGGAGTGAGTCTTACCATTAAGGGTCTTATCTTTAAAGCTGACCTAACCCTGTTACCTTCCACGAGCCTAGATGTCATCTTAGGTATGGATTGGCTAACCATTCACCAAGGTATCATATCATGTTCACCTAGATACGTTCAAGTGACCCACCCATTAGGCCAAGTTATTAGATGTGAACCCCAGTCTGGAAAGTCTACTTCTATCCTATGTGCCCTTAAAGCGAGTTCAGAATCACAGAAGGAGGAGAGGACAGTCCATGATGTGCCTATGGTCAGAGACTATCCCGATGTATTCCCTGAAGAATTACCAGGTATGCCACCAGAGCGTGATGTAGAGTTCATCATTGATCTTTTGCTGGGAACAGGACCCATTGCCAAGAGACCCTATCGCATGTCAATTGATGAACTGGTCGAGCTCAAGAAACAACTTGATGAGCTCATCTCAAAGGGATATATTAGACCCAGTGCTTCACCCTGGGGATCCCCTATTCTGTTTGTTAAGAAGAAGGATGGCTCAATGAGAATGTGCATTGATTACCGAAACTTGAACGCAGTCACCATCAAGAACAAGTACCCCTGCCAAGGATTGATGATTTGCTTGATCAGCTTTGAGGTGCCAAGTATTTCTCCAAGATTGATCTTAGATCTGGCTATCATCAGATGAAGATTTGAGAGAGTGACATTCCGAAGATAGCTTTTGTGACTAGGTATGGGCAGTTTGAGTTCACTGTGGTGTCCTTTGGACTCACGAATGCTCCCGCATACTTTATGAACATGATGAATAAGGTTTTCATGGATGAACTGGATAAGTTTGTGGTAGTATTTATTGATGACATCCTTGTCTATTCACCCACCGCCGAAGAACATGAACATCATCTGAGAACTGTACTTGAGAAATTAGCCCAACATCAGCTCTACGCAAAGTTCAGCAAATGCGAGTTTTGGCTACAGAAAGTTGCCTTCCTAGGCCATGTACTATTAGCGGAAGGTGTCGCAGTTGACCCAGCCAAGATTGAAGCTGTGAAAGAGTGGAATCAACCCCGTAATGTGACAGAAGTCAGAAGTTTCTTGGGATTAGCTAGATATTATTGCTGATTCATTGAAAACTTCTCCAAGATAGCCCGTCCGATGACCAACCTTCTAAAGAAGACCAAGGAGTTTGAATGGATGCCCGAGTGTGAGCAAAGCTTCCAGGAATTGAAACAGAAGCTTACCACAACTCCTGTACTAGCATTGCCTAATATTAGCAAAGATTTCGTGGTCTATTATGATGCATCCCATCAAGGACTTGGCTGTGTATTGATGCAAGGTGGAAGAGTGATAGCTTATGCTTCTCGATAGTTGAAAGAACACGAGAACCGTTACCCTACTCATGATCTTAAGTTAGCAGCAGTTGTGCATGCTTTGAAGATCTAGAGGCACTACTTGATAGGCAACAAGTGTGATATCTATACCGATCACAAGAGCTTGAAGTACTTTTTCACTTAGGAAGATCTAAATATGAGGCAACGCCGATGGCTAGAATTGATCAAGGACTATGACCTAGAAATTCACTATCATCTAGGAAAAGCTAATGTAGTCGTAGATGCTCTTAGTCGCAAGAGTTACTGTCACACTCTGATCACAGAATCCGTACCACCTAAACTCAAGGAAGAGATTGATGATTTCCAACTTGAGATGCTACCGCATGGCTTGTTGAATGAGCTCCGGATACAGTATGATCTCACAGATCGCATTCGTTAAGCTCAGAAAAATTGTGAAGAGATCGAATATCTCTGTGGTCTGATGAAACTGGGCCACAAGACCAACCACCACGAAGATGAATAAGGAACCATCTGGCTCAAGGATAGAATATGTCCCTTCCGATCCAGCACTATGAGAGGAAGTTCTATCAGAAGCTCATGATTCTAAGTACTGTATTCACCCTAGAGGTTCAAAGATGTATCAATACTTGAAGAAACACTTTTGGTGGAAAGGTGTGAAGACAGATATTGCGGGACATGTGGCACGATGTGACACCTGTAATAGAGTCAAGGCTAAACATCAAAGGCCTACAGGATTGTTAAAGCCTCTTGACGTTCCCGAGTGGAAATGGGAGAGCATATCCATGGATTTTATAGTTGGATTGCCCTGTTCACAGAAAGGCAATGATTCCATTTGGGTGATTGTTGATTGTTTGACCAAGGTTGCTCACTTTGTACCAGTTAAGACCAAGACCAATGCCAAAAAGTTAGCAGATCTATATGTTGAGCATATTCTCAGACTGCATGGAGCTCCCTCTAGTATTGTATCTGATCGTGGTCCTTAGTTTATGTCCTAATTCTGGGAAGCCCTACACAAGTCCATTGGAACCAAACTTGATTTCAGTACCGCTTATCACCCATAGATAGATGGACAGACTGAATGAGTGAATCAGATCTTAGAAGGCATGCTTCGCGCTAGTGTACTGAATTATGGCTCTGATTGGGAGAAATGCCTACCCTATGCAGAGTTCTCTTACAACAACAGCTACCAAGCCAGTATCAAGATGTTGCCGTTTGAAGCTCTGTATGGCAGACCTTGTAAGACACCTTTGATGTGGTCCCAACCGGGAGAAAGATCATTCTTTGACTCCGCTAAGATTCAAGATGTCGAAGAAGGAATTGCCCAAGTAAAGGAGAATTTGAGAATTGCCCAAAGTTGATACAAGAGCTTGAGTTCAATGTGGGAGACTTCGTCTATCTCAAGGTATCCCCGCTACATGGAACTGTCAAATTCCATGTGAAAGGAAAGCTTGCCCCTAGATTTGTTGGTCCATACAAGATCCGCAAGAGGATTGGAAAACTCACTTACAAACTTGAGCTACCTGAGGAATTGGCGGGTGTACATCCCGTATTCCATGTCTCACAGCTACGCAAGTGTTTGAGAGTGCCCGATGAAGTAATCCCGACTGATACACTTGACATTCAGAACACACTGGAGTATAAAGAACATCCTATCCAAATTCTGGGTAGAGATACCAAAGAAACCCGAAGCAAAACTATTCCTATGTGCAAGGTCCAATGGAGCAATCACACTGAGAGAGAAGCAACATGGGAGAAAGAGTCTGACCTTCGGCTACAATATCCTTATCTCTTCAACGGGTACATTACGCTTTAATCTTGGGGACGAGATTCTGTTAAGGGGGTAGGACTGTAACAACCCAAAAATCCACACACCAATAATCCCAACTAAATTTTTTTTGTTTAAACCCCATGCAATGTTGAGTGCCATGTGTAGGAGCCAACCCTAAGTATTGCATGTAAGCATAACCTAAGTAGTCATTTTCATAACCATATCATGACACATGTCATATATGAGTGTTTAAATCCCCAACACGTAAAACCTTGCATGCATAATTATTATTGTAACATGTGATTTGGATTTTCATTGCTTTATATGATACTTGACTAACTCCTTTAATAATTAATAAACTTTCAAACAATTAATACTCAACTCAAAGGAGAAAATACATAAAATAGAAAACTATAACTAATTTCGGTATAGCAAAAATAGCCAATAAATCCCAAATATATGGGATGAGTCTAGGCCACCATTCTAACCCTTGGACGAGTTACATATACCATGTATAAGTGTGTGAAGCTATATGGTTCAAACTCCAAATCAATTTGAAGCAAATAAAGAAAAGAAAAACAAAAGAAAAAGAAGAATGGAAAAGAAAAGAGGGAGGCAGCAGCTCAGCCCAGCCTGCCTCGACTGGCCCAGCTAGCCAGCCCGCCTGCCCTCCCACTCACGCACGCGGCCCACGAAGCTAGCCCAGCTTCGCCTCAACACCCGCGCATGCGTAGACACCGACCGCCAGGTCCCACCTGCCAGCCCATACCGCTTCACTGCGTCGCGACGCGCTTGAGCCGCACCCGCTGCCAACTGGACCCCACGTGTCAACACAGTAGCGTCTTCTTCCCCTCGCCCACGCGTTCTCCCCACGTGATCGGGGGCTGACCAGCGTGGTAGGCGCAGGCCAGGGGGTCACGCAAGAAGCATGACCCTATTCCCCCCTTGCGCCACGCTTAGGCTACCGCACGCAGGCCGTCGAATGCGCCGCACGCATCACCACCGCCCGATCGCCGTCCGCCATTGGAGCCCTTGGAGCTCGGCTATAAAAGCCAATGTCCGTGAGCCCTAACGCTCAGCCCGTTTGTCGCCGCCGCTGGTGGCACAGCACCACGCAGGGTCAAGCCGAGAGAGAGGGAGTAGGGAGAAGCAAGGAGGAGAAGGAAGCCGCTGTGGGGAGGAGCTCGCCGGAGCCGGAGCGAGCGACGCCGCACGACACTGCTTCTGGAGCTACACGGCCAGACCATCTCACTGCACCGCCGCACCACACCATCAAGAACACCGCGGTAAGCCTCCTATGACTAAGACCAACTCCTAGCCTCATGGACACCGACGCACACATGGGCGTGCACACCGCAGCCACGAACACGACCATGGTGAAGCCACCGCGGCCGCATCACCGTGGTAGAGGTGATGCCACCACCTTGGCTAGCTCCTCCTCGCCACGGAACACACCATGCTCGCGATCAAGGTAGACGAAGCCCACCTATGGTAGAACCTCCTAAGAAATCGGGCCCACGTGCATCTATCGTTGTCTCAACAGACCTTTGATAGCATACACAAGTTCCCAACAACTTAACAGGTCTATCGGGTGTCCTCGGGAAACCCAAATCATCCACGAATCTTTTCCGAACAGGATCCCAATCATAGACATTGCAGATTACAACAGTTTTCAATATACATACCAGAGATTATAAAGTGGAAGATTTAAGTTTTAATATTACAAACCAGTTGTTTCAAACTTACATAACCATAAGTGTCATACAACCATAGTAGCGGGATAATATTACATTAACATTATTTATCATACAAACTAGTGCCTTTTCCAAAGGCCATTCATCATTCCTCATCATCATCGACTTCAAACACAGACATGCAGCAGGGACCAAAACAAGCCTGCGCATGCGACTCACCTGCAACAAGGGTTAACAAACCCTGAGTACAAAAGTACTCAAAAAGACTGACCCGATGTAAAAGGGGTGAAAGACTTTAGAGATGCAGGTGTTGGGGCAAGGTAAGGATGTAGCAAGATTCAAAAGTTCTTTGCCAAAAGCTTACTATTCTTGATCCTATTTTCAAGTTTTACCCCTAAGTCTTCTTAGTTCATTATCTCAACTAAGTGTTCATATTCCATGTTCTAATCCTTCTCATTCCACTCCTTTTCTCAAATTTTAGTAATTCACTAGTCCTGCATTGCTTCTGTAATGAAACGAGTCTCCATATCCATGGAGCACCGGCAATTTGAATTGATTCAAGTCCTAGCTGGGGATTCCTTATCACACAACATATGTAGAACTTAATCTTGCATATATCAACCTCGCTACCGGATCCTCCTATACTAAGCTGTCTCCATGCCACCCGAGAGCACAGCACACCTCAAATCCGGCCATATTCTAGCCACAAGGGTACATGCTACTCCTGCCATCTCTCCACTCCCAGTGCATGGGCATTCGTCTTAGTATTAGATTAGCCGAAGTAGGCTTACCGGAGTATGTGACCAGTACTACAAAGTGTCTCGTTCAGAAGATCCACAATGAGTGGCCTTTAAGCGACATAGTCGGCAACATTACCCAACATTCAAGATAAGTCACTCAACTAGTCTCTAGTTCATTCTATCTTCTTTCTTTCTTTGGCTAGAATGCCATCTTTGAGTGTATCGAAACTTTTACTTTGAAAGCCTACCATAAAGCATACTAAGCATTCTATGCCTTTGTAAATGAAATTATCTTCAAGGATGGTAAACAATTAACAAGGTAGGCAATGCATCAAGTAGGAAATATTTGAAATAATCAACTTAATGCAATAGGTAACATAGGTGATAAACTTTTTAAAGTAAACAAGGTAATGGTTTAATGCATAAACCGGAGCTTGCCTTCGTTGACAATCTCGGGTTCTGGATCAGTACCACAAATATCGAATCCTGAGACAACCGGGGATTCTTCCACAACTTGCTCAACTAGGATTGGTTCACTCTCAGATTCTACACGAAATAATAACATATGTTTCAACATGATGAAAATGTAAACATTATGCTTTCATGGTACATGTGTTGACACCGTTTTTTTGCACGTGTCAAAATAATCGGAGTGGACTAATCGGCAAGGGGAGAGTTATTGAATACTTTGATAGCCAATGAAAGCCAGTTTGTAAAGATGGTTGCCGATAGCTGGTGATGGTCGATGTAAAGGTTGATTTGGACTTGGGCGTTGCCGATGAGGTTGAAGACTACTGCCGATGAAACAGGGAGTATGCCGATGAAAGAAGACTTGAAGACTACTGCCGATGAAACAGGGAGTATGCCGATGAAGGAAGACTTGAAGACTACTGCCGATGAAATAGGGAGTATGCCGATGGGAAGGAGGACAGTGAGATTTCCATCGTAATTGAGGCGGACAGAGAAATAGATAGGAGTTGATTTCCTTTTCTGTATTTGTTAGGTTATGATTCATGTAAGAGTCACGTGTTTCCTTAGATATGGGATTGGTGTCCTAGTTGTGTTTGGTTGTGTCTCTTTAGATCAAGGTATAAATATGGAGTAAGGGGCAATGTAATAGGGATCATATATCAATCAACATCAAAACCAATTTTTACTCCTATTTGCATCTACTTACTTTTCGGCGACTTCGTCAATCTGCATATTTTTCCTTTTTACGAGTTCTCATTGATTCGGCGAGCTGCATCGTTTCAGTACGATCTTCGGCGATTCTCGAGTTCCGCGTGAGCACCTCTTGGCCGTGACTTCCGGGCGTATCGCTGTTGTCAGGACCAAAGTGTTCGTATCTTCATCCTTGTCGATTAGCAGGTCAAATCGACTGGCACGCTTTGGATATCGATTCGGGTATTAGCCCTTTGTGTTTGCAGATCACTTTTGCATCAACACATCTTTTGGCACGCTCGGTGGGACACTTCAACTAATATGTTCAATTCCGAGATCGATCCAGGGAACATTATCGCAGTATCAGAAGAAGATCTCAAGGAAGAACAGAGGCATGCTATGGAAAAGGCTGTAGAAGAATACAAGCAGCTTTGTCTGAGATCGTTTAGCTTGAACAAGAGTGGACAAGTCATCCAGAAGCAAGATTTGCCGTTGCCTCGGCAGGTTACCTTTGACTCCAATCCTGGTAAACTTCAAGAGATGGTTAATTCTGCAGTAAATCATGCTTTGATTAATCATTCCAATGTGCTGTCCAATACTGTTCATAATGCTGTGGTTCGAACTCTCAAAGAAGGACAAGCGGCACCACATTACGTTGGGCCTGCCTATCATCAACCAGAGCCGGCATCTGTCAAAACTCCATCGGCTCCTTCGGCCGTTGTGGGTACAGAAGTTACTTCCCCTCCAGTATTGACAGGCTCACCTAATATTCAATCTACACCGATACAATCAGATCAGGTACTACTAGGAGGGCGAGTTCAGCTTAATACAGATCTATCGGCATCAGCTATGTCAGGCCCTGTGTCTCAGAATAGCCAGATTCCTACTAATTGGTGGGGATATGGCATGCCTCCAGAGTCATCTGCTTTCAATCCTAGATTACCTCAAGTGTTTGATGCAGCAGGAAGAGCGCCTATATCATCGGCCGTTTCGCCGATGGCTCAAGTGCCTCAATATGCCGCAACTACTTCTGTACAACCAACTCCAGGAGGTTTCCAGATGCCTATGATTCAAACATTCAATTCAAGTCCATCGGCGAGCGTACTGCCGATGCAGCAGAAAGCCCCTGCTATGAGTCAAACTGGGGTTCAGTTCATGCCTCAAACCAGTTATAATTATCCAACAATATCAGCAAATTACCAGCCATCGGTAAGTTTTGTACCGATGAGTTCTAATAATGATTGGTCAGGACAGTTACCTGTTCAACATACAGTTCAACGAAATCAGCAGGTTGCAGGGATTCAACAAGGTCATATGTAAGCTGGTTTCCAGAATCAAGCATCGGCAGCCCAGCCGATGAATCCTTTCCAACAGGCTAATGGACCACAAGTAACGGCAAATATGCCGATTGCTGGAGATTGTGGGCCACAAAGATATGTGGAGGGATGTCAGCAGGCACCTCCTATAGAAATTCAACCAGTTCGTCAGCAGGAGGCTGATGCTTTTTGGGCCGATAAGATAGCAGAAATTGTGAAAGATCAGTTTGGGATAAAGCCCAAGGTCAATACTTATTCTTATCGGACTCCATACCCTCCTGCATACGATTTAATTCCTCTCCCAAATCGGTACAAGGTACCAGATTTCACTAAATTCTCTGGGCAAGATGATACATCAACAATGGAACATGTCAATCGCTTCATTATTCAATGTGGAGAGGCAGCTAACAGAGATGAATTAAGAGTCCGATTATTTTCATCATCTTTGTCTGGATCAGCATTTACATGGTTCATTTCATTACCACCAAATTCTATTATTACTTGGGTTGATCTAGAAAAACAATTCCATAAGTATTTCTTTGCTGGAATCCATGAAAAGAAGCTTACCGATTTAGTAAAATTGAGACAGCGTAATAATGAATCGGTGGAGAGCTTTGTGCAAAGGCTACGAGATGTAAAAAATAAGTGCTACAGCCTGGTGCTGGATGATCGGCAGCTTGCCGATCTGGCTTTCCAAGGGTTATTGCCACATCTTAAGGACAGATATGCTTCTCAGGAGTTTGAAAGCCTCAGTCATCTTGTGCAAAGGATCTCTGATCAAGATACTAGGGTTTTTGAACCTAAAAAGAACTGGAGTAAAAAGGTATCGTTTGTTGAAGAAGTAGGAGATTCTGACTCTGATGAAGAACCAGTTATCGGCTTAGCTGAGTGGGTTAAGAATAAAAAGCCGATATCATGTCCCTTTGGTCAAAAAGAGCCAGAAAAGTTTACCTTTGATATCACCAAGGCCGATAAAATATTTGATCTTCTGCTTCAAGAGGGCCAAATTAAGCTGTCACCTAATCATGTGATCCCATCGGCAGAAGAGTTGAAGAAGATTTTGTACTGCAAATGGCACAATGCAACTTCACACAGTACAAACGAGTGCAAGGTATTCAGGCAACAGTTACAATCGGCTATTGAATCTGGGAGAATTAAGTTTGGTACTTCCAAGACCCAGAAGCCGATGAAAATTGATCAACACCCTTTTCCAGCAAATATGTTGGATGCCAAAGGAAAGACCAAGGTATTGACGTCAGAGGCTGCTGAGAAAAACGCGTCAGTAGACCCCCAACATCGGATAACTACCGATGATGCAAAGAGTAAGGGTTTGCTAGGAGAAAGCAGTAGTTCCAAAAATCCTCCTCGACCTGGCATTGTGATTACTCATCGAAGGCAGCAGGAGGGTTGGCGTCAACGTAATGACCGATATCGGCAACAGCAAGAAATGAGACGTCAGGAAGAGTGGAATCGACATAAAGATCATTGGAGATGTCCGTTTTTCATCCATTGCTGGGAAGAAGGTATTAAATTGCCAACTGTTGAAAATTGCCCTGAGTGTAATGGTTATTACGGAGTCAATCGTTCAGAAAGGAGGTTTCAACGTGGTAATCAGGGTTTGTCTATCAATGAGCCGATCAGAGGCAGAGCATCAGTGCATGATCGGCTGGGGGGCAGACTTAGTGTACATGAGAGGCTTGGTAAACGCGCTGGATATTTTCCAAGGAATCAAGAGGAGCTTGAGGAGATGGCAAACGCAAGAGTTCCTGATGAGGAAATATTCTACAGGGACCCTAATATACGTCGTGTAGAACCAACTAGGACTTGTTATCAGCCGGTTTGGAAAACCAAGTTTCCTCGATGGTGCCCAGAGGGTCTGACAAAGACGCAGAGAAGGAGGATGCAACGTGAGCGTCAGGAGGATTTATACCAAGAGGAAAATTCCTCCAATGAAAGGCCTGGTCATCAGCAGTGGCAGGTAAAACACAAAAATAAGGGTCCATCGGCAGATGTTAATATGGTATTCATGTTGCCGATGGAGTTTCTGGCACTATCTGATAATGAGGAAGAAGTTGTTCTCTCTGATCAAGTAGCTCAGTTAACACTAGATCCAATGATGGCTGTTTTTGAGAAACCTACCGATGACGAGAGACAGCATCTTAAGGCTTTATTTGTGAAGGGCAGAGTTGATGGGCAGCCTGTGTCTAAGGTACTTATTGATGGAGGGGCTGCGATTAATATTATGCCTTACGTGATGTATCAGAAACTTGGTAAAGGAGATCAAGACTTGACCAAAACCGATATGATGTTGAAAGATTTTGAAGGCAATGTGTCACCGGCTAAAGGGGCAGTGTGCGTTGAATTGACCATCGGCAGCAAAACCTTGCCAACGATGTTCTTTGTTATCAACGGCAAGGGTGCATATAATCTGCTTCTAGGGAGGGATTGGATTCATGCTAATTGTTGTGTTCCTTCTACAATGCATCAATGCCTCGTACAGTGGATTGGGGATAAGATTGAGGTCGTCCCTGGTGATTCTTCTTATATCATCGCATCGGCAGAATCAGATACTTATGAGCGAACTAAATGCATATCAGGAGAAGCTTGGGAGAAAGAGTTCCTTAGAGTTGCTGATTATGAAATTCCACCGATCCAAGCAGTCGGTTCTGAAGAGGAGTTTTAATGGATAGGTTTGCCGATGATGGAAAATTAGGTCAAGGGTTCACATCGGCAGATGATTTAGTAGAAGTAGATATCGGTGATGGTGATAGGTCAAGACCTACTTTTATTAGTGCTAAGTTAGATTCCAAGTGTAAGCAGCGAATAACAGATTTGTTAAAAGAATATAAAGATTGTTTTGCTTGGGATTATACTGAGATGCCTGGATTAGACCGATCAATAGTTGAACATCGGTTACCTATCAAATCTGGATTTCGGCCACATCAGCAGCCAGCGCGCCGATGCAACCCTAATGTACTTCCTGACATTAAGGCCGAAATAACTAAATTAATTGAAGCAAAGTTTATTCGGCAATGTCGATACGCAGAGTGGATCTCTAATGTGGTTCCTGTTTATAAGAAAAATGGAAAACTTCGTGTCTGTATTGATTTCAGGAATCTCAACAAAGCCACACCGATGGATGGCTATCCAATGCCGATTGCTGATTTGTTGATTGATGCTGCGGCTGGACATCGAATTATCAGCTTCATGGATGGTAATGCAGGTTACAATCAAATATTCATGGCTAAGGAAGATATTCCCAAGACTGCTTTCAGATGTCCAGGTCATGTGGGGTTATTCGAGTGGATAGTCATGACGTTTGGTTTGAAAAATGCCGGTGCTACTTATCAAAGGGCTATGAACTTTATTTTTCATGAGTACATCGGCACATTAGTGGAGATCTACATTGATGATGTAGTGATTAAGTCTGGAGATATCACAGCACATTTAGCCGATCTGCGAAAGATACTGGAGTGCACAAGGAAGCATGGATTGAAGATGAATCCTAATAAATGTGCATTCGGTGTATCGGCAGGACAATTCTTGGGTTTTATGGTGCATCAACGGGGCATTGAAATCAGTAGGAAGTCTATTGATGCAATTAACAAGGTGATTGCTCCTGCCAATAAGACTGAATTGCAATCTTTGATCGGTAAGATTAATTTCATTAGAAGATTCATATCTAATCTGTCGGGTAAGATCAAGGCTTTCAGCCCACTACTTAAATTGAAAGCTGATCAGGAATTTGTATGGGGAGTTGAACAGCAATTAGCCCTTGATGAAATTAAGAAATATTTATCAAATCCTCCAGTGCTAGTTCCACCTCAACATGGGAAGCCTTTCAGGTTGTATTTGTCAGCTGATGATACAGTTATCGGTTCAGCTCTTATTCAAGAATTTGAAGGGAAGGAGCGTGTTATTTATTATTTGAGCAGAAGATTAGTGGATGCTGAGACGAGGTATTCGGCCATCGAAAAATTATGTCTGTGTTTATACTTTTCTTGTGTCAAATTAAGGCATTATTTGTTATCTGCCGAATGTACGGTCATATGCAAAGACGATGTGGTCAAGTATATGCTGTCGATGCCGATATTAAGTGGTAGAATCGGCAAATGGATTTTAGCATTATCAGAATTTGAACTACGCTACAAATCAACTAAGGCAGTTAAAGGGCAAGTGATGGCTGATTTTGTCACTCAGTATTGTAATACGGTGGATTCTCTGGGGATTGCTCCCTGGACACTTTTCTTCGATGGGTCCACGTGTGGTGAAGGGGCAGGTATCGGCATTGTGTTAATTTCACCTCAAGGAAAGAAGTATGAGTTTTCATTGCCGATTGTTGCTACAGCGACAAACAATCAAGCTGAATACCAAGCCTTGATAAAAGGGTTAGAATTGCTAAAGGAGATACGTGCCGATGTTGTTGAAATCTTTGGTGATTCTATGCTAGTTATAAATCAATTGGCTGGAATTTATGAATGCCGAAGTGAAGCTTTGATTTCGTATTATGAAAGATGTTTGCAATTGTTGAAAGGATTTAGAGATTTTCGTCTTGAACATATCTCTCGATTGCATAATGAGGAAGCTAATCGACTAGCTCAGCATGCTTCAGGGTATCAGCCTATTCAGGAAGTGCTAACATCGGCAGTTGATACCGATGACTGGAGGAAAGAGATTGTCGATTATTTAAAGGATCCATGTAGAAAGGTTGAGAGACGTATAAGGTTCCAAGCTACCAAATATGTGCTCCTCGATGATGAATTATATTATCGAACTATAGATGGAGTTTTACTCAGATGTGTTAGCAATGATGAATCGAAAAGCTTGATGGGTGAAATTCATGAAGGAGTATGTGGGGCACATCAATCGGCTTTCAAGATGAAATGGATGATCAGAAGGAATGGGTACTATTGGCCGACTATTCTTGAAGATTGTTTTAAATATTTTAAGGGATGCCAGGGGTGTCAAAAGTTTGGTAATATTCAAAGAGCGCCTGCATCGGCTATGAATCCTATAATCAAACCATGGCCGTTCCGGGGATGGGCTATTGATCTCATTGGTCAGATTTATCCGCCATCGAGTAAAGGACATAAATTTATTCTGGTTGCTACCGATTATTTCACAAAGTGGGTTGAGGCAATTCCTTTAAAAAAGGTGACATCGGTCAATATGATTGATTTTGTGAAAGAGCATATTGTTTACCGATTTGGTATTCCTCAGACTATCACTACCGATCAGGGCACTATGTTTACATCAGGAGAATTTGATGAGTTTGCTGTAGGTATGGGAATTAAAATTTTAAATTCTTCTCCATATTATGCTCAAGCTAATGGTCAAGCTGAGGCTTCTAACAAAGGGATCATCAAACTCATTAAGCGCAAAATTGAAGAAAATCCTAGGAGGTGGCATACAGTATTAAATGAAGCCTTGTGGTCATATCGGATGTCATATCATGGTGCAACCAAAGTAACGCCTTATCAGTTAGTATATGGACACGATGCAGTATTGCCTTGGGAAATTAAGGTTGGCTCTAGACGAATACATTCTCAAAATCAGCTGACAGCCGATGATTATAATACTCTTATGAAGGATGAGTTGGAAGATGTGGCGGGTCATCGGTTAAGGGCTTTAGTTAGTATCGAAGAAAATAAGAAAAGAGTAGCTAGATGGTATGACAAGAAGGTGAAAGTAAAAGAGTTTGCCGATGGAGATCTGGTCTGGAAATTGATTTTACCGATTGGGACTAAAAGTTCAAAGTTTGGAAAGTGGTCTCCCAATTGGGAAGGTCCATATCGGATAAATCAGTCTGTTCCTGGTAATGCATATATTTTAGAAACCCTCGAAGGGGTTGTGTTTCCCAGAGCGTTAAATGGAAAATATTTAAAGAAATATTACCCTAGTATCTGGATAGATGCATAAAAGTACAAGTGCCGATAACAGTACTATCGGCTAGAATTATGCAAGGGTGTCAATGTCTCATAAAGTGCCGATACAATAAATAAGATTACACGTTCAACAAGGATTGGATAGCTAATATCGCACGCAGGCGAATCTGGTCGGCTTCCTCCATTTCTTTGATATCGTCATCGGCAGTACCCTCCACAGGCTTGAGTTTTTTCTTCATGGCTAAAGCCTTGCGAGCTTGGATATCTCTTTCTTGCTGAAGGGCTTTGACGGCATTGGGTAGTTGGCTTTCTTCTTGTTGAGCATGAGTTAAGGCTGCATCGATTTCTTTCAATTCAGCCAATAGAGCTGCCTTCCTTGCCGATAGATCCAAGATTTTCTGCTTAAGTGCAGCACCCGAAGTTTGCAAGTTGACGATGCCCTTGTGCTTCTCATCAGTGATTTGTTTCAGTTGTAGCATCTCTTCTTTAAGTTGAGCTTGAGCTGCTCTATCGGCAATGCGCTGAGCAGCCCGTTGATATTGCAGTTGGTGGCTTTCTAAGTGAGCTGCTGGGAAGAGTACTTCTTCAACATCGGCAGGGACCTAGCCGCGAATTGTTTTGAAAATTGCTTTTGCGGGGTCCGAGTCATCTACCAGTTGGGCGGTACCTTGCTGTAGCAAGTTCAGGAGGGTTTCCAACTTGGATTTAGTCTCTGCCGATATTGTTCCCAGTGCAAGGGAAGAACTTGTCTCCTCTCCATCGTCGTCAGAAATGTCAATGGCAAAGGAAAATAGGCTGTTCGGGGAATCTTGTTCCTGAGAGAGAGAAAAGGAGATCAGTTAGGGGTAAGTATGAGTATTGTAAAATCAGATAGGCTGATTGATTTACCTGTTTCAAGGCAATTTCCTGTGCTTGACTGGAGGAAGCAACCTGGAGTATGTCGTGTGGAGGATCGGCTGAGCTTGCCGATGGGATATCCTCTATGACTTCATCGGTGGTGGGTTCTTGAGGTATGATGACCGATGACATTGGGGCAGATGTAGGGATCGGCATAGACCTTTGTCGTTTTGGCTGTGCTTCAGTATCTGTTTAAGCTTTGCGCTTTGCTTGGACATCGGCAACGATTGGCTGGGGGGCATCGACACTTGTTGGTTGTGAAGCTTAGGCATCTGGTACGTTTGCCGATGTACCCAATTGTTGCTGCAAAACAAGTGTAAGATATGATATTTAACAGATAAGATGTAAAGTCAAGAAGCTACCTCTGAAGGTTTATCGAAAGAAGTGGTGCTTGATATCGGCGGAATTGCCGATGATGATCCAGTAGCAGCTCTTACCCCCTGATGATTAAAGTTAATACAGTTTGTGATCGGCATAAGTGAAAATAAACAAGGTTGTTACCTTAAAGGCTTTGACCAAGGTTGTAGCAGCGGCCGATGGAGTAGCCCTGGATGTAGCCAATTTGGACTTAGAAGTGATGGTCTTGGTACGAATCTTCTGGTGGGTCAAAGCGGCTAAGGTGGGAGTGTTGTAGCCGATCGGCGATGTTGGGGAAACAGGCCGGAGATTGAAGGGTTTCCCACTTTTGCTCACCGATGGTGCTGGGTTGTTAACCTGTTACAAGAGAATCAGTTACTGATAAATGAAGGGAAAAGCAGAAGGGAGTTAAAGGAAACTTACCGCGTCGTCAGGGATGGCATATTCAGGGTCGATCATGTGCCGATATGTGTGAGCAGAAGTTGCGAACAGTTGCTCTTTCCACTCTCGCCACCATTGCTTGTATGACTCGGTGATGAAAGATATTGGTGTCCAGGTGGATATATCAACATCTGTAGTATCGGCATCAAGAGAGAGTTGTACTACCTTGTTCCAATCTGTTCCACAGGTGATTGTTTCCCTGGGTTTGATCACATCGGCAAAGCAGAGTTTGATTGGCAATTGCCCAAAAGCCAATTGGCGGGATACTGCCGATGGGTTGTAAAATTCATATGTAATGTTGGTATTTTTCCCGCTGCCAAATGTGTTTACTGGAATCGCCCTGGGAGTGATGATAGCCATCATGAGCTCATTATCTTGATTCAGAGTGTCATCGGCAAAGTTGAAAAGAAGGGGGAATCTGTTTTCTTCGTCAATATAAGGCACCCAGGCCCTATGATCACGAGAAAGACCATTGTAGAAGCTTTGAAAGAATCTGCCGATTTGGTCTTTGTTGGCTTCTGTTCCAGGAAGGACAATTATGGCTTCACCAAAATTGAGGGGTGAGCGTGTTGCCGATTCATCATCCCCGAGCACATAGTCTTCAGCAATTTCTCGTGGGAATTGTTGAGCAAAAAAGTCCCATTGCAAACGTTTGTGCATATGGGCATTCAGCCACATGTTGATAAACCACCACGGGCCTCCCAGGTTGCCGATGGGTTCGCCAAGCAAAAGTTTCTGAGACACTTGATGAAGAAGATGATAAGTGGAGCTCAGAAGGTATCGGCCAAGAGGAAACCTTACGCCATTAGCCAAAAGTTCAGCTGCAGGAAGGAAGGCGTTGGTTGGTCCTACTGATCGACCACAGAAGATAAATTTTTCTAACCACATATTCAGGAATGTGGCATGTTCCCTCTGGCTAAGTGTCCCGGTTTTCTGGTATTCTTGAATATATCCTGTCCAACCGCCGATGTTGCGGGTATTCACCCTATATTCAGACTTTCTACCATAGATGGAGCCTTCATCGGCAGTTGAGATGTCCAAGCCAGTAAGCATGTGGACATCGGCAAGGGTAGGAGTAGCTAGGCCATGTCCAAACATAAAAGTGTTGGTCGTGTCTGACCAGAAATAAGCAGCTGCAATTATCATTGATTCATTTTTCTGCATATCGGCAATAGAGAGCCTGATGCATTGGTCTAATCTTCGTTCTGCCCAGTATACTTGCATCGATCTATTAACCCTCAAGTACCAATCTTTCCACCCTTTGGTGGTTTTGGGCCAAGATCGGAATGTGTCTTTCCACAAATTCAAAGAGAAATTTTGGGCTCTAAAGGGGATTCTGTTAACCTCTGCATTGATCAGATCGGTTGGATCTGGGTTGCCCATTGGTCCAAGGCATTGGACGTGCGGCTGATCGGTTGGGATAACTAATTTGTTGCGCAGTTCCTAAGGTTATGAAATCCAGAAGACAGAAGAAAGGAAGAATCACCAACTGAATGAATTTGCAAAAAGATCAAAGTAAAAGGTAATGGAAGTGGAGCGAACCGCGGGGACATCGAAGTTGATGGCCATTGTCTTGAGGAAGGTGGAGGTACGAGCCGGAAACTTGAAGTTAGCGCCGGAGAAGGGTTCTTGTTGGTTGAGGTCGCGCGGTTGTTCGTCGGAGTCGCCGCCGGAGAGAGAGAATGTCAAGGATTGGAGGCTGAAGATAGAAAATGAGGGTTCCGGAGAAATCTATTTATAAGCCGCCCAGAATAAGGGTATTTTAGACTTATCTCTATGTCGCGCGCATATAGGTCAAGGCGGTTCAGAGGGATATGGTAACTGTTCGCGCGATAATCAGGGGATTGTACAGATGAGTTGATAACAAGTAATCATGACTTGGAAGGGATATCGATACATGATATTTTAATTCTGAAAATGGCAGCATTATCATGTTAAGATCTTGCCGATGGGTTATTGTTTTGGTATCTCAACCATAATCAAGGCAAGAGTGGTTGGCGATTGTGCGATATTTACTGAAGTGCGTGAATCAAGATGAGATTTGATTGGATTTGATAGCAAATCAAGTTTTGGCTTGGAGAATGAGTTACGGTAATCGGGCAAAGGCAAGCGTTATCTGGAGTAAATTTCGGAGCATTAATGGTTTTATACTCCGAAATTGGGGGGCATGTGTTGACACCATTTTTTTGCACGTGTCAAAATAATCGGAGTGGACTAATCGGCAAGGGGAGAGTTATTGAATACTTTGATAGCCAATGAAAGCCAGTTTGTAAAGATGGTTGCCGATAGCTGGTGATGGTCGATGTAAAGGTTGATTTGGACTTGGGCGTTGCCGATGAGGTTGAAGACTACTGCCGATGAAACAGGGAGTATGCCGATGAAAGAAGACTTGAAGACTACTGCTGATGAAACAGGGAGTATGCCGATGAAGGAAGACTTGAAGACTACTGCCGATGAAATAGGGAGTATGCCGATGGGAAGGAGGACAGTGAGATTTCCATCGTAATTGAGGCGGACAGAGAAATAGATAGGAGTTGATTTCCTTTTCTGTATTTGTTAGGTTATGATTCATGTAAGAGTCACGTGTTTCCTTAGATATGGGATTGGTGTCCTAGTTGTGTTTGGTTGTGTCTCTTTAGATCAGGGTATAAATATGGAGTAAGGGGCAATGTAATAGGGATCATATATCAATCAACATCAAAACCAATTTTTACTCCTATTTGCATCTACTTACTTTTCGGCGACTTCGTCAATCTGCATATTTTTCCTTTTTACGAGTTCTCATTGATTCGGCGAGCTGCATCGTTTCAGTACGATCTTCGGCGATTCTCGAGTTCCGCGTGAGCACCTCTTGGCCGTGACTTCCGGGCGTATCGCTGTTGTCAGGACCAAAGTGTTCGTATCTTCATCCTTGTCGATTAGCAGGTCAAATCGACTGGCACGCTTTGGATATCGATTCGGGTATTAGCCCTTTGTGTTTGCAGATCACTTTTGCATCAACAACATGAAATATAATAACACCTTGAGTACAACTTTTCTTCATGGTACAGTTGCAAGCCAACAAAACCAACTTGCAATTCTACCATCAAGGACCACACAAGTGACTTGACCAAATTGATCTTGAAACCCTACTGGTCACAAAACATGACCAAAACAAGATCAAACCCTAAACTAACACTTAGGGTTTGCTTTTATCCATTTTTGAATTAAATTTGGAATTAAGCTAAAAATGAACTTGTTCCAAATGACCTCAAAATTTTATGTAAGCTTCCTCATGACAAATTAGTATACCAAAACAAATTTCATAAGTTTTGAAATTATACAGTGGCCTACAAAAATCATGGAATTTACATTTATCAATTAATTGAGCAATTTTCATCACATTCAAAAAGTACTGTAAATCAATATTTCATATTTTTCCTAAATAATATTCATCACAGAGAGGTCACACAAAAATTTTCATAATTTTGGAGCTCTAAATAAATCTACACAAAAATAACAAAAATAGACACTATTCATCCATTTCTGAAAATAGAAAAATTCCATTTGAACTACTCAGTCGCTGACATACGGGACCCACTTGTCATCCCTAACCTTCGGCTTTGACCGCGGCAACGATGGCGCTAACCGACGCTAACTCACTGACGATGAGTCTAATGGCGAAGGTAAAGGCACCACGGTGATCACTACAACAAGGCGCAATGATTGGTGGCACAACCGAGACCCTTCGCGGCCAGAACCGAGCACTACACCGGCCATGGCGAACGCGGTGGCGCGACAGCGCTACATCGGCGAAACAAGGTTGGTAGAGATGAAACAAAAGGCTTAGAAAGGATTAGCAGCTCATCCCGAACGTGTTGAAGCAAAGAACGAGACCGGAGGAGCTACAGTGACGTGGGTCGACCGTGACAGCGGTCACGGCGGAGCAGACTTCGTCGGTGATGGAGTTCCAGCGACTGCAGTGGGCAAAACGACCAAGCAAGAACGGATTAAGCACCATAGCATCGAGACGAAGCTGTAGAGACAACAAGCAAGGGCAATGGCTCACCGGATGATGCTGGCCGCGGTGAAATAGGACTTCGGGTGAGGTCACCGGCCGTGAGGAAGAAGGGTCGCTAGCGGCGGTTCTCGGTGGACTCAGACAACCATAGTTGGTGGGATGGGTTCACAAGGATGAGGTGGAGCTAGAACACTGCTTTGCTGGGACTGGCTTGCGCTGAGGAGGCGAGGGGAGCTCGCCAGAGCTGAGGCAGCGGCGTCGGGAAATAGAGGAGAGAAAGAAAAGCAGACAATGTCGTCAGAGCTTTATAGCGGGGCCAAGAGAGTGAGGGGACGACACGCAGTGAGCATCCCATGCCAGTGTGAAGCCAAGGGCGGCCACAAGCGCGTCTGGAAGGCCGGAGAAAGGACACCGGCGGTGGGGCGGTGGTCGTGCTACTATTCACAAGAATTACAGAATTGCCATTCGTTTTAAATTTCAAATTACTCCCAAATTTGTATAACAACTCAAAAATCTCCAAAAATAAAAGTTGTTCAAAATCAAAAGTTCTACAACTTTGCTTAAATGAACATTTTCAAATTCTACATCCATTTTGAAATTTGAATTTGGGGTGCATTTGAGCATTTGAATCATTTCAAAATTACTCCAAATTTTATATGTAAACTTTAAAAACTTTGAATACCAAAGTTGATCCTTATAAAATAAGCTTCAACTTTGCTTTTTGTCACACCCCCAAATTCCAAATGGATTTTGAAATAGACAGAAGGGGCAAAAAGGACTTTTATGATTTGAATTTGAATTCAAATTTGATTTGTTTACCTTTTTACTTAACTATGATTTTTGACCAATTACATGGCCCATTAGGGTTATTTGAGTCAATTGACACATGGTCTCACATGATCACATGCAATTTGACACTTGTGGTCATGATCTTTATTTAGAGTTTTGGATCACATACATCACATAAAATAACAACTTATGAAATAAAGCTAATTTAGTGAATGCATTAAAATTTTTCTACTTTATGAATGCTTTGCAATGCATATGATGACATGTCAAGTTTTAGTGCTAGGTCAAAACACCAGAGGTGTTACACCACTAGAGCCCTGCATTGCCGCACTGCACCTCGTCGGAGCTCCACCGCCTCTGTTTTACCCCCACCACCATGGCCGGAGCCACTGGGAGCACCAGGAGCTCCTTCAACACACCCACCATGGCTGTAGAAGCACCGTGGGGCTCACACACTCCTCCAACTAGGCTCTCGCTACCACTGCAGCCCTGTCCATGCACGCCGATGAACCCACGCCACCGTTCACCATGGCCGGAACCCTAGGAAGCCCTAGCCGCCACCTTGACCCCACCACTGCACTCGCCGAGGCTTGGCGATGCTTTTGCCTACCTTAATCATGCACCAGTACTGCCCGAGAGGCTTGCCAGGGAGCTCACCACTGGCAGGAGCATGCTGGGGAAGAAGCAGGGGATTTTCCCCCGCCGGCCACACGTCCGTGCACTTGGTGCACGTGAACTGAACCCTGGGAAGGAGTAAGTGGACCAAGTCCTTCATAGACCGGCTCTACGGTCTATGGACCAACATAGGCGGGTTCACCATGAACCGCGCCTCACCTGCACCCATGGACCATGGCCCGTTAGTGGCCTAGTAAGGCGATGTGGCTGCGCCTGTCGAGGCCTAGCCTGTATTGACCATTGATCAGTCAATGTTGACCGTTGACCGTTGACCGGGGCCACATGTCAGTGACACCGCCATGCGGGACCCACTTGTCAGAGGATGAAACAACCGAGATGATGTCATGCTGATGTCATGATAACGTCAGCTGTTGACGGCAGCAGCTCTGGCCCCACCTATCAGTGATTGTGATCCATTAACCGTTGACTCACCCATTGACTTGACATTGACTTTGATCGGACCCACATGTCAGTGACCCAAGAGCCCCTGGTCCCACCTGTCGGAACCGATGACGTTGATGATGTCATGCTGACATCAAGCTAACATCAGCGGGACCCCACCTGTCAGCTCAGAACCGAGATGATGATGCCATGCTGATGTCAGCATGCCACGTGGACCAGTCACTGTGTGACACGTGTCAGCCCAAGATTAATTCAGCCTTTTCCCATTTTCAGAAATGATTGAGACTTCAGAAATTCATAACTAATTCATATGAACTCAGAAAAATACAGGACCAGGACCAAAATTCATCTAAAATCGAGCTCTACGCAATGGACCCATGTTTGTGTGCATTTGGCTCTTTTAAATTTTCACTGCTTCTTTATGCTATTCTATAGACGTCGCTAACGTGACTATAATGCGATCGTTTGCAGACTCGGAGGAGAACCAGACAGACAAGGACTGAGAGTACCGTGAGGAGTATGGAGATGACTACACTAAAGGTGCCACATCCCACCCAATCTCGTAGCACCTGTTATGCATGGCTAATATAGAGCTGCTATTGCTTTACTTTATTGTTATAATCACACTATGATAAGACTTGCATGGTAGTATGCTTTCTTGAAGGCCTTTACCTTGACGCAACCTTACCCCTGCTCACCCTGTTGTTAGGCTAGTCACACGCTCGCTACTATATTTCACGGCTTATTATTTCTACTACGCTTATATATACTATATTGATGCATGGTGGAAACTAGAGTTATCTGGACTTTGGGGAGAGTGCTGCGTGTGTGACTTGAGTGTGTGGAGGGTGAGGGTTGTGTCAACCAAGTTGGAGTATACAACGAGCCTAGGGCAAGTCTTGCCGTGGGGTGCTACCTAGGCACCCCTGGAATGGAAACCTGTGGTGGGTAAATGGTGATATGAGGTTGGCTCTGGGTGTGAACCAATGATGGGAGGAGCCTGGGGTGGAGGTGTTGTGGTGGCACAGTAAAACCCTGATGAAGACATTCTAGCTTGGTCATCTCTAAGGACTTACTAGTACTTAGACTCACCGAGAAGCCTTACATACCACTCGCCCTATATGGTGCGGGACAGCCGGACTACTTGGTAGGATATTGCCACTACTGCTAGGTTGATAGCAGACAGTGCAAGGAGGTATGAGGCATGGAGGATTTCCCCCACACCCTTCTAAGACTTCATGGAGACCATGTGGACCTGGCTCATGACTCACAGTTTCAGCCACCCCAGACTAGACTTGGGGTGTACCAGGGCTGAATGGTAGAGTGGCATTATCCTAGGCTAGCAAGCGACCGGAATCAGCCCAGTTGATGACGGTTAGCGAAGAAGGCAGATCTTGTGGTTATGTAAAACCTCTGCAGAGTGTATGGTTGATCGATCGATACATATGCTGACTTGTCGGCTATGGACCTTTCCTGGGTTTCACTTAAACTAGATAGTGAGATGAGTCCTTCTCTTCTTCCCCTGTGAGAGAGTGTCGGTCGTAGCCAGGGGCTATAGGCCATGAGACAGTGCCAAGAGGGAGTTGGCCTATCGACTGAGCGATGATATGGTGATGATATGGAGATGGTGGTATATCGATCCTAGAATCAAAACCTAGCTCTGGACAGGAATGGGGTGGAATGTGTGTGGGAATGGTGTTAAAACTTGACTACACTATTATATACTTGATATGCTAATACATAGGAAACCCCAACCTTATAGGTTCCTTTTAATTATATCCAACTTGCATCCAATTTCCACAAAGCATAGGTCATAGGGTGGGAGTGGCCAGTACAAATTGTACTGATAAACTTTGGCACATAGGTTCTGCTGAGGAATATAGCTCTGAGGAGTCTGACGGTTGAGGGGTTCGTTCCCACGCTCGAGTTTTTGGTGATCTTATCTCCAAGCTATTCTGGATGAATGCTACCTTTGATTCTGCCAATACGGCGATGTAATAATTTATATAATTCTGCACTTTATGTACTCTGATATTATCATTATATGGATGTGGTATTCGACTGGAATTTGGGTAATATGATCTACAACGGTCATAATACACTTTGACTCTGTGGATTTCCCTTCGTGGAAATCAGGTCGTTTCACAAATGTCCCCTTTTTGTTGGTGATCTCTTATGAAATGGTGGCGGACATCAATATGCTTTGTTCTTACATGTTGAACCGGATTATTGGTCAACTTGATTGCACTCTCATTGTCACATAGCAATGGCACTTTCTTGAACTTGATTCCAAAATCACTCAAAGTGGCCTTCATCCAAAGTACTTGTGCACAACAACTACTGGCGGATATGTATTTGGCTTCGGCGGTTGATAATGTAACACTATTTTGCTTCTTTGATGACTATGAAACAAGTGATCTTCCCAATAGTTGACATGTGCCCGAGGTGCTCTTCCTTTCAACCTTGCATCCTACATAATCCGAGTCAGAGTAACCAACTAGCTCAAACTTTGCTCCTTTGGGATACCATAAACCAACATTTGGTGTATACTTCAAGTACCTCAATATTCTTTTTGTAGCCTTCAAATGACTTTCTCTTGGTGAGGCTTGAAATCTTACACAGATGCATACACTAAACATGACATCTGGCCTTGATGCGGTCACATAGAGTAGGCTTCCAATTATAGACCGATACATTTTTTGATCCACCATATTTCCACTTGCATCACTATCCAAGTTGCCATTGGTTCCCATTGGTGTGCTAATGGCCTTGCTATCACTCATGCCAAACTTCTTGATCATGTCCTTGATATACTTGCCATGACTCACAAATGTACCATTCTTCAATTGCTTGATTTGAAGACCAACGAAGTAACTTAACTCTCCAATCATGGACATCTCAAACTCATTAGCCATCATCTTTCCAAACTCATCACAAAAGTCTTGATTGGTTGATCCAAATATGATGTCATCAACATAGATTTGCAACACAAATAAATCTTTTCCAATCTTCTTGATGAAAAGAGTGGTATCAACCTTGCCCATTATGAACCCTTTAGAGAGTAGAAAGTCCCTCAATCTCTCATACCATGATCTAGGTACTTGCTTCAAGCCATACAATGCCTTCTTCAACTTGTACACATGGTCGGGCTTCTTATCATCTTCAAAACCGGGAGGTTGCTCAACATATACTTCTTCATTGATGTAGCCATTGAGAAATGCACTCTTAATATCCATTTGATAGAGCTTGATGTTGTGGGCACAAGCATAGGCTAGCAAGATTCTAATTGCTTCCAATCTAGCAACTGGGCGTATGTTTCTCCAAAGTCAAGACCTTCAACTTATGTATAGCCTTGTGCTACCAATCTTGCTTTGTTCCTTACTACTATCCCATCTTGATCTTGCTTGTTTCTAAAGACCCATTTGGTTCCAATTATATTGTGTCCCTTTGGTCTTTCTACTAATTCCCATACTTGATTTCTCATGAAGTTATTCAATTCTTCATGCATATCATTCACCCAATCAATATCCTTCAATGCTTTATCTATCTTCTTTGGTTCAATGGATGACACAAATGAGAAATACTCACAAAATAATGCTAATCTTGATCTTATTTATACACCTCTAGAAATATCACCAATGATAGTGTCCAATGGATGATTCCTTACAATATTGGTTGGTTGGAGAATTGGAACTTGATTGCTTGCACTTGCTTGATCATTGGGTTAAGATGATGTACTAGCCACTTGATCTTGTTCATTATCATGAGAGCCACTTGTGCTAACTTGATTTGTATCATCTTGCACATTTGAGTTAGACAGCACTTGCACTTGATCATCTTCATCATCATTCACTTGCCTAGACCTTAATTCACCAACATCCATGTTCTTCATGGCATTTGAAAGTTGAATGCCCCTAACATCTTTTAAGTTCTCATTCTCTACTTGTGAACCCTTGGTTTCATCAAATTCAACATCATGAACTTCCTCAAGAGTACCACAATCCAAATTTCAAACTCTATATGCTTTGCTTGTAGTAGAATAACCAAGTAGGAATCCTTCATCATATTTCTTGTCAAACTTGCCCAATCTAGTGCCTTTCTTCAAGATATAGCATTTGCAACCAAAGACCTGAAAATATGCAATGTTGGGCTTTCTACCATTCAAGAGCTCATATGGTGTCTTATCTTTCAATGGGTGACAATAGAGGCGATTGCTACAATAGCAAGCCGTGTTGATAGCTTTGGCCCAAAAAGATTGACTCACATTGTACTCACTAAGCATAGACCTTGACATATCAATGAGTGTTCTATTTTTCCTCTCAACAAGACCATTTGATTGTGGAGTGTACTTGGCCGAGAATTGATGTCTAATTCCAAATTCATCACACAACTCATCAATTCTAGTGTTCTTAAACTCACTACCATTGTCACTTCTAACTCTCTTGATGGTTGTTTCAAACTTATTGTGAATGCCCTTGACAAATGATTTGAATGTTGTAAACACATCACTTTTGTCCACTAGAAAGAATACCCATGTGTATCTAGTATAATCATCCACTATCACAAAGCCATATTTGTTACCAATGATGCTAGTGTATTGTGTTGGCCCAAACAAATCCATATGCAATAACTCAAATGCTTTGCTAGTGCTCATCATGCTTTTCTTGGGATGGGTATTTCCAACTTGTTTACCGGCTTGATAAGAGCTACAAAGCTTATCCTTTTCAAACACAACATCTTTCAAGCCTCTAACCAAGTCATGCTTAACCAATCTATTCAATTATTTCATTCCAACATGATCAAGCCTTCTATGCCATAACCAACCCATGCTAGACTTGGTGAATAAGCATGTAGATAATTTAGCTTCACTAGCATTGAAATCAACCAAGTATAGATTCTCATATCTAAAGCCCTTGAAAATCAAGTTAGAGTCATCGACACTTATGATCTCTACATCATCTACCCCAAATATGCATTTGAATCCAAGATCACACAATTAAGCCATGGATAGCAAATTAAAGTTCAAGCTCTCTACTAGCAACACATTAGAAATGCTCATGTCATTGGATATTGCAATCTTACCAAGCCCTTTGACCTTGCCTTTGCCATTATCACCAAATGTAATACTATTATAACCATCATTGCCATTGGTGTTGATTGAGTTGAACATTCTTGCATCACCAGTCATGTGTTGAGTGCACCCACTATCAAGAACCTAATGCCTTCCTTCGGCTTTGTAATTGACCTACAAAAGAAGATCAATTCTTTTTAGGTACCCAAACTTGCTTGGGTCCTTGAAGGTTAGTTACTAAGCTCTTTGGTGCCCAAATGGCTTTCTTCTTTGAGCCCATCCATGGTTTACCAATGAACTTAGCCTTTACACCATTTATACCCTTGGTAAGCATATAGAAAGAATCAAGCTCAATGGAGGATACATTAGCATTTTTCCCTTTGTTCTTGCATCCATGCTCTTTATGACCAACTTGCTTGCAACTAGTGCAAAACCGACTATTATTCTTCACAAAACTAGTCTTATGAGGAGTAAAGGCCACCTTGCCTTTCTTAGAGGTATAGCCCAATCCCTCTTTGTAGAGAGAAGCTCTTTGGCTACCCAAGCACATAAGCAAGCGGTCCTCACCACCATAGGCTTTAGCTAAGATGTGAGTGAGCTTATTGACCTCCTTCTTGAGATTCTCATTCTCAACCATTAGTGAGGCATCACAAGTGAGACCATCGCTACTAGATGAGGTGGAAGTAGAAGTACTATAAGAAGGATTAGCAGGAGCAACAATGATAGGCATAGATAATAATTCATCAATTATATCACAAGTTAAACCTACATCACAAGTCTCAACATGCTTCTTTTTAATTTGCTCATAAAGCAAAGAGGAATGAGCCTTCTCAAGCTTTTTGTGAGCCTTGCCAAGCTTCTCATGGGCTTCCTCTAGCCTCTCATGAGTTGCTTTGAGCTCATCAAGGGCTTCCTTAAGGGCTTTTACCTCCTTATTCAAGCTCTTGCATTCCCTTCTCTTAATATCAAAATATTCTTTAGCATTTTCTAGCATATCAAATAATTCATCTTTAGTAGGTTCATCATCATCACTATCACTATCATTTTCACTTCCATCATCACAAGTTTGTACCTTAGTTGCCTTAGCCATGAAGCATGATGGAGTGTCAAAGAGAGAAGGCTTTTTATTGATTGCAATGCTAGCAAGTGCCTTCTTCTTGGTGGTCTTGTCATCATCACTATCATCATCATCACTTGAGGAAGCATCACTATCCCAAGTGACCACATATGAACCACCCTTCTTCTTCTTGAAGGTCATCTTGTCCTTCTTCTCTTTCTTTTCCTTCTTATCCTTCTTCTTGTTCTTTTTGTTATCATCATCATTATCACTATTGTATGGACATTGAGCAACAGGATGATCTTTGCTTTCACACTTGAAGCACCTTCTTGACTATTCTTTGTTCTTGGATGAAGACTTCTTTCTTCTAGCATGGTAGCCCTTCTTCACTATGAACTTGCCAAATCTCTTGACAAAGAGAGTCATCTTCTCATCATCATCAACATCATCCCATGAATCATCATCTTCACTTGTTGTTTCTTGCTTAGCTTTGCCCTTGGATGATGTGGCCTTGAATACTGTGGCAGAACCTCCTAAGTTATAGGGCCCACATGCACCTGTTACTGTCCGATGACTTTTGACATTTATGCATATGTTTCCAATAACTTAAAAAGACTGTCGGGTGTCCTCGGGGAACCCCGAATCATCCATGATTTCCGAGCAGGATCATGTTATAGAGTCATTGTAGTATTACAACATTTATTCAAATATCAAAATCAGAGTAAAAACAGCGGAAGTCTTACGATAACATAGTTTACAAACCAGTTGTTTCAAACCTTACAAACTAAGTTCGATAATTATTACAAACCATAGTAGTAGTGGAGTGGCATAATTAATATAGACATATCACACAAAATAAACATCATGCCCAAGGATCACACATTTACTTCTCATCGTCAGAACGAACGATAGTCATGCAGCACGATCCAAAATAGATCTGCTCTTGAGGCTCACCTGCAACAAGGGTCAACGAACCCTGAGTACGAAAGTACTCAACAAGACTTATCCGAAATATTAACTGATAAACTCAGTAATGCAGGCTCAGGGATTCAAGGTATAGCTTTAACAATGATCAAAGTTCTTTTGCATAAAAGCTCCTTTAACAACATTCTTTATGTAGAAAACTTCTCAAGAATTATAAACAAAGCTGACATGATCCGCACTGAGATCATGAAACTTCATATCCAACACCTTCACAAGCCTTATTCAAGTTCCGGTTATTAATACTACGATGATGAACAGTGAGTTGAGTCTCCATAACCGAGGAGCAACGATGATTCGAACCGATTAAACCCAGCTAGGAATTCCAGACCACACGACATATGCAGGTCCCTGACTTACATATACCAACCTATTGAAAGCTCTAGTTTGGTTTTGGTTAATTGATGAAACCCTAAGTGCTAACCTAGTTTATCAAAGTGATTATGAGATAGGTAGCACTACTCCAAGTGATGAAGCAATGACGAAGACCATGACAATGGTGATAGCATGGTGATGATCAAATGCTTGAACTTGGAAAAGAAGAAAGAGAAAAACAAAAGGCTCAAGGCAAAGGTATAAAATATAGGAGCCATTTTGTTTTAGTGATCAAGACACTTAGTGAGTGTGATCACATTTAGGATAGATAGCCGTACTATTAAGAGGAGTGAAACTCGTATCGGAATGCGGTTATCAAAGTGCCACTAGATGCTCTAACTCATTGCATATGCATTTAGGATCTAGTGGAGTGTTAACACCCTTGATAATATTTGTGAAAATATGATAACACATGTGCACAAGGTGTTTGTAGGGTTGAGATCGGCGCTTTCGGGAAAATGAAATGCCTATTTTCTATTGTGCCGGATGCAAAATTCTTGGTGGTTGGCACACTTGAGCAAGGGTGAAGAAGTTAGAGTTGAAATGGAGTTGGTCGAAATGATGCTGGCGTCGGTCTACTGATCGGACGCTGGGTCACTCAGCGACTAGACACTGAAAGGCTGCGTCCGGTCGAGCTGTCAGACAGCACAGTCGCTAGGGTTGAGCATCGGACGCTGGTCTACGTCCGGTCAAGGTGGACCGGACACGTTCGGTCGAAAAAACATGCCTCGGGGAGCTTACTGGAAACGACCGGACGCTGGGGCTTCAGCGTCCGGTCAGTTTTACCGGAGCGTCCGGTCAACTTCGTAGCCATTGAAATCTGACGAACAGCGTTTGAAGCTGGTGACGCGTGGCGTCCATCGGGCGACCGGATGCTGAGGGCCAGCGTCCGATCGGTATGACCGGAGCGTCCGGTCAGAGCGCGTTTTGCCCAGTAAAGGGGTATAACGGCTCTATTTGATGGGGGCTCTATTTATAGCCCCATGGCCGGCTCAAGGGATAACTTTTGCACATTTTCATTGACATAGCATCCTTGTGAGCTTAGCCAAAGCCCTCCCACTCATCTCCATCATTGATCCATCATCATTGTGAGATTGGGAGAGAATCCAAGTGCATTGCTTGAGTGATTGCATCTAGAGGCACTTGGTATTCGTGTTGCGCTACGGATTTCGCTTGTTTCTCTTGGTGGTTGCCACCACCTAGACGGTTGGAGCAGCGGTGAAGGATCGGCACGAGTTGGTGATTGTTCGTGGCCGCCTTCAGTGATTGTGAGGGGAGTTGTACCTTCCCCGGCGGAGTGCCAAAAGGTAACTCTAGTAAATTGCTCGTGTCATTGAGTTACCTCACTTGTGGGTCGGTTCTTGTGGTGTCCTATCGTGTGGATGAGGTTTATGAAACACCTCTTAGCCGCCGAACCACCAAGTGTTGGTCGACACAACGGGGACTAGCGTGTTGGCAAGCACGTGAACCTCGGGAGAGAAATCGGTTGTCTCTTGTCATTTGCATTCTCCCGGTGATTGGCTTGATCTTCATCTTGTGATTGGTTCATCCCCTACACGGCGGTATAATCACCCTACTTACTTGTTTACATTCTTGCAAACTAGTTGATACAAGCTCTTTAGTGTAATTAGAATTGAGAGCTTGCTTTATTATTTACATTCATCTAGTTGAGCTCTTTGGAGTAGCAAGTTTGTGTGCCTAAGTACTCATTGCAACTAGAATTGTTGGATAGGTGGCTTGCAACCCTTGTAGAGCTAGAGCAAGTTTGCATTACGCTATTTGTCATACTAATCAAATTGCTCTAGTTAATTTGTAGATTTTTAAAGAGGCTATCCACCCCCCCTCTAGCCATATTAGGACCTTTCACCTATCCTCGGATCCCCTAAAACAAGAACGGGTCCGCGCCACCCGAGAATACAGCACACCTCAAATCCGGCCACATTCCAGCCACGAGGGTACACGCTATTCCCGCCATCTCTCCACTCCCAGTGCGCGAGTAGCCATTCTCGTAATAGAATTGCCAAGTTCAGGCTTACCGGAGTATGTGGTTAGTACTACAAATTCTCACCTCATGCAATTCAACAACGGACGTGCCTTAATCGACACAGGGGGAAAGACCCCGCTCACAAGACCTCCATGTCCTGTGGCTTACACACACCGAGTCCGCCCGGTCTAGATTTATTACTCCACATTCCCATATCACATGCTAACAAAATTAACCAATGTTCCATTTGTTACTTGCAGGTGGCAGGTAGTCACCCGACTTTCATCGTTCTACGCATAGCTAAGCAAAACTAGGCATATACGAGTTTAAAACTGGTAATATGGTAAATATGGAATAATAAGGGTGGTAATGCACCAATTAGGCTTTTACTTAACTCTTAATCACTTAATGCAGTAACGGAAAGCAAAAGCAAAATTAATTTGTAAAACACAAGGTAGGGTTGTATGCATCCGGGGCTTGCCTTCGTTGACGGAAAAGTCCGATTCCTGCGACGTTACACAAGTATTCGATCCGACCTCAACAGACGGATTAACCTCTTCAACAGCTTGATTAACTACCACATTTTCACCTTCGTTCACTATACGTAATAACAATGCCATGTTTAACATGATGCGGAATACGAAATATGATGCTCGATGATGGATGCAAAATTAATAATTTGAATACAACTTTCCTTCGCGGTACAGTTGCAAGTCAAACAAACTAAATCTTTTTCGTAACACAAATATCAACTGCCAAGGATCATTAACAACAAATGACCCGAGGTCATCACTCAATCCAAAAGTCCAAACAAAAACCTAAATCATTAAAGGTTACTATTTGCTTTTATGAATTAATTATTTAATTCAAAATTATGAAATAAATCAACTTATTCTGATTGAGCTCAAAATTTTAGTACATGTTCATTACATGTTAACTAAGTGGCAAAACAAATTTCATAATTTTTTTGGATAAATAAATAAGCCTAGAAAAATCATGGAAATCCATTTATGAATAAATTGAGCAATTTTTATCACATTTAAAAATTACTGAAAAACATTATTTCATATTTTTCTTAAATACTATACCTCACAGAGAAGTCACTCAAAAATTTTCATAATTTTTGGAGCTCTAAATAAATCTACACAAAAATAACAAAAACAGACACTATTCATTCAAATCTGAAAATAGAAAAATCCATTTGAACGCTGAGTCACTGACAACGGGTCCCACATGTCATCTTCAACCTCCGACGTTGACCACGGCAGCGACGGCTCTGACCGGAGATAACTCGCCGACGGTGAGTCCAATGGCGATGGCCAAGGTACCAAAACGTTCACCAAGACTAGGCGCATCTATTAACGTCCCTACTCGATCCGATAACGGTCCTATGCTAGCTCAACGTCGGCCATGGCGGATGCGGTGGCACAACAGTGCTACGCCGGCGAAACGAAGCCGAAAACGGAGAAACAGAGGGCATGGGAAGGTCCAGTAGCTCACCACGAACACGTTCAAGCAAGAATTAAGGCCGAAGAAGCAACGGTGAAGCGGGGCGGCGTTCACAGCGATCACGGCGGTGCGAGCAATGGCGACGGCGGTGTTCCAGTGGCTGTGGTGGACAAAACGAGCAATCAACAAGATATTAAGCACCACGGCATCACGGAGAAGCTAAAACAATGCTTCCCAAGATCAGAAGCTCACCGTATAGTACTAGCCACGACGGCGCTCGCTCGACGGGGACTCTGCCGGCCGCGAGGAAGAAGAGCGTGGTCAGCGAGTTTCCGGCGAAATCAGCCGACCACAGTTGGCTGGGTGGATGCGCAAGAGAAAGACGGAATTGGAACGGCCTTTACCAATACGACCACGGCGCTAGGGAGACGGTGCGGGCTCGCCGGAGCTATGGCGGTGGCGTCGGGAAAACAGAGCAAGAGAACGGGGCCAACGGCGACGGCCTGGGCTAAATAGAGCAGCTCAGAAGCGCAAGGAAGCTGCGCTGTGGCCTTCACCGCACCAGCGCAACGCCAAAGACGGCCACGACCGCGCCTGGAAGCAAACCGAAGGTCGCCGCCGGTGTAGCCTGAGCGGTGAGTACTGTTCATCGAATTTACAAAATTGCCCTCCAGTTTGAAACTCAAATTACTCCCAAATTTTTGCAACAACTCAAAAATCTCCAAAAATAAAAGTTGTTCAAAATCAAAAGTTCTACAACTTTGCTTTTATAACCATCTCCTAATTCGGTCTAGATTTTGAAATGAACTTTTGAATTTGAATAGGGAAATTTACCGAATTACGCCTTTTTGATTTACTCAAAAATTTTCTAAACAACTTGAAAAACTCCAAAGACAAACTTTGTATAACTTGCCAAGCTATACACTTTTGCTTTTGGGCCCAACCCCAAAATATGCTTAGATTTTGAAATGGATTTTTAGGGTAGGGTTTAAATGTTGAAAAGCGGGGTTTTCTGGAAAAATTCAAAATCCAAACAAACATTGAACTTGAGTCAAACAATACAATACAACATGTACCACATAAATATAAACTTGTTTTAGTAATTGTACATCAAAGTTTTCACCAAATGCCAAATGCTTTGCAATGCATATGATGACATGTCAGATTTTAATATTTAAACACCCGAGGTGTTACAATCCTTCCCCCTAAAAGAAATCTCGCCCCGAGATTCAAAGCCATAGGGTAAGTAATGGAAAAGGAAATGTGTCGCGAGAACACATACAAACTCTGTCCATAAAACAGCCGAGGTTACTTTACAACACACAACTTGTAGCAACCGAGCTCAACTAACATTATTCTATTCTATATTGACGCTAGAAATTCTGGAAACTTTTCTAACAAGTAGTCTTCTGATTCCCAAGTAGCTTCCTCTTCTGAATGTTGATTCCATTGTATTTTATAGAACTTGATTGTCCGTCTTCGAGTAACACGATCTTTCTGATCTAACACTCGGATATGATATTCGGAATAAGTTAAATCCGGTTCTAGTTCCACTCCTTCAACTTCAACATTCTGTTCAGGCACTCGGAGACACTTCTTCAATTGAGAAACATGGAACACATCATGCATAGCTGCAAGATGTTCAGGTAATTGCAAGCGATATGCCACTTTTCCATACCTTTCCAAAATTTGATATGGTCCAATATATCGAGGTGCCAACTTTCCTTTAACACCAAAACGGGTAACTCCCTTCATTGGTGATACTTTCAGATATACAAAATCTCCTTTGGTAAATACCAATGGTCTCCGTCTTCTATCCGCATAACTCTTTTGTCGGGATTGAGCTATCTTCAAATTACTCTGTATTTGCCTAACCTTGTCTTCTGTTTCTTTCACAAGGTCAACTCCAAAGAATCTTCTTTCTCCAGGTTCAGACCAACTCAATGATGTTCTGCATCTACGACCATAGAGTGCTTCAAATGGAGCCATTCTAATGCTTTCTTGATAACTATTGTTGTATGAGAACTCGACCAAAGGTAAGCATTCATCCCACTTATTGGAATAGTTAAGGACACAACACCTTAACATATCTTCAAGTACTTGATTAACCCTTTCAGTCTATCCATCAGTCTACGGATGATAAGCTATACTATACAGAAGTTTAGTACCCAATGAAGAATACAATTGTTTCCAAAAGTTGGAGACAAACTGTGTACCCCTATCTGACACAATAGTCTTGGGTATTCCATGGAGACTCATGATTCTTGCTAAGTACATCTTGGCATATTGGATCGTAGGATATATTGTCTTGACTGGAAGAAAATGTGCTGACTTAGTGAGTCGATCTACAATAACCCATACTGAGTCAAATCCTTTTGATGTCTTGGGTAGACCAACAATAAAATCCATACTTATGTCCTCCCACTTCCAAGATGGAATAGGCAATCGTTGTAACTCACCAGCAGACCTCAAATGTATAGCTTTCACCTTTTGACAAGTATCACACTTTGCTATGTATCTAGCAATCTCTATTTTCATTTTAGTCCACCAAAATCTTTGCTTCAAATCATGGTACATCTTGTTGCTTCTTGGATGGATAGATAACCTAGTAGCATGTGCCTCATCTAGAATTGACTGCCGCAACTCAGGAACTTTTGGTACCACCAGGCGATCCTTGAACCACAACACATCTTCATTGTCAATGCTAAAGCATTCCGCTTTTCCATTCTTGACTCTTTCCTTGATATGGGCTATACCCTTGTTTTCCTTCTGAGCAACAATAACTTGATCTCGAATAGTGGCTTCAACAATTATGTTGGTCAAACTTCCTTGTTGAATTACTTCTACATTCAACTTCTCCATTTCTTGACATAAATTCAAATCCATTGTCCTCACTGTCAGACAATTGCAATAAACTTTGCGACTGAGGGCATCTGCAACTACATTTGCTTTACCGGGGTGATAATGTACTTCCAAGTCATAATCCTTAATCAGTTCTAACCATCTTCTCTATCGCATGTTCAACTCTGACTGAGTAAAGATATACTTTAGGCTTTTGTGGTCTGTATACATATGACATGTATTACCAAGCAGGTAATGCCGCCAAATCTTTAGAGCATGAACCACAGCTGCTAATTCCAAGTCATGTGTCGGATAATGTTCTTCATGTTGCTTAAGTTGCTGGGATGCATAAGCAATGACTCGACCTTCTTGCATCAATACACATCCAATACCAATACCTGAAGCATCACAATAAACATCAAACGGCTTCTCGATGTCAGGTTGGGCTAATACTGGTGCAGTGGTTAACAGTCTCTTCAAAGTCTGGAAAGCCTCCTCACAATCTGATGACCAGACAAACTTAACTTGGTTCTTCAATAATTCAGTTATGGACTTTGATATTTTTGAGAAATCTAGAATAAACCGGCGGTAATATCCCGCCAAACCCAGAAAACTCCGAACTTGATGAACTGTGGTTGGCGGTTTCCAATCAAGCACATCCTTCACTTTGCTTGGATCAACTGCAACTCCTTCGGCTGACAAGACATGTCCAAGAAATTGCACTTCCCTAAGCCAAAAATCACACTTGCTGAACTTGGCATATAGTTGATGTTCTCTCAAGCGGGTCAGAACAATTCTGAGATGTTCCACATGTTCTTTCTTATTCTTGGAATATACTAAAATGTCATCAATAAACACCACTACAAACCTGTCTAGCTCAGGCATGAATACTGAGTTCATTAGATACATGAAATGAGCTGGAGCATTTGTCAAACCAAAAAACATTACCAAGTATTCATATAATCCATATCTTGTGGTAAACGCCGTTTTGGGAATATCTTCAGGCTTTATCGTGATTTGGTGATATCCTGATCTCAAATCTATCTTGGAGAAAACTTTGGCTCCGGCCAATTGATCAAAAAGCAGATCTATCCGAGGTAATGGATATTTATTCTTGATGGTCACTTCATTCAACGGACGATAGTCAACACATAACCTCAGGGTCTCATCTTTCTTTTTCACAAAAATTGCCGGACATCCCCAAGGTGAAGAACTAGGTTGGATAAACCCTTTATCAATCAATTCTTGTAACTGAGTCTTCAACTCGGCCAATTCCTTAGGTGGCATCCTATAAGCTCTCCGAGAAATCAGAGCTGTTCCAGGTTGTAACTCTATATTAAACTGTACATCCCTATTAGGTGGTAGACCGGGTAAATCTTCAGGAAACACATCTGGAAATTCACACACTACCAGAATATCTCTAATCTCTTTAACAACAGTTGCACAAATCTTACCCACTGATCTTCTTAGGGTTGGAAGTTGGATAAGAAGTTGAGAATTACTATCAGGCAAACTTACTCTTAAAGTCCTATTCAAAACATCTATAACAGTCTTATGCTGATACATCCAATTCATTCCCAAAATTACATCTATATCCTGATCCTTAAGTATAATCATGGTAGTGGGAAAAATATGCCCACCCAGGTTTACAGGTACCTGGTATGCCATTTCCTTAGTACATAGACGTCCCCCGGGCGACTGTATAAAGAAACTTTCCTTTGTTGCCCCAATTGAAATTTCATGCTTCACGACAAATGTTCTATTGATGAATGAATGCGATGCGCCAGAATCAAAAAGTATAACTGCAGGGTGATTGGCAACAGGAAACATACCCATCATCACTGGCTCCCCTTCTGGAATTTCTCCAGCTTGAATATAGAACACCCGTCATGTCTTCCTCTCATCTTTGCCCTTCTGAGCATTCTGATTGGGGTTCTTGTTTGGTGCCTGACCCTGTTGTTGATTAGCAGGGGCCTTCTGATAATTTTGATTAGCCTGCCTAGGATATGGACATTCCCTGGAGAAATGATCAGTTCTTCCACAATTGTAACACGGATAGTTGTGACCCTGGGATGTTGGAGCATTGCCACCAGGAGCATTGGTTGACTGTGAACTCGGATAGGTTATAGCAGGACGGACATTTGACTGTTGCCCAGCTTGGAACTGCGGTGGACGATAAGGAGGACGATTATGATGTACTAGATGATAAATCACCCTCTGCCTCTTCTGATTTCCACCAAAAGATCCAGACGGCACACTCTTTTTCTTTTTGAGCTCCTTATGCTGCCGATACTTTGATTCTGAAGCAATTGCAATATTTACTGCCTCATGATAAGTAACATTAGTGCAAGTGGTCATCATAGTCTACAACTTGGTATTTAGGCCTCTCATAAACCACCTCTTCTTCTTGGCATCAGTATTGACATGTTCGGATACATATTGGGACAGATGATTAAATCTTCCCACATACTGCATCACGGTTTGATCTCCTTGTTTCAAAGCAAGGAATTCATCTAGCTTCATAGCCATCACTCCTTCAGAGATATAATGGGCTCTGAAGGCAGTACGGAACTCAGCCCAAGTTATTGGAATACCAGCAGGTTGCATAGCCACTAAGTTTGCCCACCAAGCACTTGCTGCTCCTCTAAGTTGTTGGGCAGCAAACGTAGGTTTCTGATACTCTGTGCATGGGATAAGGTCAAATTTCTGCTCCATGGTTCGAAGCCAGTCATCAGCCTCCAATGGTTCATCTGCATTGGTAAACACTGGGGGTCTTATGTATGTGAAATCAACATATGTAGCCTCTTGTCGGTTATGGTGGCGTCCACGGTTTCCGTACATCTGATTCTGATTACTCTGGGCCATCTCATGAAGCAAACGAGAATTTTTAGCCGTCACATTGACAAGTGCAGTTATAGCATCAGCTAAATTGGTTGGAACAGGTGGCGGATCTGGAATACCGTCCTCATCTTATGAAGTTCCAGGAATATACGAACCCCGCGTACGACGCATCTGCTCATAACAAACCAAACTTTATTCACATGTCTTTATTGAATTGTACCAAAGCTTACTCTAGACACATTACAAAGAGTTTACTAATGTACAAACAAATCGGTTAGATAAAGGTCCTAATGGCTAGAGGGGGTGAATAGCCTAAAAAATTCTACAACAACACTTAACAAACCGGTTAGATAAATATGAGGCAAAGCAAGTGTTGCGCTAGCCTACTCAAAATGTAAACCACCAACCACAATTCTAGTTTAGATAATATCTATCCACACAAAAGTGATGATATTACCCTAAGTTAGTGTGCTCTCAAAAGCTAACTTAAGAGCCACACAAACCAAGCAATTAAGCTCTCACAACTAGCTACACTAAAGAGCTTGACAACTAGTTTACGGTAAGGTAAAAAGAGTAAGCAAGATAGGTATACCACCGTGTAGATGAAGGAGTCAATCAATTACAAGGATGAATAATAATGAAGACCAATCACCTCGAAATCAAATGATGAACACAATGATTTTTACCGAGGTTCACTTGCTTGCCGGCAAGCTAATCCTCGTTGTGGCGATTTACTCACTTGGAAGTTTACGCGCTAATTGACTTCACATGCCAAACCCTCAATAGGGTGCCGCACAACCAACACAAGATGAGGATCACACAAGCCACGAGCAATCCACTAGAGTACCTTTTGGCTCTCCACCGGAGAAAGGTCAAGAACCCCTCACAATCACCACGATCGGAGCCAGAGACAATCACCACCCTCTGCTCGACGATCCTCGCTGCTCTAAGCAGTCTAGGTGGCGGCAAACACCAAGAGTAATAAGCGAATCCCGCAGCGAAACACGAACACCAAGTGCCTCTAGATGCAAACACTCAAGCAATGCACTTAGATTCTCTCCCAACCTCACAAATATGATGAATCAATGATGGAGATGAGTAGAAGGGCTTTGGCTAAGCTCACAAGGTTGCTATATCAATGCAAATGGCCAAGAGAGTGAGCTTGAGCTGGTCATAGGGCTTAAATAGAAGCTCCCATGAAATAGAGCCGTTGTACCCCTTCACTGGGCACAACTCGAGGTGACCGGACGCTCCGGTCGGATTGATCGGACGCTGGCCCTCAGCGTACGGTCACGTGATTCATGCCACGTGTCTCCTGCTTCAAATACTGTTCGTCAGATTTCAACGGTCATCTGCTGACCGGACGCTGCGCACAAACTGATCGGATACTGAGCCTCCAACATCTGGTCGTTTCTAGTAAGGTTTCAGAAACGATATTTCACGACCGGACGCGTCCGGTCATGCTCAAACAGACACAGCCAGCGTCTGGTCACTCGTTGATTTCATTCTGCGCTGCCCGTTAACCCGACCGGACGCTGGACCTCAGCATCCGGTCAGTCCAAGACCCAGCGTCCGGTCGATGACCGACGCTGGCGTCTATGCTGCCACACTTGACTGGACGCGTCGGTTCCTCTGAAACCAGCGTCCGGTCACTCAGTGACCAGTAAGACTAACTTCTTTTCACCTCTAACTTCTTCACCCATGCTCAAATATGCCAATCACCAAGTGTATCACCTTGTGCATATGTGTTAGCATATTTTCACAAATATTTCCAAGAGTGTTAGCACTCCACTAGATCCTAAATGCATATGCAATAAGTTAGAGCATCTAGTGGCACTTTGATAACCGCATTTCGATACGAGTTTCATCCCTCTTAATAGTACGGCTATCAAACCTAAAAGTGATTACACTCTCTAAGTGTCTTGATCACCAAAACAAAATAGCTCCTACCATTTATACATTTACCTTGAGCCTTTTGTTTTTCTCTTTCTTCTTTTGTATTTCAAGCACTTGATCATCACCATGGCATCGTTATCTTCATGTCATGATCTTCATTTGCTTCATCACTTAGAATGTGCTACCTATCTCATGATCACTTGATAAACTAGGTTAGCACTTAGGGTTTCATCAATTCATCAAAACCAAACTAGAGCTTTCACCGTCTCGCCCAATGAGGTCCCATACCGCCGCCAACCACTCTAGGTCCAAGCGTATGGCCTATGTCAAAACTCTGATGCCAAGGAAGAGACCGGTATGCCCCGATATAACCTGTGGCCATGACGGGCCATACCTAGGGATTCACATCAGGAACAGTGCCAAACGTACCGGTGTTGTTCTGCCTAACCCCCGTACGAACGCTGACAGGCGTGTTAGCTCACCACGACGACCGCTGCGACGGAATGAAATGCCATCACCGGCAGACGACGTCTACGCTTGCGCGCCAGTGACGGATAGGGCCGCGATGTGGAGCTGTCCCTGTTGACATCTACAGGGTCGGCGGGACCCGCATGAAGGAGAAAAAGGACCTGGAGACTTCTCTCTCGTTCTCCTCTCTTCCTTCGCTGTAACCCGTGTTTTCCCTTGACCTATAAAAGGGAAAGCATGGCGTCCCATGAAGAGACGGACCGATCGATCCATCGAGGGCCGATTAGAGCAAAAAATCCATCGAACCCCAAACCGATCACACAGCTAAGCAGCAACCGAGCTCTCAGCACCCATTCACTTCTTTCACCATAGACTTAGGACATGTCCCTCTCTAGCCCGTTTGTAATCCCTACCATAAACTTTCAGTGCATGTAACAAGAGCAGTTGTGGTGAATTGGGCGTAGGGACATTCTGCCCAAACCAGTATAAACCTCGTATCCTCTAAGCACCTCGTATCCTCTAAGCACATCATCAAACTAGACGCGTAATATTAAAAATTTACTCGTCGACGATGACTCAAAACACCGACAACAAAAACACCGACAACTAGCACGTGGCAGCACACACACAGCAAGTGGCACCGGATCGATCGATCGGTCGGTGCCGCAGTTCGGTGCATGCATGCACGTATCATCGGTCGTCTCTCCACTGTGCGCGCGTACGTACGTGCCGCTTGCAGGAAACTTGGAAGGCGTACGCTTCCTGCCTCCTGCAGTCGATCCTGCTGGACTTTCCGTAGTTCATTTACGTGCGTGCATACGTACGGAATGCCTGCGTGGAACTAAATGTACTATGTACCATGTCTGCATACATACGTACGTACGTACGCAAGCATATCTATATATTAGCTTAGGTGCCTACTCCTCTGGTACTAGCTTATTATTAGCTGTAATGTAAAGTCCAGCAAGATCGATCGTAACCAAGATGATCTGTTTGACCAACGGTACGCAACGAACGTCGTCGTCCCGTGCACGTAACAGTCGCCGGCCGGCACGGGGGTCTCTCGGTCGTCATCATGTGAAAGCCTTTTCCCTTCGATTTTTTACTTTTTCAGGCTGCGCTAGCTGCGGGCAGCGGCGCAGGTGTCTGATGAGATCAACCGACGCACCGCGCCCAGCTGACACGCACTCCCTACGTCCCAAGAAAAAACATAATGTTCTGAGATTTCAATTCAAAATTTGTCCAAAAAATTAAACTTGTTGTTTTGAGTTTTGGACATGTTTTTGGGTCCGCAGCGAAATCGGCAAGGTCCTGCATGCATGCGCTTCTTTCAGGGTGTGTTTGGTTGTTTTCAAAAAAAAAAAAAAAAAAAAAAAAAAAAAAAAAAAAAAAACTTAACCACGTGACGTTTTTTTAAGGGAATTATTTATAACCAAACAGATCGAGGTACAAGGGTCATTTCTCTCTTCCATCTGAAAAATCCAATCCAAAAACATCACGTTTTTTTGGACTTGGAGGGGGGGGGGGGGGGGGGGGGGGGCACACGTACTGGGAGTACATGTCTTAGTACACTATGCTTGCTTGTCATCAATCCGCAGGTGGCCCGAGCTTCGTTTCCGTTGGTTCCGGTACGGTGGAGGTCGTAGGCTGCGCGTGCGCCACACACGTTACGGATGGTCAGTACTGCTACTCTCTCTAGCCTTAAATAAACTGTTAAACTTCTTGAACTGAATTCATTCTAATAACTATAATTTAAGCATAGATTAATTATTTAGCTAATATGGTTATATATATAATATATTTGTATATTACTGTTACTAGCAGATGTGTCCGTGCGTTGCAACAGGAGAAGAAACTTAATTTTTATAAATCCATTATTAGGTAAACCACTTTAGTCAAAATTCAATCATAAATTATTAAATTTATTTTAAGTAAAAAGGGCTATAATTCATAATAAATATTCATCCCATGACACAATTTTATAGGCTAGAATTAACTAAAATTGAATCATTATTATAATAATGATAGTTAATGCATTGTTAGGCAACGACCACTTAAAGAAATTATGTATCATAGTAGTAATTTTTTTTTTGTCTTGATCTCTCTGGGTTCTATACCTCAGTTTTGAGCAGACTTCATCTCACGCGTCCTTCTCATACACACGTCTAGCCCAAGTTGTTGTCTCCCATCTGCTCGCTCGATCGCCTCCTTCTCTCTCCTTTCATGAGATCTCTACATAGTAAACTAATTCTTTTGGAAGGTTTATTGTTGGCAGGGACCTATGCGGTACTAACTATAATTTTTTGGGGAAAGCAGACGAGTTCTCTATGATTCAGCGAACATTGGTTTTATTTGGCAGAAGTGGAGGGGCTAGATTGCAAAGTTCTCGTGCACATGCTACTGACTCGGTTCATGGTTCGCGGACCGGCGGTGGGATGTGTGTGTGGTTCATCGTGGATCAAGTCCATGATGAAGGGGTACTGAGATGATTAAATTTCAGGTGATGGACGGCTAATGTATTCAGATGGTATATCTAGATTCATTTTTCTAAAGAAAAACGGCCGTATATCGCATAGGCACGACGTCATGGTGATGTCATCAAGCTAATAACGAATGGAGGAGCTAGGCATATGACGTTCCTTGGCAGAGCGTGGCTCGGTCGGCGCTCGGCCCAACACGAGTCCGAGCAAATTTAGGCCCGTGATTAGGTTGGACGAAAATCTAAAGTTACAAGAATGTTTGCCTCTTTAGTGTTAGGTAGGTATAGACTCATACAAGGGAGGTACTTATATATTGCATTTCTATTGCACGGAAGTGAGTGGAAGAGTGTGCTATAAGTTGAAGAGTAGAAACATAGCATGACGATCTATAGAATCAATTTCCATCTCCCACCCTATGAATTTGAGATAGACTTATACAACTATACGTAAACTTGAGAAAGTTGTGTAATGACAAATTTCAAGCCAAATAGCTTAATTCATTAAGTAGATTCCAAGTCCTCCAAAATAAAAAGATACAAACGGCACCTTAGAGTTATTTCAAGTAAAATAAATAGATGGCATCAAATCTATATATAAAAAGCATAACTTTTATGGCACTAAATAGACAAAAAAAAATCATGGCTTGCTTAGTTATTAGCAAGTAATCCCCAAGTTTACTCTTGTATTGTGGGGTGGTAGAATACTTGAACCGTCCCAGAACGCCAAAACGCGTCGTTGTAAAACCATTTCTCTTATCTTAAATAAAAATTAAAGATGCGTAAAGTTTTTGCGTATTCAAGAAAAATATTAATTGCGCGGTGCGTCTATTAATACAAATTTAGTGCTATAAATATTTATATATGTTTTTTTCTAAATAAAATTAGTTAATTCAAAAAAGTTTGAATTAAGATAACTCTAAAAGTTAATTTAAGTAATCGGGATAGGGTGAGTATATATAGGTGCCAACAAGAAGCGAGCTGCGATGCATGATGGAGCTGGCGACCATTAGCTTAATTGCTTGCATTATTGTCGGGATCGTCGGTCGATCAGAATCAGATCGATCCGGAAGGAACTACTAGTAGTAGCATACCTTTGAAAAGCGCATTAATAGTGGTGGTGTTTGTTGGTGTCAACCGTCAAGCAAGCGCAGGAGGATTTGAAATGAATTGAAGGCCTCCTTTGACCGCACGCCGCCCTGGCCCCTGGGTTCGGGGGGGGGGGGGGGGGGTTTGTTTAGGGCGCGTTTAGTTCCGAATTTTTTTGGCTTTTGGCTACTGTAGTACTTTCGTTTGTATTTGGTAAAAATTGTCCAATTATAGACTATTTAGGCTTAAAAGATTCGTCTCGCCAATTACAGACAAACTGTGCAATTAGTTATTCTTTTTACCTACATTTAATGCTCCATGCATGTGCCGCAAGATTTGATGTGATGGGAAATTTTGAAAATTTTTGGTTTTTGAGTGGATCTAAACAGGACCTTACTTCTCCCATATTTCAGAATGGCACTATGCAAAAAGAAGATTCCTCGTCACATCAAATTTGCGGTACATGCATGGAGTACTAAATATTGACGAAATCAAAAACTAATTGCACAGTTTGGTTGTACTTTGCGAGACGAACGTTTTGAGCCTAATTAGTCAACATTTAGACAATTATTACCAAATAAAAACAAAACGTCACTGTAGGTACAGTGTAGCTACAGTAATCTGCCGCCACCGACTCTGCCCAGCTAAACGAGGGCTGGGTCGCAAAAGCGGGCACGCGATCGACGAGGCTAGCCTATTTCCTGCTGATGGGTTCCGTTCCGGGTAGTATCTGCGTGCGTTCCGGCGGCACCCCGGCCAGCCGGCAGCAGCTGCAAGTCGTCTTCTCTTAAAACTTGAAAGCGAGCGACGGAGCGCGCAGCTGCTGCAAGTTTACCACTCATCTTCATGTGGATGAATTATTGGGTGCATGCACGGCGCCGCGCGCATTGGGATGTGCGCGGTGAAAGCCTCGACCGGAAACTTTGGAGGCCACCATGAGACTCTCTAGTCACGGGTGACTGAGGCTGAATGGCACAAGCTGCAGAGGGCATGCATATGCTACTGCTGGCAGTGGCACTCGGAGTCCAGCACGATAATGGCACGGTACAGTACCTTGCCACATCCACATGATTGCTGCTGTAATGCTGTGGATCAATCAATCATCGCGTTGTCTCTTCAAGTCTTCATGGCTAATTAATCCCGACGACGACGACGGTGGCGGCGTACATGACTCGCTGCTCTGACGCATGCATTGCAAACGCGCGCGGGGGCGGGGCGCCCCGTCCGGCATCCACAGGTAGCATGCATGCACCTCTGTCGTCTGACACCTGGCTAGCCAGTAGCCACTGTTGTATGCACCTGCCTCCTCGCCTACCCGGGCATGGAAGTACACAGCCACTCTTGGCGTCAACGACGTTCGACTTGCCACGTACGAGAGTACGAGTACGAGTACGTCGTGAGTCTTCGTTGGCAGCTGGTAGGTAGGATCGCATTGCTTGTTGCCGCCCTTTGCTTGTAGTTGTAGACCATGCATACAGGAGAGCATAGCAGTGATGCTGATGCATGCAATGCAGCACCGCCGGGCGCCGGCCGTCGGAATAATAATGGCGTGCAATTTCCAGCTTCGTCGGCCGCCCCGCCCGGCTAGCACGCAGTAGCTAGCTGTCCGACCAAGCAAGATCCATGGACATTGTTGTATTGTATCCTCACTGCATCGCATATCCTAGCCTGTTCGTTTGATCGTATTTGGCTTATAAGTCATAGCTTATCAGCTAACGAATAGTATTTTTCTCTTACACCAAACTAGCCAACATTACTTTCAGCCATGACTTATAAGACAGCAAACCCAAACGAACGGGGCGTCCATCGGCGACGACGACGCAGCAACAATCGAACGTACGTACGTCTCTCGTTTGAGTCACAAACATTCGTCAAAACCTGCACATTAATTATTGGCCGGCCGGCCGGTGGCAGTGCTAGCTTCTTGTTCCCGGCTTTAATTTTTTTTCCTACTCCGGTCCGGTCGCTGAAACCACAGCACATCATTACCGGAAAAAGGCAGAGGAAAAACTTGACGCGCCCCTCCATTTAGGCCCTGTTTGCCAGCCACCAGAGACCAGGCACTAAAAGATGATTAAAAGAGGGTCTAAATAATATGTTTGATTTCAGAGATTAAAATAGACTAAATAGCTGAATAAAAGCTAAAATATCCTTCCTTTGGATAGAGGTGAGAAAGAAGAGAGAGGGAGGGATAAGAGCTACAAAGTTAATCCATTACTCTAAAAAACCTATTTCAAGAGACTAGTGACTAAAAGTCTCTTCTATTTTATTAAAAGAGACTAAAAAGTAGTCTATAGTCTGTAGTCGCATGGAACCCAACAGCCCTTACTTTCATAGGGAAAGTGCCGGTGGCGCTAGAGGAAATAAAGGAAAGCCTCCGTAGCAACTACTAGTACGTAGGCACGTAGCACGTCGCGTGTGCTGCCGACTCGCCGGACCGGACGACACAGAATCGGAAAGGGCGTTGAAAGTCTGCCGAGGCCGGCCGGGCCGGGAGCTCCTTTTTTTCTCAGATGGACAAGAGAGAGAGAGAGGCTCCGGCCGTGCCTCCGTGGTGCTTTCCACTTCGAGGAATCTACCGATGGAGACGCCGCAGATGATCGGTGCATGCGCGGCTGGCTGGCGGTGTTCCATACGGCGAGCTAACCCTCTGAAGCTTCAATAGGTACTTTAGGAATAGTACAAATGACAGCGATGGACGATAAACCTTAGGACTCGAAAACCATAACGATCGCATCGAATCTATGCATTTTTTGTTTATTTTTGCGATATCTGATCACTCGTTCGAGCAGCTCCAGGCTCCACCGTGCATCTTGCGTGTAATATATGTCACCAAGCAGGGACGAAGCTATGAAAAAATTTAGGAGAGACTAAACAACAGCAATTAATAAGAAAAGAGGTTTAGCAAATCTCAGCCCCTCCTACCTATATATTTACAGCTAAAATTTCAAACGACAGTTCTATAGGGCTTCGCTTGCTCGTGAGCGATAGGGGGGCTGGAGCCCCCTAGCCCCACCGCTGGCTCCGTGCCTATCACCAAGCAACAGCAAGTGTTTGCTGGGACGGGAACTGATGGATGCATTGCCATCACGTACGATTCCTCTGATACTCTGATCCTTGCACTAGCTTGCAGCAGCAGCATTGGTTCTTCCCAATCCAATCTTCTTTCATACTGTACATTTGATGGATGAGATTGACGATGACGACGCTACTGCAGCCTCACTTTCCTTCTCTGCAGGATCGATCGAATCATTTTATATAATTTTCGCTACCTTTTTCCTAGGAGATGTCGACGACGAAACGATCGATACATACGTACAAACGGTGAGGTGAATCTCTATTCGCAGGTATGACTTCTGATGTACTCCATCCCAGCAACCACCCGTAAATCTCTATTTTTTATGTCTACTAGTATAATGCCCGTGCTAACGTCATAGTTTTCAGCCTGTTCGTTTCGGCTGAAACGAGCGTGGATTATAAGACAGAAGTACTGCTGGCTAGTTTGGTGTGAGAGAAAAATACTGTTGTAGCTTATAATCCACGATCGTATAAGCCGAAACGAACAGGCTGTTTATTCTAGGGATGCACATGAAAACAATCAATGTTTTTTTCATAGTTCAACTTTTACACAATTGTATTTGAGCATGTATACAATCCGGGAAACACTTTTGCATAAGAAGGCATAGTAAAGTTATTTCTCATATTAACCATCTCAGTTACATTATGTCTAAGTCCTTAATCATGACTTGGAGATCTACATAGAAGCTATCAAAACATTAGTTTGCACGGCTCTTCAGAATGTCCGCCAAGAGTTCCATCCTCAGTGAAATTGATAGCTGTGCATGGCAGATAATAAGTTAAGTTATTAATTTTTTATGTAGTGTACGGAATATAGTTAGAGAATATATGCTTGCAGTGTTGATCGGTGGCAATCTTACTCCATCCCATAACTTCATAAAATTGTATACAAGGAAGCCTCCTAATTTTCTGGAGAAGAGCATTTGTTTATTTATTGTACATAAATCAAATAACTATTTTATGATAAGAAAGATGAAACATATTATAAGTGATTACCGGTCTTTATTTTTTAAACTTTTGAAACACATGTAGGGAATTTTCGCTTTCAATAATAAATATTGATATTCCACTTAGAATTTGTCAGTTTCATGGCGAGACTGAACCCTTGTAACATACATCATCTGGAAGTGTGAAATGTAGCTATATATGGCATGATTTGATCATAACCCTTGTACATACATCATTTGAAAGTGGATCCATAATTAGCACGGTTTTCTTTTGCATGTCCATTATGAATAAAGTGTATAGTCCATCTCGATAATATGGCAGTAGAATCTAAAAACATAGACACAGACTATAAGTGCTAAATAAAATATAATATAAAATATAAAGGAGTACACTGAACGTCTCTTACATTGTTGCAATCTTTAATTTTGTACTCCATGTTAGGCCAGCACTCGAGCACTTTTGCTATATAATGGAGATAAATATATGCTTCATGTAACGACGTATATAATCACTCAAGAAATCTCAGATGACAAATAGATGTCATTGTGGTACCTTGTGTATGTCAATGAATGTTTCCATCATCATCGTATAAGTCTTCGTTGTGCAATCCATGGTTGGCGTCCATGCCAACTTCGTCACCGTCTTCTTCATTATGTGTTGGTTCGAATAGTTCAGGGTCGAATTCATCCCCCTTGTTGTCGCCACTTACATGGTTGCCACGCAGCTGATGCAAATGAAATTCTGCATAGATATATAGTATTATATAATATATATAAGCACAATAAAAATATGATGATGGTTTTATTTTGTTAATAGAGAAAAAATCAAGGATGTGGTTGATGTGCTGACCTGCCTCGCTGGAAGTAGGTAATGGTCGAGAAAGATCCGTACGTGAGCCTCTACGCCCTGGCACATAATTATCATTTCTGTATAGCCAATCTGTGGGCTCTGCTAACTCGTCATTTTCCACTGTAGTCGATAATTCAGTTCCAAAATTCGCACCTTGACATATGAACGGAGGTTCATGATATATCAGGCGGTGGATGAAATGCATAGGGACGAAATGCATAGGCTATAGATATTTCTCACCTGCGGGTGAGGATGCCGGCCCTATTTGAGCCATAACAGTTGCAGTGCTAATATTTTGCAATTCAGCCTTCTTCCATGCTCGGTATTAACGTTGGTACTTCTGGTGTCTCCTTTTACTCTCTTTCCTTTGTTCGTCGGTCATCTCAGCTCTTCGTTTCCGTTGTTGCGTGTTCCTTTCATCCATCTTATCGTTAGCTATGTCTGCAGGTCTCGTTTGTGGGGCCAGGCATATATTATAGTAGAGATTAAAATAAGTTATTTTTACACAATAAACTTGAAGTTATCTAGGTGATCTTTACCGTTGGCCACAGATAGTGCACTGCCTGTTGTGGTCGTGGTGCCAATGCCAACATGGTTATGATTCCCGTGTGCATCTAGTGGGATATTTTCATTGTCCACTATAATTGGTGTGATTTGGTCCATCTTAGAGTAATTAGTACCTGCATATATTTTTGTTACAAAAGTTGGTTTTATATTATATAGAAAAAAAAGAAAGTTACTAATACTTAATTAATTAATTAATTAACTCAAAGTATACATGTGTCTGCGGTCGCTGTGCCAATGCCAACATGTATATTATTCCTATTTGCATGTAGTGGGATATTTTCCTTGTCCAGTATAATTGACGTGATTTGGTCCATCTCAGAGTAATTAGTACCTGCATATATTTTTTGTCACAAAAGTTGGTTTTATATTATATAGAAAAAAAGAAAGTATCGAAGAGATTAAGTACCTATGGGTGTTGTTGTTGGCATTATTTCGGTCAAAGCATAGGAAGTGCTACTATTTTGGGATGCATCCTTCTTCCGTGCTCGGTAGTCACGCGTGTATTCACGTTTTTTCCTATTTAGTTCTTCTTTTTGTTCGCTGAACATCTCAGCTCGACGAATCCATTGCTGCATGTTTCTTTCTTCCCTCTTTCGTGAGGCGTCATCTAAAATGGACGGTTGGATATATATTGGAAATCACAAAGACACCCAAAAGTGTTGTATTGTATAAATACATATCGAAAGCATACCTACGATGTTGGTGATATCGCTTAGCGCATCGCGTGTATCTCTGGGCGTAGACATTGCCAAGTACCCCGCGAGGATCTTTAGCTGGTAGTAGCGGCGGGCTGCAGGATTTCCTCACTCTAGTGGCCTCCGATAGCAGTGGCGTATCTAGTTTTTTTTATTAAGTATACCAAGATAGTATCATGTAATGGTGGATGATCTGCGCCTCGTACAGATAGCCAAAGCTAGTATTCTGCACCATGTGATCTCTAGTACCTGTGAATAATATGCATCTAGTATTTTTTTAATTGAGTATACCAGATGAAGACGATAAAAATAGTTACGGTGCTTTATGTAATCTCTGCTTTTTTTATTTCTGATGATGCTATTATAAATTTTAGTGACTAATATTCATGGAATATCTGAGAGATTTGCACTTATAATTAAGTACCTGGGCAATGTCGCCGACGGTGACAAGGATCGCGCCGTCGTGGGCGCCCACTGCCGTCCACTCGACGGTGACAAGTATCAGGAACCAATGAGGACCTGATGTTGCTACGGCGGCCCGAACTGAGCGTTAGCTTGCTTGCTGCACCCTTCGCGTGAGCCACACCCACAGCTGATGCGCGATGCGTGTCTCACTAGCCCTAGGAGGCTAGGAGAGATTGGGAGATAAAAATAGAAACATGACTAAACAAACAGCCTAAATGAAGATTTTGAGACGTACTGCATAGGACTCAGTGACTCACGTGTGCTGCTGTAGTGCTTCTCGTCGTCCAGCGCCTGCCGCGGTGCCGCCGACCGCCGCCGCCGCTATGCGTATGTACGAAGCACAACACAGTAGGGATATGAAGGGGCGCAGGCCGACCGCAGGGGAAAATATGAAGCTCGCACTCGCACGCATGAAGGTCGTGGGCGATCGGCGCAGCTTCGTCCTCCCCTCCGCGGCTTCCTCAGCAGCACCGACCGCGAAGGCGCTGGGCATGGACGATCGGGACACCGACAGCAGGCACCACGGCTTCCTCCTCGCCTTCGCGAAGGGCGTGGGCGCGGGCGATTGGAAGGTTTCCGCGGCGGCGGGTTTCGAACGTCGGTTTTTTTTTTTTTTGTTTCGGTGATGATGATTGGTTTCGATGGAGGGTGAGAAGGCGGCATCCCACATCGAATCATGGCCATCGGATTTGGTTAAGGTGTTTGATTAGCCCTTGATTTTAATGGTGCTGAATTCTTGTGTGTATTTTTCTAAGTGCGCAATGGTCGGAGGCACTCAGCGAGGGACGTTTTCGTGAGGAGACCTAGTATAATTTCGACGGGTCCAGTAGATGAAAAAAAAAGGAATATGTTTTTAATAGAAATGATCGGTATATTAATTACGAATTTTAAAAGTGAACCCTGACTACAAGTCAACGACAAAGAAAGTCTTGCGCTGGTAACTTCCAAGTTACCTTTTTTGACTGGATTGGATCACGTAGCCTTCAATCATGTCACGCAGATTGCTTCACAAGTCATAACTGCGCCAAGCAAGTCAAAATGCTCCTCGTCAATGAATTCAAATGCATACTGACTCTGTCCCTTAAAATCGTCCGTTGCCACGGTTTGTCTGCAGGTAAGTTTGACTAAATTTATATAAAATATTAGCAACATTTATATCTCAAAATAAATTTATTATAAAAATAGATTCAATAATTTATCTAATGATATTAATTATGTACCATAAATATTAATATTTTTATATATATTTAGTCTTCTCGAAAAGCAAAAACGACAGTTAAAAAGGGATAGGGAACTACTGGCATGACTTTCATTGGAAGAAGAAGGCTGGAATTCTTTCAGACTTCGCACAAGCAGAATGTCAAGGAAACTTCATCCAACAGGCACATGGTAGTTTATTCAGTACGCAGATGCCGTACTACCTGCTCTGCAGCATACTGGCTGCATCGATCCATAAACAACAATGGCATCTCGGTTGAATTCGATCGATTCACAGAGAGGTTGGCTAGCCTCGCCTCCCTCGCTCGCTCCATCAACACACAAGAATTGCATCGTTGAAAAATATCTCGTACGTCCACCGGCCTGCGACGGCGACGTGTGCGTTTTTTCGCACAGCTGGCTAGCTTATTAGGACTTTGGCGGCCTGCCTGCCAATGCCAAAAGAGGTTGGCGCAGCGCATCACACTCGCGCGTGCGCACGACGATTGCAGGAACGGTTCTTCGATCAAGTCCGATCCGTAGTACTGACTGACTGATCGACCCGCTGACGACTCAGCTCGGACGAGATAGATGAGCGAGGTCCGGCCGGTCGTCGTCGTCTCCGGTGACGACGACGGATTCTCTTGGACCGCCTTTACTTAATTTAGCCCTGTTCACGGACCGGGTGCAATGTAACGACGTGCCTGCCGGACGTGGGTGCGTGGGTTAGGGTCCAGGTTCCATGCATGCAGGGACGAAGAAGCTACGTGCGTGGGTTGTGGTACGTACCATGTCTGCAGACATACGTACGTACGCAAGCTTACTAGTAGTATTAGCTAGCTGTAAAGTCCAGCAAGATCGACATGATCCTGACCAAGATGATCCGTTGGACCAACGGTACGCACGTACGTCGTCGTCCCGTACACGTAACAGTCGCCGGACGGCCACGGGATCGAGTCCGTCACCATGAACGCCTTTTCGATTCCTCGGGCTATCATCATTTTTGTAAGGGCGTGTGAGGTTTGGACTTGAGGCGTATTGACAGAGAACGGAGATCCTCCTACGAAATGGGAAAACAGGCGGCAATGCGGCCACGTGGTCGGTGAAGTGAGGCACACGGAGCGATTGACCACATAACGACCCTCTACAAATCTAATTAAAGTTAAAAAAAATTGATCGGCTAGTATTCCGTAACGACCTTCTTTCTGGGACGGAGGGAGTAAGCCTGTCGGTGCAGAAAGTGATCAACTATTGAATATTTGTAGTTTTGCCGTACGTTGTGATCGGAGGTGGCTTAGCACTCAATGACACATGATTTATACTGGTTCAGACAACGTGCCCTACGTCCAGTTTGGGTCGGTCAGTGACTTTATTTCTAAGCTCAGGTGCTCGAAGTTTGCAGTGGGGTTACAAACGAGAAGGAGGAAGAAGGGGGTGTACAGGAGGTCCGGTCGGCTCCGGTCAGAAGGGCCAAGAGCGACAGGAGCTACGCTATGAGCTAAGTGTTCAAGCATGTGCTTAGAGTCCGAACCCGGCGGTTCTGTGGTCGTGAGCTAGTGAACTTGATCGGTGCTGGTTATCTTCAAGAAGGCTCTCCCTTTGTTGGAGGGGACATGTCTCCTTTTATAGATAAAGGAGACGACTTTACAAGTGAGGGTGATGGTACGAATGCTACCAAGCCTTGTTGCCCACGCCTATCGAGCCTTGTTGCCCACGTCGGTGGGTACAAGATAATGGTAGGTGCCTACAACACTGTTGATGTCACTGTAGAATATCAGATGCATGCGGGAGGTCGTGTTACCTTTTTCAGGGATGGTACACGTCGATACCTGCAAATATTGTTTGATGCCTAGAGGCATGTAAGGGGTCTTGCTACGTTTACCCGTTACGGTAAATCCTGGCGTCCATACCGCTATCGATGCCTAGAGGCACGTTGGGGCCTTACCGTATGGGAGTTTTAGCGGCCCCTATAATACTGTGGAGGGAGATGTCGGCGCCTACAATATTGTTTGCGTCAGGGTGGCTATAGAGTACTGTTCCGTGCAGGGTATGGTCCCTGGTACAGTGGTTTTGACTTGTGAGCCTTGCCTTGCTTTTCTCCACACGTCTTCTGGTTCCTACCGAGCGGGCGTCCCTGGTCTGATTGTTCCAGTCGGCTCTGAGTGCGTCGGTCGGAGAAGAGCGGTGAGCAGGGTTCCTGCGAACCCGGTTTGGAGACGCGGGGTCGGAGTCGGAAGTAGTGTTTTGGGCCAGGCCTTCCGATCGGAGGGGCCATCCAGAGGCGGCTGGAGTCGAAGCGAACGCTCCAATCGAAGAGGTGGGCCGAGATAGCCGATGAGCGGGTGATGTTCCTTTTCGGCCAGACCTTCCGGTCGGTGACTGGGCCGCCCTTCCGGCCTGTCGCTTTAGACTCTTGGGTTGAGCCTTGGCGTGGAAGCCGGTCCCCGAGGGACCCCGGGTTTATGAACCCGACAGGAGCCCCCGAGCCCTCAAATGATTCGGGTAGAATCGTCTAGGGGATTTTTGTCTTGCCGGCGGGTGCACGCGAGCGCACCCGCGGGTGTAGGCCCCGAGCCCCTGGGCGGTTCGGGCAGAACCGTTTGGGGGTTTCCTATGTTGTCAGTGGGGGAGTTTTTTTCGTTTTGAGACGGAGTTTTGTCGACCATGGCATCATTGTACAACTGAGGCGGTTTTTAGTTGTTTTGAGATATTGGGGAGCTTGTGGATCCTAGCGTCGGTGTGCGCCGTGGATCGAGCGAGGGAGTCAGTCAAGGGTTTTGGATGAGACAGAGCTTCACTGATCCTGGCGTCGATGCGCGCCGTGGGATCAGGTGAGGCAGTTAGTTTGAGACATAGCTCACTGATCCTAGCGTCGATGCGCACCGTGGGATCAGGTGAGGTAGTTAGTTTTGGACGAGACAAGGCTCACTGATCCTGGCGTCGATGCGCACCATGGGATCGGGTGAGGCAGTTAGTTTTGGACGAGACATGGCTCACTAATCCTAGCATTGATGCGCGCCGTGGGATCGAGCGAGGGAGTCTGTCTTAGACGAGACAGAGCTCATTGATACTGGCATCAATGCGCGCCGTGGGATCGAGCGAGGGAGTTAGTCTTGGACGAGACAGAGCTGACTGATGCTGGCGTCGATGAGCACCATGGGATCGAGCGAGTCAAAGTCATGTTTTGGATGAGACAGAGCTCACTGATACTGGCATCGATGCGCGTTGTGGGATCGAGCGAGGGAGTCAGTCTTGGATGAGACAGAGCTCACTGATGCTGGCGTCGATGCGCACCGTGGGATCAAGAGAGTCGGAGTCGTGTTTTGGATGAGACAGAGCTCACTGATGCTGGCGTCGATGCGCATCGTGGGATTGAGTGAGGGAGTCAGTCTTGGACGAGACAGAGCTCACTGATGCTGGCGTCGATGCACATCATGGGATCGAGCGAGTCGGAGTCATGTTTTGGATGAGACAGAGCTCATTGATCTTGGCGTCGATGCACGCCGTGGGATCGAGCGAGGGAGTCAGTCTTGGACGAGACAGAGCTCACTGATGCTGGTGTCGATGCGTGCCATGGGATCGAGCGAGTCGGAGTCGTGTTTTGGACAAGACAGAGCTCACTAATCCTAGCATCGATGCGCGCCGTGGGATCGAGCGAGTCAGAGTCATGGGGCAAGATCGGGGTCGTAGACCCGGATGTTTGGAGCGCAGTTGGAAGCGTAGCCAGATGGGGCGAGATCAGGGTCACAAACCCAGGTTTTTTGGAGCGCAGTCGGAAGCATAGCCGGATGGGGCGAGATCAGGGTCGCAAACCTAGGTTTTTTGAGCATAGTCGGAAGCATAGCCGGATGGGGCGAGATCAGAGTCGCAAACCCAGGTTTTTTTGGAGCGTAGTCGGAAGGGACGAGTTCGGGGTCATAGTCCTAGGCTTTTTGTCTTGAGCCCCCGAGCCCTGTTGGGTCTTAGTAGGGGTCGGTGTGAGTTGTGTGCGTTACCCCATCCTCGGTTCCTGACAACCGGAGGGGCTGAGTTTTATCGCTTGTCCCGATCGCTCGGGCTCGAGTGACGTGCTCGGTAAGTTCGCTAACGGGTGTGATCGAGTGGAATCCGGGTCCGTCATTCATGATGGGGTCGGCATAGCCCTCTTGTGACATTCCACTACTCCTTTACCTATAACCCGATAGATGCCTAGGTCATTCTGGAGACCGACCTAGGTGGCCTAATGGCCTCCCCTCGATGGAGATTCTGTTGGTTTGGTGAGAGGTTCAGGATCGAACGAGAAGGTTGAGATGACCTGGTCTGCTAGACCGGGCAAGGGCTGCATGAGGCTCATCTACGTTTTTCTCTCCTGGCTCTGTTGGTTGCTCATGTCGAATGAGGCAACCGCAGCTTCGTGATGCAACACGGAACGTTGTGATGCATTTCGCTGCACGTGCGATGCTTAGTTCCTGAGCCCCTAGGCGGTTCAGGGCCCAAATCATCTGGGAGGTTTGAGCATATGGAATGAATGTGCGTATGGATGTATGAAATGATTGTAAGGAAATAGAGGGGGTTGGTAGTGCTCACCTTGATGGCTTTGAGTGACGGGGTTCGGAGAGCTTCAGTCGGAAATGTCCGATCGGGACCTACGCTCGTTAATCATGGGTGAGCCCTTGTGCAAACAGTTTTTGTATTAATGAACACATGCTCACCTTGATGTCCTGAGTGACGGGGTTCGGAGAGCTTCAGTTGGAAATGTCCGACCGGGACCCATGCTCGTCGTTCGTGATGGAGTCGGCATGGCCTACATGGGGTGCCCCTTCGCTTTCTTACCTCTCTCTTGGTGTCTATCCTGAGTGATTCGATCGACTCAGGGGGGCCGGTGTTCTCCCCTGGTAGAGATCTTGTTTGGGTCTCTCGAGGCCTGGCCTGGGGAATTGGGGTGCCGCCCGAATGCGGTGGCGCTTCAGTTTTCGTGCCCGACGTGCGGTAGTGGAGGCCTAGGCCATGTCCTGTCTAATCAGGAGCTGTTCCATCGGGCAGGGCACGTCACATCGATCAGGGTGCGTCTAATCTGCATTAAATGGGAAAGAGAGAGAGAGAGAGTTCCTCGTTCCGCCGTTTTGCCTTCTCCTGATCGGCGAGCCCTTCTCTAACTGTTGTTCCCTTTTCCTTAAGTAGGAAGGGGAAAGGGTTTTTGACCCGTTCTTTTGCCTGTTCCTCATCCGCCGCCGTCTTTCCTCTTCCTTCTTGTCATGAGCGTTTCGATCCTTCTGTGATCCCAGAGTGAAATGTCAAACTAGAAGTCATCCACCATGAGGGAGTCGGTGTTGAAGGCCTTTGTTGCGAAGGGATTTCTGTCACCGAAGGAGGTGGTGCACTAAAGGGTTCCCGGGCAAGAGGAGTCCCCACAACCTCGGCCCGACGAGGTGGTTTCCTTCCTCGCCTTCCACGAGCATGGGCTGGGATACCCCGCGCACTGGTTCCTACGTGGCCTCCTCAACAAGTGGGGTCTGGAGCTACAGCATCTTAATCCGACGAGGATGCTACACATCGCCAGTTTAGTCACCGTTTGTGAGGCTTTCCTCGGGATGGAGCCACACACGGATTTCTTCCAGCGGCTCTTCTCCCTAAGAGCCTTGACGGTGGGGGACCCGGCTGAGGTCGCGCCGGTGGGGGATTTCGCCCTACGGAGAAAACCAGGCGTGGGAGACTCGTATCCTGCGTACCTCCCCTGCGACTCCAACCGGAGATGGCATGGGGAGTGGTTCTACATCAGGAATCCGATGGTGGCACCATTCCCGGCGTTCACCGATGGGAGGCTGGAGAAGCAGGATAGTTGGACATGGGGTTGTGCCAAAAAGGAGAAGCATAAGGTGGGGGTCATCGAGGAGGAGCTCCGGAAGCTCATAAAGCACGGCCTTAACGGGGTGCAGGTGTTCCACACCCTGTACCATCGTCGGGTCGCGCCGTTGGTGGAGAGGACACAGCCAATGTGGCTGTATAGCGGCCCGTCGGATCCGGATCGTGCGTCGCCGAAGGATCTGCCGGACGACGAGGTCTGGAATCACCTTGGCCGGGTGTTGCAGTTGAAGCTAGAGAGAAGGTCGAAGGGAGGCCCACGCCTTTCAACTCCTCGATTGTGTCCACCCTGGTATGCTTCCTTCTTTTTAGCCCGCATGTCTTCCTCTGCTTTTCCTATGTGTATTTTTTCTTTTTTGATTAGGAGTCACACGTTCTGCAGGGGCTTGGAAATTACAAGTCCTAGCCGCACCTTCCCAAGGGTCCGGAGGGCGTGGCCAAGCAGACCGCTCAGAAGGAGGTGGTGGACGCCAGGAAGAAGAAGAAGGCCGAGGTCACCCACTGGAAGCACAAGAAGGAGAAGGAGGTTGCCCGGCGCGTGAAGGCCGGGGAGAGGAAGGGCGACGTCGAGGCCGAGCTCGAGTCGGAGGACCCCACGGATGTGTACGACATGGTTTTCTCCGACGAGGAGGGAAGTCAGGAGGTCGTTGTGACCTCGGCGAAGCATCGTGTCCCTACGGCGACGTCCGCCGGTGATGAGCAAGAGGTCGCGCGGTGGCCTCCGCGCTGAGGAAGCGCACGGCGAGTGCGGACGCTTTCGGTGAACGGGCGGTAAAGCGGACGCGGTCACCACGCCCTTTGGTGGCATCATTGGTCCCGTCGCCACCTGTGGCGGACGCGGCCGAGCAAGCCAGTCGGTCTGTGGAGCAGACTAGCACTTGTGCGTCGCCGGGACCGATGACGGCACGCGACTCGTAGCCGGGGGTGGCCCCGCCTGTCGTGGACGCGGTCGAGCAAGCCGGGCGGCCCGAGGAGCAGACTGGTGCCCGCGCGTCGCGCGACTCGTGGCCGGAGGATGCCCCACCCCCTGCTCCGGTCGGGGAGTCCCGAGCCGAGGGCCGGGGCGACCCGTAGGTCGGGAAGGAGCCGGTTGGGATGACTCCGCCCTCGGCCGAAGCGAGGGGCGCGGGTCACAACTCGGGAGCGGCCTGTGCCCTACAGGGCCGGCCGGGGGGTAGGGCCGGCCTAGGGCGGCCGGGGGCAGGGCGCGGGCAGCGTGGGTGCACGGGCGAGCGGGCAGGCCGGCCTGGGGTGGCCGGGAGCAGGCCGCGGGCAACACGGGCGCACGGGCGCGCAGGTAGGCCGGGGGCAGGGCGCGCGGGCGCGGGCGCGGGCAACGCTCGGGCGCGACGTGCGGCGCGGGGGCAACGTGCACGAAATCTTCTGAAATTTTTATCATAGCCTCCACATATGATATCACGACATCTCAACAAGTTTCATGATTTTTGGACTTCGTTTATTTTTTATAGAATTTAAAAACACTTCGCACGCAAGTTCACGGTCATGTTTCGTGAACAAGATGTCCGAAATTTCGGGTACGTTCCTGGATACGGCCTCACACTACACTCAGTAACATGACTATCATTTTTTGAATCATTAAATTCCATTATTCGTACCACGTGCAGTTCAAAATTATATTTTTCGAAAAAATTCAAGTAAATGAAATAAAGTAACTAAATATATCAAAAAGCCATAAAAAATCCACAAATTCTAAGTAGGAGTTCCTGGTGCTTTTAAAGGGTTGCACAAAAAATTTGGAGGCTAAAAATAAAAAACAAAAAAAAACTTTGCCGAGTGCCGGGGCATGGCACTCGGCAAATGGGGTCTTTGCCGAGTGTCACGGATAAGGCACTCGGCAAAGAGGGTTTGGATTTTTTTTGAAAAAATTCCTCTTTGCCGAGTTCCTTCACGGGACACTCGGCAGAGACATTTAAAAAAAATAAATCTTTGCCGAGTGCCGGGCCAAGGGCACTCGGCAAAGTATTTTTTTTCCAAAAAAAAAGACATTTTTTAAAAAAAATCTTTGCCGAGTGCCGTGCCAGGGCACTCGGCAAAGTATTAAAAAAAATTTGCCGAGTGCCAGATCTGGGACACTCGGCAAAGAAATTTAAAAAAAAATAAATCTTTGCCGAGTGCCAGATCTAGAACACTCGGCAAAAAATTTTTTTTAAAAAAGAATAAATCTTTGCCGAGTGCCTAACAGCAGGCACTCGGCAAAAAAGGATGTGGCCGAATACCGTTACGCGGGTCAGCCTATGCCGAGTGCCGCTCTTTTGCCGAGAGTCTAGCACTCGGCGAAGAAGTTCTTTGCCGAGTGCCCGATTTTTGACACTCGGTAAAGAATTTTGCACTCGGCAAAGTCTCTGTTTCCAGTAATGCAGCAACGACAGGATCGGTCGACTCGGCACCGCCGCCGCTGATTAACTTGGTGTGATAGGTTGTACCGATCAAAAAACCATTATACCCTTTGGATAAATATAGAAATCAGTTCCTAGCCCACAAAATTTAAGTTCCGGCCCACAACTTACTCTTATTAGGTTCTTTTATATTTTTAACCATTAGATCTAGATGAACGAAAGGCTCTTATTATTCCAGCACCGTAAAACTTCTCTCTTTTATATATTTTCAGGTCATTCATTCGTTCCCGTGTGTATTTTCTATTCACGCTAACGGGTGGTCACGGCTAGTTAGCGGCTACGGTCGGAACCACATGGCTGACGATGCAGCGCAGGCAGGCATGCAGCTCGCGTGTTGACTCGGGGCTGGGATCGGAGATCCCGCGGTTCGCCCGCAGGCCGCAGCCCCTGCTGCGGTTGCGATGTAGGCATCGGCCATCAAGGCGTTGACGTCTTCCTCCCGCTCACGATCTGTGCGTACGATCGTCGATAGTGAACACATCCATTTTTTTTTATCTTTGTGCATTTTGGCCCGTTCGACTTATCTTATAATCTGTACTATTTAGCTTGTTTTTTCAGCCGAAATAGTATTTTTTTCTCACAACAATTTAGCCAGAACAATGTCTTTCAGCTAATTCAGCTAAGTTTCAGCGAGCCGAACGAGTAGCGCCATGGCAATGCTGCCACAGACAAGCCTAGCCTACGACCAGGACCGGACAGAGCCGGAGGCCCAGAGCAAGAGGAGTGACGTAGTGCTCGGTCTAGGAGGAAATTGATGAGGACATCGCCACGCTGGACACACCGACGCCATGGTCTTCCCCAAGTTGCAATTCGTTCACAACTCAGCTGCCACGTCACCCTCGGATTCAGCAGACACGTCGTCACTGTTTCGGTCATAACTTTCTCATACGACATCGAAACGGGCCGTTCTTGGATGCGTTGGAAAGGAGACGACGACGCCGTCGTTTTGGATCTGGTCCCAGCTCCAGAAGGTCCGTGGATCATTCTGTGTGACCACGGCAAGGTGCTGCATCACCTATTTGGGCCAACTTGGCCATGTATCATGTCGGGCCTTAAGCCCAAGTTGTGGGCGCCCAACCCCTGGCCGTCCCCAACCCTAGGTCGAGTCTTAGACTATAAACACAGCCGCCGCCGCTGCTACACAATTAGGTTTTGTTTAGAGTTTAGTTTTCCATCGAGAAACTGAATCGTTCATTGTAACTGTGGTGACAAATCCTTTTACAGTGATCCAGGGCCCCTGTTCTTGATCTCCTCCACTGTGTCGATTAGTCCTTTGGAACCGAGTTCTTGAATCCTCTATTGATATTCGCGTCATTTATATTTGCAATTTCAGATTGCGTGTTTTACCTTCTTGCTTGTGCTCTTCGATTCGCTTGCAGGAAAAGCCTTCTTGGCGAGGTCAATCAAGTTGTGCTTGGTTGATAACCAACGGAGCAGTGGTGTAACGGTTGTAGGGTTTGAATCACGTCTGATTTGAAGCTGGATCACCAACGTCGAGATCTCCACAAAATCGAACTTACCAGCTACCTCTCGGAAGATCGAGCCTGTACTCATCAATTGGTATCAGATATTTCAGGTTTACCGCGAGGTATAATCTCGTTTGCCTTAGATTCATATTTGTTCATTACCTAGAGTCCACAAAAAGCCCAAAAATATTTCAATTTCCACTGTCCTATCACCCTTTGTGCCTTTGCAATTTCGTTTCAGATTCGTGTTGTTGAGTTTGTGTCCGTGGTCGAGTCTTGTTGCTGGTTTAGGATTGTGTTCGTGGTCGTAGTTCAATCGCCCGTTGCTGTGATTTTTGTTTTCCGCCGCTATCCCATCCACCGTTTCCAAACATCAAGTCGAAGCCACCACATTACTCGACTTGCCCCGCTAGCCACCTTGTGTAACTTCTCGCCGCTGCGCAAACCCTAGATAGGTTGCCAGCCGCTCTTATTTTGCCTGCATCGTAGCCCTCCTTACATCATCAGGCGAATACCTACTGCTGTTAGTCACAGTGAGGATCCTGTGATCGGTGTTAGAGTTTAGGGATGCTTTGCCCTAACTGCCGCCGCCGTGTTGTGCCTTCCGGAAAACATACCTTGAGATACCTTCGGTAAAACAGGCATAACTTTTCGCTCGTTTATCTGAAAAATCTGAAATTTTTTCAGCAGCTTCTTGACATCATTTGGAGCCGACCCAAACTTGGCTACGCCCTGTTTGGTTTCATCAGAATTGCCAAAAAAATTCGGGAAAATATAGAAAAAAATTGTCAAAGTTTTTGCACGCTTTTCAGAGAACGTGCTAAATTTCTATAGACCACATCCCAACTCAGTTGTAGGTGCCAATTTTTGTGGTTGCATCTTTTGTGATCTTTGTTCAGAGAAAAGTATAAAAAAATAGTAAGAAAAAAAAATTTTGTTTCCTACTAGTGCCTTTTGGAAAAATCCAGGAAAAAATTCAGGAAAAAGGAGAAATCCGGGCTATTTGCTTGTTCTGTGAGTTCTTTCGATCGTCCTTTGTTTTCACCTTGTTGCGCTACGTCTCGACACGTCTTAGCCAGCACATGTGATTTATACTTTGGATCCGGATTGAACATTCGTTACTCTGCACTCGTTAATTGATAATCCTTGCTGTCATATTGTGTGCCTATCCATAGCTCCACATATTCTTCTATCAGCACAGGTTCATCTTGCAACTGTTACCCACGCTCAACAACAGATTGCTTCGCCACTTTGGTTTTGCTCCTGTTTGGTGTTGGTAAGAATACAGGCAAGACGGTGGTAAGCCGCTTGTGATTTTGCATTCCACTTTCACCACCATCACCACCACTTGTTTCCTTTTAGTTGATAGGGATAATACTTTGGTGTTATCTTTTTCTATCTTCTAACCATGGCAGGAACTCCGACGGACTTCAATGAGTGCGTGTCCAAGGGCGAGCTTGCAACGTTCATGACTGAACAACGCAATCTTATGACTGAGCTGACGTGCAACGTGAACAATCTGGTCACCCACATTGAACAGCTTGAGCAACGCCCTCCACCTTATCGTGCTGATGATAAAGATGCGGATGCTTTTGGTGATGAAGATGCGTATGCTGACGGTGGTGCCCGTCGCCGCCTCAACTTCAATCGTCGCGGTATGGCAGGTAATAATCATGGTAATAATGATCCTTTTGCTAAAATTAAATTTAGTCTACCTCCTTTTGCAGGTAATGTTGATCCAGAGACATATTTAGATTGGGAGCTTGCTGTTCAACAAAAATTTGATTCTCATAATGTTCCTGCTAAGCATAGAGTTAGACTTGCTACTAGTGAGTTTACTAATTTTGCTTTGTTCTAGTGGAGTGATCTTTGCAATGCCAATAATGCTACTGCTGTGCCACAAACTTGAAATGTTTTAAAGCAACGTATGACATCTCGTTTTGTTCCTCCTTATTACCAACGTGATTTACGTTTAAAACTACAAACTTTAAAACAAGGTGATAAAGGAGTGGAAACATACTATCAAGAATTGCTTATTGGTTTAGCACGTTGTGGTATAAATGAAGATGATCATGATGCTAGTGCTAGATTTTTTGGTGGTTTAAACCATGATATACAGAACATACTTGATTACAAAGAATGGCGCAATTTTTCCCAATTGTATCATCTTGCTATTAAGGCAGAACGAGAAGTACAGGGACGCAAACAACACTAGCCTTTCAGGTCTAACAATGGGAGGAATTTTTAGCAGCGTTCCGAGCCGAAGACGCCCAAGCTTCCTATTGCACCACAGCCATCTACACCTCCATTTTCTTCCAGGGTAAGTAAATTGTCTAATGTGCAGTTTCCACAGCTGAAGAAAGGTGGCACTCCGGGGGCTTCTACTAGCTCCTCCTCGTCTAGCTCTAAAATCATTTGCCACCGATGCAAAGGCATGGGACATGTCATGAAGGAATGCCCCAGTCGTCGCGCTTTCATTGCTACCGAGGATGGATATGTAAGTGCTAGTGATGTTGAAGATGATTTAGCCCTTGCTGCTAACATTGATACAGATCCCACCGAGGGCGATCAAGATAAGGAGGCCATCACCATTGACTCCGTGGCTGCTGCCGCGGACTACCCTAGCCTTCTTGTGCAGCGTGTGTTGAGTACACATGTGGGACACGAAGAAGAGATGAAGATCCAACACCATAATTTGTTCCACATATATCTCATTGTGCAGGGTTGTCGTGTTCTCACTATCATTGATAGCGGGAGTTGCAACAACTTGGTGAGTTCAGATTTGGTTGACAAGCTTGGCTTGACCACACGACAACATTCGTATCCATATAAACTTCAATGGTTCAATAATAGTGGTAAGACTAAGGTAACTAAATCAGCACGCATTAGCTTTTTCACAGGCTCTTATCATGATACTGCTGATTTTGATGTTGTTCCTATGCAAGCTTGCTCCGTTTTGTTAGGTCACCCATGGGAATTTGATAATGATGCTTTACACCATGGTAGAACTAATACATACACTATCATACATAAGGACAAGAAAATTACATTGCTGCCTTTGTCTCCTACGGATATTATTAAACATGCTAATGAGATCAAAAATAAACCTCCAACAGACATTGCTAAACATAATGGGATTAAGTTAAAAGGAGGTGCTTTTCTTGCTACAACTTCTGCTACTGCTGAGTTATGTGATAATCCTGATGCACCATGTTATACTATGTTTTGTCAACCTTTTATGTCTGGTGCATTGCCTGCTGTCACTAACCTTTTGCAGGAGTTCGTTGATGATGGGATGGAGTCGAGGACGACTCCAATTCTAGAAGGAGGGGATGATGAGGACATCGCCAAGATGGAGTCGAGGACGACTCCAATTCAAGAAGGGGAGGATGATGAGGACATCGCCACGCTGGACACACCGACACCATGGTCTTCCCCAAGTTGCAATTCGTTCCCAACTCAGCTGCCACGTCACCCTCGGATTCAGCAGACACGTCGTCACTGTTTCGGTCATAACTTTCTCATACGACATCGAAACGGACAGTTCTTGGATGCGTTGGAAAGGGGATGACGACGCCGTCGTTTTGGATCTGGTCCCAGCTCCAGAAGGTCTGTGGATCATTCTGTGTGACCACGGCAAGGTGCTGCATCACCTATTTGGGCCAACTTGGCCATGTATCGTGTCGGGCCTTAAGCCCAAGTTGTGGGCGCCCAACCCCTGGCCGTCCCCAACCCTAGGTCGAGTCTTAGACTATAAACACAGTCGTCACCGCTGCTACACAATTGGGTTTTGTTTAGAGTTTAGTTTTCCATCGAGAAACTGAATCGTTCATTGTAACTGTGGTGACAAATCCTTTTATAGTGATCTAGGGCCCCCGTTCTTGATCTCCTCCACTGTGTCGATTAGTCCTTTGGAACCGAGTTCTTGAATCCTCTATTGATATTCACGTCATTCATATTTGCAATTTCAGATTGCGTGTTTTACCTTCTTGCTTGTGCTCTTCGATTCGCTTGCAGGAAAAGCCTTCTTAGCGAGGTCAATCAAGTTGTGCTTGGTTGATAACCAACGGAGCAGTGGTGTAACGGTTGTAGGGTTCGAATCATGTCTGATTTGAAGCTGGATCGCCAATGTCGAGATCTCCACAAAATCGAACTTACCGGCTACCTCTCGGAAGATCGGGCCTGTACTCATCAGAAACCATTTCTGTGGCCCCTGTGTGTAGCCACGGGACCATCACTGTAACAACCCAAAAATCTATACACCAAAAATACCAGCTACAAAATTTTTCTCAAGAATCCCATGTGATGATGAGTGCCATATATAGAAACCCAACCTAAGAGATGCATTAGGTTTAACCTAACCTCAGTCAACATATAAGCATGGCATGTCATTAGATATCTATGTTTATTAATTTCCAACAAATATAATGTTGCATACATTGTTAAATTCAAAATGTGATTTGAATTTCCATTTGAGTTATGATTGCTAAACAACTCCAATAAAATAATAAACCATAAAGTTATTATTAAAACAAAATTCCCTAAACTCCAATGAACAAGTCACCTCAGTTGTGAAATCAAATTTCAAACCAAATTTGAATTCAAACAAATGGAAAAGGAAGAAGAGAAGAAGGCCTCCCAGCCAGCTGATCGGCCCAACCCGCACGACCAGCGACTGGCCCAGCCAGCCACCGACCAGCCCCGCCAACGCGCTGCAGCCAGCCCGCCACTCGGCTCGCGTGGCCCAGCTTGCGGCCCAGCGTTGCCCACGCACCCGTCCACCTTGCCCGCGGTCGCTGCCACCTTGGCCCCGCGTGTCAGCCGCATGTTGCCCATGCCCGTGCGTCTCCCCGTCCCCGCTTGCAGCCGCTACCTGCTGGACCCAGCACGTCAGCGCTACTGTGCTTCTTCCCCACGCCGTGCTCGAACCACCGCGCGACAGAGCTCCGACAACAATGGCAGGGAGGGCCAGGGGTCATGCCCGGGGCATGGTCCTATCCCCCCTTGCGCCGCACCCACACAACCTCGCGCACACCGTTGGATGCAAGCTCACGCCCCGATCGCCCTTGATTTTCCCAATCGCTGATCACCGGGCTCGCCGATCCCCGCTCGGCTATAAGAGCCTCAGCCGAGAGCCCTAGCGCTTGTCCCGTCGCCCGCCGCCACCTCGGTGGCCAACCTCAGCACACCCGAACCAAGAGAGGAGAGGGAGAAGGGGGGAAAGGGAAGCGCCAAAGCCGCTGTCGGGGAAGAACCGGGAGCATGCTAGAGTTCGGAGCACCGCCATGGGTCAGCACTGCATGGCTTCTGGAACTACACGGCCGCAACTCGTCATGGCACCGCTATCCTCTCTTCCACAGCACCCACGGTGAGCCCTCTTTCCGAACCCTCTGCTTGCCGCAGGACTCTGTCACACCGGCCATTGCACTCCACACCAGGAGCATGTAGGCCAAGGCCATCGCCGGCTACTGGGAACACCCGCACCCACGCACACGTCTGTGACCACGCCGTGACCGACCCGCTGGAGCCCCGTTGATCACCCACACACCTCGCCGTTGTCTCCATGGCGCCATGGCCGCCGGGAAATCCCTGCCGGCCACATGGGAACGCCGAAGCCCCGCCTTGAGCCCTGGACACTTCACCGTGCCCCCACGGACTCACTGTAGCCTATACCCGCTCAAGCCGAGCCACCTGAAAGGCCGCACGTGCAACTTCACCATCGGTAAGCACTGTCGAGCCGCCGCTCACCGTGGCCAGCACCTTGGAAAGCTCTAGCCGCCACCTTGACCCCTCAGACGCAGTCGCCATGGCCCGGGGAAGCTTTTCCCCTCCCCAATCGGACACCAGAGCCACCGCGGGGGCTCACCGCGAGCTCGCCGCCGGCAGGAGCATCGCCGCGGTAAGAAACAGGGGAACACCCCTCACCGGCCACCTGTGCGTAGACTCGATGCATGTGAGCCGAGCCAAGGAGAAGAGACGGGTGGACTCGGTCCACCGTAGACCAGTCTGTGGTCCATGGACCAACAGCAATTGGTCCACCGTAGACCGCAGCCATGGACCACAGCCCAATACGAGCCCACAGCCGTGACGTGGCCGCGTCACAGTGTGCCACGTGTTCGGCCCGGCCCAGACCGGCCCAACCCGAAGCCCAACCAGCCCAGTTCGGACTCGGCCCATATTGACCGTTGACTGGTCAACGCTGACCGTTGACCTAGCCCCACCTGTTAGTGACACAGACACCCTGGACGCACACGTCAGAAGCTGACGTCATGGTGACGTAACGTGGGACCCACATGTCAGAAGCCAGCACAGCCAAGGTGACGTCATGCTGATGTCACGCTGACATCAGCAGATGACGTCAGCATCCCTAGCCCCACACATCAGTGACCCTGACCGTTGACCAAAGACGTTGACTGTTGACTCATCGTTGACTTTGACCGAACCTACCTGTTAGTGACTCAATAGCCTCTGGCCCCACCTGTCGGTGAGCATGACGTTGATGATGTCATGCTGACGTCAGCTAGACCCCACCTGTTAGCTCGAAACTGTGATGCTGACATCATGCTGATGTCAGCAAGCCACGTGGCCCAATCACAGTGTGACACGTGTCAGCCCAGGATTAATTTAGCCTTTTCCATTTTTAGAAATAGATTTAAACTTTGGAAATTCATAACTAATTCATATGACCTCAGAAAAATACGAAACCAAGACCAAAATTCATCTAAAATCAAGCTCTATGCAATGAACCCATGTTTGAGTGCATATGGCACTTTTGAATTTTCATTGCTTCTTTGTGCTATTCTATAGACGTCGCTAACGCGACTATATTACGATCATTTGTAGACTCGGAGGAGAAACAGACAGAGGAGGAACGTGAGTACCGTGAGGAGTACAGAGACGACTACACTGAAGGTGCCACATCCCACCCAATCTCGTAGCACCTATTACGCATGGCCAATATAGAAATGCTAGCGCTTACTTTGTTGTCATGATCACATTATGGTAGGACTTGCATGGTAGTATGCTTTCTTGATGGCCTTTACCTTGACGCAACCTTACCCCTGCTCACCCTACTGTTAGGCTAGTCACACGCTTGTTAATATATTTCAATGCTTATTACTTCTACTATGCTTGCACTATATGGAGGCGTGGTGGAAACCGGTGTTATCTGGACTATGGGAAGAGTGCTGCGTGTGTGACTTGGGTACATGGAGGGTGTGGGTTGTGTCGACCAAGTTGGAGTATACGACGAGCTTGGGGCAAGTCTTACCGTGGGGTGCTACCTGGGCACCCTTGGAATGGATACCTGTGGTGGGTAAATGTTATATAAGGTGGCCCTAGGTGTGAACCTGTGATGGGAGGAGCCCAGGGTGGAGGTGCTGTGGTGGCACGGTAAATAGAAACCCTGATGAAGATATTCTGGCTTGGTCATCCCTAAGGACTTACTAGTACTCAGATTCACCGGGAAGCCTTACATACCACTCGCCCTATATGGTGCGGGACGGCCGGACTACTTGGTAGGATATTGCCACTACTGCTAGGTTGATAGCGGATAGTGTAAGGAGGTACGGGGTGTGGTGGATTTCCCTCACACCCTTCCGAGACTTCATGGAGACCTTGTGGACCCAGCTCATGACTCACAGTTTCAGCCACCCCAGACTAGACTTGGGGTGTACTAGGGCTAAATGGTAGAGTGGCATTATCCTAGGCTAGCAAGCAGCCAGAATCAGCCCAGTTGACGACGGTTAGCGAGGAAGGTGGATCTTGTGGTTATGTAAAACCTCTGCAGAGTGTATGGTTGATCGATCGATACATGTGCCGACATGTCGGCTATGGACCTTTCCTGGGTTTCGCTTAAACTAGATAGTGAGATGAGTCCTTCTCTTTCTTCCCTAGGAGTGAGTGTTCGGACATAGCCAGGGGCTACGAGCCATGAGACAGTGCCAAGAGGGAGTTGGCCTATCCACTGAGCGATGGTATGGGTGTGGTATGGTGATGGTGTGGATATGGTGGTATATCGATCCTAGGATCGAAACCTGGCTCAGGAGTGGGAAAGAGGGTGAAATGTGTGTGAATGGTGTTAAAACTTGACCAACTATTATTATGAACTTAATATGCTAAATACATAGGAAACCCCAGCCTTATAGGTTCCTTTGAATATATCCGACTTGCATCCAATTACCACAAAGCAATGCTCATAGGGTTGGGAGTGGCCAGTACAAATCGTACTGATAAATTTTGGCATATAGGTTCTGCTGAGGAGTATAGCTCTGAGGAGTTTGACGATTGAGGGATTCGTGCCTACGCTCGAGTTTGGCGATCTTATCTTTAAGCTGTTCTGAATGAATGCTACTTTTGATTCCACCAATGCGGTGATGTAATAATTTATATAATTCCGTACTATTTATACTCTGATATCATCGTTGTATGAATGTGATATTCGACTAGAATTTGGGTAATATGATCTACCACGATCTTATTACACTTCAACTCTGTGGATTTCCCATCATGGAAATCGAGGTTGTTTCAGTTGGTATCAGAGCCATACTTGACCTTAGGACGAAACCCTTAGAAATGGACGATAGAATAGGACGTAAACAGCCCTTCTTTTGGTTATATACCGACCCTACATTTACTTTTATGCAAGGCTTATCTATTATTGACCTGCTAACACCTGTCCCCTTGAAACATGTAGATAGCAACGAACGTCGACTGGCCGCCACTAGGACCGCTACCTCTGGACCACGCCAAGCTTACCTTTGACCTATGTGAGCTCAGGGGTTTTGCACAGACCCTCTGCCGAGTTCTCATCATGTTAGGTGTCCCCGACGAGCTTGTCAAGGTCACCTGCACCGGGAAGCCAGCTAAGGGAGGAGGAATCGAAGGACCGATTGTCACCTTAGTGGAGTTCCTAGCTAGCACTACCTTACCTTCTGTCCTAGCTTTCACCGAGTTGACTATAGAGGACACAGTTGAGGAGGGACTGCGAGCTATCTCACACAAGGCACTTCGTAGAGTGATGAGGGACCACTACGAGCACCTAAAGATGATAGAGTTCCATCTACTCCCCTAGGCCCTCGACCTCAGCCTTACCCCCAGTGAGCAGAGTTTCACAGTAGGTAGAGTTATCCTTGCCGAAGAGGATAGATGCCTTCATGTCTCAGCTATTCACCTACTGGAGCAGGACAGGTACGTGACCCAGCAGTAGCAGAGGAGACGTCAGGACCAGGCCCTCCAATGGGAGTACCAGGAGCGAGACTCATAGGGAGCACAGGAGCGAGCTAGTCTACTAGAGATAGTTGCCAAGCTGTAGGACGAGCTCAACCGTCGTGAGGAGGACCACAGAGCCAAGGTCGCTGACTTACAGGACAAAGTAGCCGACCTAGGTAATAGGAACTGCTACCTCAATAGCAAGGTCTTGGAGTTGTAGAGAGAGTTGGACGACAAGAAGGCTGAGTTCAACTGCAGAGGAGACAGAGAGAGAACCAAGGGGGTTGATATGCTAAAGATCCAATCTTAGAACAAGACCCTGACTCAGGAGCTAGAGGAGTTCAGGAAGAAGGCCGTTCGCAACCAGGGTCACCTGATCGAGGCACTCAGGCAGACCGAGTACCTACAGGACAAGTGTGAGAGGACATGGCAGGCTTGGCAGAAGTCTGACAAGAAGCGCCTCAGGGAGATGAAGGGTATGTGGGATCAGCTACCCAAGGAGGTTCGTAGCAAGACGAAGCCTAGGATAGAGGGGTTTGAGTTAGCCCCAACTCACCTCAACCTAGACGCCTGCCCTACCCTACCTGGAGCCAAGCCTACTGAGGAGCTCGCCGAGGCCTTGAAGTACGTGTCTCGACTTCACAAGTCTGACGAGGAGATCGAGATCGAGAATAGTCATATCCCAGCTGCGGTGTACAAGTTAGAGTAGATGACCCTGCGTGGTCATGAGTCATGTCAGTAGCTTCCATGAGTTGTACCCCATGATGTACCCCTTATGAGATGTATTATGAGACACGATGCGTAGTACGATTCTCGCACGTCTTCAAGTGTAGCTACTGGAGATGATGCTATGTAATAAAACCCATGTAATGAATGTTTTGGATCTTTATGAATTTTATTGCTTCTTTGTAATGAGTGTTGGATAGTATAAATGTTTTTCTTTAAATCGTAAAAATCATGTAATCATATTAAAATATAAGCACATTTGGCATAAGCACTAAACCCTCTATGATCCGTGTTGCAGATGCTGAACCGCCATTCTAATCACCTAATGAATCGAGGACGTGCGCCCACCCCTGAACCAGTTGAACCCAATGGGGGGCGTGGTGGCAACAACCATGGTCATGGCCGTGGCCGTGGACGTGGAGGGATACCCTTCCACCTGGAGAATACGCCGCCGCCTGAGAAGAACATTCCACCACCACCACCACCGAATCTGGCAGAAGTGATGGCACAGCAGACCTAGCTTCTTGCAGCTCTTGTAGAAGGAGCAAACCATCGCTAGGGAGGTCAGCAGAATGATTTCCAAAGGAAGCTAGAAGGATTTCTGAAGCTAAAGCCACCCACCTATGATGGCACCGATCCTAACCCACTTGTAGCCGATGACTAGCTCAAGGAAATGGAGAAGAAGCTTGACCTCACTACTTTCACCGATGATGAGTGTGTTGGAGCTGCCACACACCAGCTCACAGGTGCAGCACGCGCCTGGTGGGACAGTTTCAGTGATTCCCATGAGGACCCTACCAATATCTCGTGGGATGAGTTCGCCGAAGCATTCACTGAGTATCACATTCCCAAGGGTATCATAGAGGCCAAAGCCGAGGAGTTCCGCAACATCAAGATGGGAAAGGACAAGGTGACTGAGTACACTACTCGTTTCACCAACCTTCTACGCTATGCACCATCCTATGTTGTGAACTCTGAGAAGGAAAAGCTATACTATTACCGCAAGGGACTTAACCCGCATATCAAGCTGAAGTTTGGCGGTATTGAGAGTAACACACTACATGCTCTAGTGGATCGCTGCATCTAGATTTGAGAAAGATTGTGCTAAAGCTAGAGAAGAGTACAGGGAGAGGAAGTGTAAGCCTGAGGAGTCCCTCTGTGGTCGTGATCGCAAGAGGTTCCGCAGAGATGCACCATCTAGGGAACGCTCACACCATAATAGGGATGACAACCCAGGATCGAGTAGGGGAAGTGGAGGCTACACCACCAAATACTCCCGCCCTGCTCAGGATCGTTAATACTCCCACCCTGCTCAGGATCGTTATACCTAGGACCGTTATGCTCAGGACCACAACAGTCAGGACCGTTTCAACCGTCACCGCACGGTGAATGAACGACCAGCACAGAACCGCTCCGCACCAAGCACAGGAAACTGGAAGGCACCCGTGCCAACCCCTACAGGCGGTACGCCTTTCACCTACTTTGCTTGTGGCCAACCAGGTCACAAAACCGCTGAATGTCCACAGAACTTAGCTGCTCAGAAGTCTTAGTTTAAGGGATCTGTTACTCGTGGACGTCTCAACCATCTGAACGCCGAGGAAGCACGGACTGCCCCTGACGTTGTGTACGGTATATTTTTAGTTAATGGCAATACTGCATCAGTTTTATTTGACTCTGGAGCAACTTGTTCATACATATCATCTAAGTTTGCACGAGAGCATGACCTGCCTGTAATCCCACATAAAAAGCCTATCATCACCAGCTCACCTTTAGGAGACCTAAAATGCACCCACATCTGTAAGGGAGTGAGTCTTACCATTGAGGGTCTTACCTTTAAAGCCGACCTAACCCTTTTACCTTCCACTAGCCTAGATGTCATCCTAGGTATAGATTGGTTAACCATTCACCAAGGTATCATATCATGTTCACCTAGATACGTCCAAGTGACCCACCCATTAGGCCAAGTCATTAGATGTGAACCCCAGTCCAGAAAATCTACCTCTATCCTGTGTGCCCTTAAAGCGAATACAGAATCACAGCAAGAGGAAAAGACAGTTCATGATGTGCCTATGGTCAGAGACTATCCCGATGTATTCCCCGAAGAATTACCGGGTATGCCACCAGACCGTGATGTAGAGTTCATCATTGATCTTTTGCCGGGAACAGGACCCATTGCCAAAAGACCCTATCGCATGTTAGTCGATGAACTGGCCAAGCTTAAGAAACAGCTTGATGAGCTCATCTCGAAGGGTTATATCAGACCCAGTGCTTCACCCTAGGGATCCCCTATTCTGTTTGTTAAGAAGAAGGATGGCTCAATGAGAATGTGCATTGATTACTGGAACTTGAACGCAGTCACCATCAAGAACAAGTACCCCCTGCCAAGAATTGATGATCAACTTGATCAGCTTTGAGGTGCCAAGTATTTCTCCAAGATTGATCTTAGATCTGGCTATCACCAGATGAAGATTTAAGAGAGTGACATCCTGAAAACAGCCTTCGTGACTAGGTATGGACAGTTTGAGTTCACCGTGGTATCCTTTGGACTCATGAATGCTCCCGCATACTTCATGAACATGATGAATAAGGTTTTCATGGAAGAACTGGATAAGTTCATGGTGGTATTCATCGACGACATCCTTGTCTATTCACCCACCATCGAAGAACATGAACATCATATGAGAACTGTGCTCGAGAAATTAGCCCAACATCAGCTCTACGCAAAGTTCAGTAAATGTGAGTTTTAGCTACAAGAAGTTGCCTTCCTAGGCCATGTACTATTAGCTGAAGGTGTCGCAGTTGACCCAGCCAAGATTGAAGCTGTAAAAGAGTGGGATCAACCCTATAATGTGACAGAAGTCAGAAGTTTCTTAGGATTGGCTGGATATTATCACCGATTCATCGAAAACTTCTCCAAGATAGCCCGTCCAATGACCAATCTTCTGAAGAAGACCAAGGAGTTTGAATGGACACCCAAGTGCGAACAAAGCTTCCAGGAATTAAAACAGAAGCTTACCACAACTCCTGTGCTAGCATTGCCTGATATCAGCAAAGATTTTGTGGTCTATTGTGATGCATCCCGTCAAGGACTTGGCTGTGTATTGATGCAAGATGGAAAAGTAATAGCTTATGCTTCTCGATAGTTGAAAGAACACGAGAACCGATACCCTACTCATGATCTTGAGTTAGCAGTAGTTGTGCATGCCTTGAAGATCTAGAGGCACTACTTGATAGGCAACAAGTGTGATATCTACACCGACCACAAGAGCTTGAAGTACTTTTTCACTCAAGAAGATTTGAATATGAGGCAACGCCGATGGCTTGAGTTGATCAAGGACTATGACCTAGAAATTCACTATCATCCAGGAAAAGCTAATGTAGTCGCACATGCTCTTAGTCGCAAGAGTTACTGTCACACCTTGATCACTGAATCAGTACCACCTGAGCTCAAGGGAGAGATTGATGATTTCCAACTAGAGATACTACTGTATGACTTGTTGAATGAGCTCCGCATACAGTATGATCTCACAGATCGCATCTGTCAAGCTCAGAAAAATTGTGAAGAGATTGAATATCTCCGTGGTCTGATGAAACTAGGCTACAAGACCAACCACCATGAAGATGAACAAGGAACCATTTGGTTCAAGGACAGAATCTGTGTACCTTCTGATCTAGCCTTATGAGAGGAAATTCTGTCAGAAGCCCATAATTCTAAGTATTGTATACACCCTGGGAATTCAAAGATGTATCAAGACTTGAAGAAACACTTTTGGTGGAAAGGCATGAAGACAGATATTGCAGGACATGTGGCACGTTGTGACACCTACAACAGAGTCAAGGCTGAACATCAAAGGCCTGCAAGATTGCTAAAGCCTCTTGACGTTCCCGAGTGGAAATGGGAGAGCATATCCATGGATTTCATAATTGGATTGCCCCATTCACAGAAAGGCAATGACTCCATATGGGTGATTATTGATCGTTTAACCAAGATTGCTCACTTCGTACCAGTGAAGACCAAGACCAATGCAGAAAAATTAGTAGATCTATATATTGAGCATATTCTCAGATTGCACGGAGCTCCCTCTAGTATTGTATCTGATCGTGGTCCTCAGTTTGTGTCCCGATTCTAGGAAGCTCTGCACAAGTCTATTGGAACTAAACTTGATTTTAGTACCGCTTACCACCTGCAGATGGATGGACAGACAGAACAAGTAAATCAGATCTTAGAAGACATGCTTCGCGCTAGTGTACTGAACTACGGCTCTGATTGGGAGAAGTGCTTACCCTATGCAGAGTTCTCTTACAACAACAGCTACCAAGACAGTATCAAGATGTCGCCGTTTGAAGCTCTGTATGGCAGACCTTGTAAGACACCTCTAATGTGGTCTCAACCGGGAGAAAGATCGTTCTTTGACTCCGCTAAGATTCAAGATGCCGAAGAAGGAGTTGCTCAAGTAAGAGAGAATTTGAGAATTGCTCAAAGTCGATACAAGAGCTATGCTGACAAAAGGAGAAGAAGACTTGAGTTTAATGTGGGAGACTTCGTCTATCTCAAGGTATCCCCGCTACGTGGGACTGTTAGATTCCATGTGAAAAGGAAGCTTGCCCCTAGATTTGTTGACCCATACAAGATTTGCAAGAGAGTTGGGAAGCTCACCTACAAACTTGAGCTATCCGAGGAATTGATGGGTGTACACTCTGTATTCCATGTCTCACAGCTACGCAAGTGTTTGAGAGTACCCGATGAAGTAGTTCCAACTGATACACTTGACATTCAAGACACACTCGAGTATAAAGAACATCCTATCAGAATTCTACGCAGAGATACCAAAGAGACCCGAAGCAAGACTATTCCTATGTGCAAGATCTAATGGAGTAATCACACTGTGAGAGAAGCAACATGGGAGAAAGAGTCTGACCTCCGGCTATGATATCCTTACCTCTTTGAAGAGTACGTTACGCTTTAATCTCGAGGACGAGATTCTATTAAGAGGGTAGGACTGTAACAACCCAAAAATCTATACACCAAAAATACCAGCTACAAAATTTTTCTCAAGAATCCCATGTGATGATGAGTGCCATGTATAGAAACCCAACCTAAGAGATGCATTAGGTTTAACCTAACCTCAGTCAACATATAAGCATGGCATGTCATTAGATATCTGTGTTTATTAATTTCCAACAAATATAATGTTGCATACATTGTTAAATTCAAAATGTGATTTGAATTTCCATTTGAGTTATGATTGCTAAACAACTCCAATAAAATAATAAACCATAAAGTTATTATTAAAACAAAATTCCCTAAACTCCAATGAACAAGTCACCTCAGTTGTGAAATCAAATTTCAAACCAAATTTGAATTCAAACAAATGGAAAAGAAATGAAAAATGGAAAAGGAAGAAGAGAAGAAGGCCTCCCAGCCAGCTGATCGGCCCAACCCGCATGACCAGCGACCGGCCTAGCCAGCCACCGGCCAGCCCCGCCAACGCGCTGCAACCAACCCGCCGCTCGGCTCACGCGGCCCAGCTTGCGGCCCAGCGTCGCCCGCGCGCCCGTCAGCCTCGCCCGCGGTCGCTACCACATTGGCCCCGTGTTTCAACCGCACATTGCCCATGCCCTTGCATCTCCCCGTCCCCGCTTGCAGCCGCTGCCTACTGGACCCAGCATGTTAGCGCTATTGGGCTTCTTCCCCACGCCGCACTCGAACCACTACGCGACAGAGCTCCAACAGCAATGGCAGGGTGGGCCAGGGGTCATGCCCAGGGCATGGTCCTATCCCCCCCTTGTGCCACGCCCACACAACCCCGCGCACACCATTGGATGCAAGCTCACGCCCCGATCGCCCTTGATTTTCCCAACCGCCGATCACCGGGCTCGCCGATCCCCGCTCGGCTATAAGAGCCTCAGCCGAGAGCCCTAGCGCTTGTCCCATCGCCCGTCGCCACCTCGATGGCCAACCTCAGCACACCCGAACCAAGAGAGGAGAGGGAGAAGGGGGGAAAGGGAAGCGCCGAAGCTGCTGCCGGGGAAGAACCGGGAGCACGCCGGAGTTCGGAGCACCACCACGGGTCGGCACTGCAGGGCTTCTAGAACTACACGGCCGCAACTCATCACGGCATCGCTATCCTCTCTTCCACAGCACCCACGGTGAGCCCTCTTTTCGAACCCTCTGCTTGCCACCAGACTCTGTCACACCGGCCATGGCGCTCCACACCAGGAGCATGTAGGCCAAGGTCGTCGCCGGCCGCTGAGAACACCCGCACCCACGCACACGTCTGTGACCACGCCGTGACCACCCCGCTGGAGCCCCGTTGATCACCCGCGTGCCTCGCCGTCATCTCCATGGCACCGTGGCCACCGAGAAATCCCTACTGGCCACATGGGAACACCGAAGCCCCGCCTTGAGCCCTGGACACTTCACCGTGCCCCCACGAACTTGCAGTAGCCTATACCCGCTCAAGCCGTGCCACCCGGAAGGCCACACATGCGACTTCACCATCGGCAAGCACTACCGAGCCGCCGCTCGCTGTGGCCAGCACCTTGGAAAGCTCTAGCCGCCACCTTGACCCCTCAGACGCAGTCACCATGGCTCGGGGAAGCTTTTCCCCTCCCTAATCGGACACCAGAGCCACCGCAGGGGCTCACTACGAGCTCGCCGCCGGCAGGAGCACCACCGCGGTAAGAAACAGGGGAACACCCCTCACCGGCCACCTGTGCGTAGACTCGGTGCACGTGAGCCGAGCCAAGGAGAAGAGACGGGTGGACTCGGTCCACCGTAGACCAGTCTGTGGTCCGTGGACCAGCAGTAATTGGTCCACCATAGACCGCAGCCGTGGACCACTACCCAATACGAGCCCACGGTCGTGACGTGGCCGCGTCACAGCGTGCCACGTGTTCGGCCCAGCCCAGACCGGCCCAACCCAAAGCCCAACCGGCCTAGTTCGGACCCGGCCCGTATTGACCGTTGACTGGTCAATGCTGACCGTTGACCTGGCCCCACCTGTCAGTGACACAGACACCCTGGACCCACACGTCAAATGCTAACATCATGGTGATGTCACGTGGGACCCATATGTCAGAAGCCAGCATAGCCAAGGTGACGTCATGCTGTCGTAACGTCGACATCGGCAGATGACGTCAGCAGCCCTGGCCCCACATGTTAGTGACCCTGACCATTGACCAAAGACGTTGACTGTTGACTCGTCGTTGACTTTGACTGGACCCACCTGTTAGTGACTCAATAGCCTCTGGCCCCACCTGTCGGTGAGCATGACGTTGATGACGTCATGCTGATGTCATGCTGACGTCAGCTAGACCCCACCTATCAGCTCGGAACCATGATGCTGACGTCATGCTGATGTCAGCAAGCCACGTGGCCCAATCACAGCGTGACACGTGTCAGCCCAGGATTAATTCAGCCTTTTCCATTTTCAGAAATAGATTTAAACTTCGGAAATTCATAACTAATTCATATGACCTCAGAAAAATACGAAACCAGGACCAAAATTCATATAAAATCAAGCTCTACGCAATGAACCCATGTTTGAGTGCATATGGCACTTTTGAATTTTCATTGCTTCTTTGTGCTATTCTATAGACGTCGCTAACGCGACTATATTACGATCGTTTGCAGACTCGGAGGAGAAACAGATAGACGAGGAACGTGAGTACCGTGAGGAGTACGGAGATGACTACACTGAAGGTGCCACATCCCACCCAATCTCGTAGCACCTATTACGCATGGCTAATATAGAAATGCTAGCGCTTACTTTATTATCATGATCACATTTGCATGGTAGTATGCTTTCTTGATGGCCTTTACCTTGACGCAACCTTACCCCTGCTCACCCTGCTGTTAGGCTAGTCACACGCTTGCTAACATATTTCAATGCTTATTACTTCTACTACGCTTGCACTATATGAAGGCGTGGTGGAAACCGATGTTATCTGGACCATGGGAAGAGTGCTACGTGTGTGACTTGGGTGCGTGGAGGGTGAGGGTTGTGTCGACCAAGTTGGAGTATGCGACGAGCCTGGGGCAAGTCTTACCATGGGGTGCTACCTGGGCACCCCTGGAATGGATACCTGTGGTGGGTAAATGTTATATAAGGTGGCCCTAGGTGTAAACCTGTGATGGGAGGAGCCCAGGGTGGAGGTGTTGTGGTGGCACGGTAAATAGAAACCCTGATGAAGACATTCTGGCTTGGTCATCCCTAAGGACTTACTAGTACTCAGATTCACCGGGAACCCTTACGTACCACTCGCCCTATATGGTGCGGGACGGCCGGACTACTTGGTAGGATATTGCCACTACTGCTAGGTTGATAGCGGACAGTGTAAGGAGGTACGGGGTGCGGTGGATTTTCCCCACACCCTTCCGAGACTTCATGGAGACCTTGTGGACCCGGCTCATGACTCACAGTTTCAGCCACCCTAGACTGGACTTGGGGTGTACCAGCGCTGAATGGTAGAGTGGCATTATCCTAGGCTAGCAAGCGGCCGGAATCAGCCCAGTTGACGACGGTCAGCGAGGAAGGCGGATCTTGTGGTTATGTAAAACCTCTGCAGAGTGTATGGTTGATCGATCGATACATGTACCGACTTGTCGGCTATGGACCTTTCCTGGGTTTCGCTTAAACTAGATAGTGAGATGAGTCCTTCTCTTTCTTCCCTGGGAGTGAGTGTTCAGACGTAGCCAGGGGCTACGAGCCATGAGACAGTGCCGAGAGGGAGTTGGCCTGTCGACTGAGCGATGGTATTGGTGTGGTATGGTGATGGTGTGGATATGATGGTATATCGATCCCAGGATCGAAACCTGGCTCAAGAGTGGGAAAGAGGGTGAAATGTGTGTGAATGGTGTTAAAACTTAACCAACTATTATTATGAACTTAATATGCTAAATACATAGGAAACCCCAGCCTTATAGGTTCCTTTGAATATATCCGACTTGCATCCAATTACCACAAAGCAATGCTCATAGGGTTGGGAGTGGCCAGTACAAATCGTACTGATAAATTTTGGCATACAGGTTCTGCTGAGGAGTATAGCTCCGAGGAGTTTGACGATTGAGGGATTCGTGCCTACGCTCGAGTTTGGCAATCTTATCTTCAAGTTGTTCTGAATGAATGCTACTTTTGATTCCGCCAATGCGGCGATGTAATAATTTATATAATTCCGCACTATTTATACTCTGATATCATCGTTGTATGTATGTGATATTCGACTGTAATTTGGGTAATATGATCTACCACGGTCTTATTACACTTCAACTCTGTGGATTTTCCATTGTGGAAATCGAGGTTGTTTCAATCACTTTGAGTAAAGCTCTCATGTGTAGTTCTCTCACTGTTCTGCCTCTGCTCCTCCCTTTGCTTGTCCACTCGGTTGGTCCGATTTGTACGTAGGTCTTGAGTTTCTTATCGTGGAATCTGGATTATTCCTTCACTTGCCAGTTGCTTATTAACTCTACCAAACCAGAAAGCAAAAGATCCAAAGTCACATTCTAGCAAGAAACCAGCTACTACAAGTACCTTTGGATTTTTTCCCCTGAAAATGAGAGAAGAAATTAAGACTATACTCCCTTGATCACCTTAGTAGTGGTACTAGTACATTCTAACTCGTTGAATGCATATATACTGAGGTGACGATATGTTAACAGTGATTGTTGACAGCATTAAAAAAAGCAAGCAAGATTAAAGGCCAGTAGTTAGGTACGTATATACTATAACCATTATATATCCTGCACTATATATATCGTCAGTTCTCCGTTCTCACCTAACGGACGCAGGATGCTTGGCTAATGGCTAACTTTGGGTTGACGTGGTGATTGTCTGGGTGGTGTTGGACCGGTACTCGAAGAGGAGCTAATAACCATCATTGATTTGTCCGAGCAGTCAAGAGCGCGACTACAGCTCCAACCGATCCTCAGGTGCGCAAACTCCGCCTCGCCCGACCCCTGGGGTAGGCTCCGCCTCGGATGACACTAAGGCCACGGGCTCCGCCTCGCCCGACACCAAGGCCACGGGGCTTCGCCTCGCACGACCCCTGAGGGCGGACTCCGCCTCGCCCGACTTCTGGGGGCAGGCTCCGTCTCGTCCGACACCAAGGTCATGGGCTCCGTCTCGCTCGACCTCTAAGGGCTGGCTCCACCTCATCCGACCCTTGGGTTTGGGCTCCGCCTCACCCGACCCTTAGGTTTGCGCTCGCCTCGTCCCACCCTTGGGTTTGGGCTCCGCCTCACCCGACTCTTGGGTTTGCACTCCACCTCACCCGGCCTCTAGGGAGGAACTCCGCCTCGCCCGACCCCAAGGCCAGGGGCTCCGTCTCGCTCGATAGAGACTCATACCGCCGCCAACCACTCTAGGCCCAAGCGTATGGGCCTAAGTCAAAGCTCTGACGCCAGAAAAGAAACTGGCATGCCTCGATGTAGCCCGCGACCCACGACGGGCCATACCTGAGGGTTCACTCAGGAACAGCATCGGGCGTACCGGTGTTGTTCTGCCTAACCCCCATACGAACACTGACGGGCGCGTCAGTTCGCCATGATGTCCGCCAGGACGGAGTGGAGCGCCATGACCAGCAGACGACGCCTGCACATGGCGCCAGTGATGGACAGGGCCGCGACGAGAAACTGTCCCTGTTGACATCTACAGGGTCTACGGGACCCGCATAGAGGAGAAAAGGGACCCGACAATCTTAAAGGACTTCTTCCTCTTACTCTCTTCTCTTCCTCCACTGTAATCCGTGCTTTCCCTTGGCCTATAAAAGGAAAAGAAGGGCGCCCCCAAGGGGCATCGGACCAACGATTGCAACACATCGCATCGAACCATCGACTCAAATCCGATCGATCCATCAAACCCCGAACACGCAGCCAAGCAGCGATCGAGCTCTCGGCACCCATTCGTTCCTTCCACTAGAGACTTAGGACATGTCCCTCTCTCGACCATTTGTAACCCCTACTATGAACTTTCAGTGATAGTAACACGAGTAGCGCCAACGAACTGGACGTAGGGACATTCTGCCCAAACCATTATAAAACTCGTGTCCTCTAAGCACACCATCCGAGCCAGACGCATAATATTAGAAATTTACTAGTCGGTGGCAACTCCAAACACCAACAGTTGGCGCGCTAGGTACGGGACTTTTGCGCGTCTCGACGTACACACCAGGCCTCGGATGGCTAGTCAAAATGTCAGCTGGGTCTTGGGCGCGCACGTGCGCTTCGGGGATCTGGACTTCATCATCACGACGGAGGGAGAGCTGGCGCTGGCTCCAGCAGCCGTCCAATCACTCCAATTCGCCAGCCTCGATGCGATCGCCGAGTTGCTTGAGGAGCTGCAGCTGTATGCACTGGAGGCCCGCGCTTCCAGGACCGGCCAGCTCCTTGGCTTCGACTACGGGAGGTTGGAGCGCCAGCTCGGCGCCTTTCTGGGACCCCGACCATCCCGGGAGGACCTGCGCCACCTTACCTTCTCAATCGCCAATGTCATGGCATAGCTTGCTGGAGGAGAGCCTCTCTCCCTGGAATACCTTATCCAGAGCGCCCTGACAGTGCTTCCATTCGGTCTGCGCAACGCTGCAGAGACCGTTGGCCACTTTGTGGCGCAACGCATTCCTTGGTCCCCAACGAACGGCGAGTTCGTGGGGATGACCGAGTATGTCATAGAATCTTTCCACGACCTTCTTGCTGGAGAGTCGGAGTCATCCTCTGGCTCTAACTCAAGCAGGGGGAGTCATCATCCCTCTCGTGAGTGTTTTAGGTAGGTACCCTCGAGGGACACCTCGAAAGCATCCACGAAGAGGAGGCCACCCCAATGAACGACCTCGATGATGAGGTCAAGGGAGAGATAGGGCCCCACCCCGCCTGCAGGTGGAGCAGCTGATGGCCCAGCACCTAGAGCTCGAGGAAGCACGACTCCACCTCAACTAGGAATGCGCGGAGCTCGATCGAAAGATCGAGCGCCACGGAGACGGTGGGTGCGCGCACCATGGCCCGCGACATGAACAGGAGGATCATCGCAGATGATGAAGCCCTCCACACTTTGCCCAGGCGAGCCAGAACATTGCTGCGTCGGCGGCCTTGCTCCATGGACTTCCAAAGCCCGCGACGCCCACCGCGAGATTCGCACACTGCTTGAGTGTGTGACAGCGCTGCAGGCCAAGAGCTCGCTGTCTCGGCAACGCGAGCTCGATGCCAGCCAGTGCACACCCTCAAAGCGACCCGACAAGGATGAGTTAGTCCACTAGGAGCCACAAGGCGACAGGTAGCGCATTGTGGTCCCAGTGCATGAGCGTCTTAGCCACAACCGTGACGCATGCGACACCCTCGACGCCCACAGACGCTATGACAATGACAAGGACCGAAGCCCGAGCTCTAGCTTGCTGGGGCCTCAGGTCTTTGGTCGACACATCCTCAATGCCGCCTTCCCGCCAAGGTACCGACCACCAACCAACATCCTGAAAATACTCTAGGGAAACGAACCCCAGACTGTGGTTCGAGGATTATCGGCTTGCCTGCCAAGCAGGTGGAGCAGATAATGATAATTTCATTATCCACAACCTTCCATTGTTCCTGGTCTATTCGACGCTAACATGGTTGGAACACCTTCCGTCCAATAGAATCCAAAGTTGGGTGGACCTGAAAGAGATCTTCGTGGGAAACTTCTAGGGCACTTACAAGCGCCTTGGGAACCCATGGGATCTCAAGAACTACCGACAGAAGGCTAGAGAAATCCTTTGAGGGTACATCCGGCGCTTCTCTCGGTAGTGCAACAAGTTGCCTAATATCGCCGACGTCGACGTTATAGGAGCTTTCCTATCTGGGACCACCTGCGAGTCCCTGGTTCACAAGCTAGGACGTAACTGATGAGGACATGACACCCATGCATATGACCATGTTTGTCGCATGGTATGGAGGGGTAGGAGGCCAGCAAGGGTGTCCAAGTCAAGAAGGAGGTCCAAGGCTAATTTGGTTTGAATCCCCGAGGTGGAGGCCCAAAGCAACTCAAGTTTGAGTCTACCTCGGCCTCCAGGACCAGTCTGGCTTAAACTGGTCATCCAGGATGCATCCGGACTCCGTTTTCGACGATCCACATATGGTTGGAAAGCTAATTTGATAAGGAAGTCAATCCAAGTGGTCTCACATCAAAACACCTTCAGAATCAATAGGAATCATCGAAACAAGTCAGCATCTAAGATCTACCAGGGTGCTACGATACCGTCTTTTGGTCCGTTGGACCGTGTATCGTGTTTGGGCCCATTAGGGGGCGCGTCTAGGGGGTGACACCCAAGACTCTATAAATAGAAGTCATTGCTCTCCTTAGGGTTTGGGTTTTATTTAGTTCTTGATTTCTATGTGAAACAGACATCGTTTTGCTGTAACTGTGCCGCCAAGGCTGCTTGCTGTGAACTAGGGCCCCAGTTCTTGATCTTGTTCGCCTATGGCGATTAGTCATTTTGAATAAAGACTTGACTCCTTCTTGTTATCATAAGCCTCATATTTATTTGCAATTTCAGATTGCGTTTATTCCATTCTTGCTTGTGTTCTCGATTCGCTTGCAGGAAAGCCTTCTCGACGAGGTCAATCGCATTCGCGTGGTTGATAACCAACGGAGCAGTGGTGTGACGATTGCGGTGGTCCGAATCAGTCTTGGTTCGAAGCCTAGATCGTGAACGTCGAGTCTCCATCAATCAACGCTATCATACCTTTCGGAAGATCGAGCCTTGTCTACATCAAGTGATATCAGAGACCTTGTTGCCCGTTAGGTATAACTTTATTTTCCCCTTTAGATTGTTACTGTTTTTGCATTACCTATAGTCCACAAAAAGCCAAAAAAATATACACTATCATATATTTCCTGTCCTATAGCCTCATTGTGCCGTGCAAATTCATCTCTATTTTGTGTTGTTGAGTTCGTGTCCTAGGGCAAGTTCTGGTTGCTGGTTTTAGATCGTTTTTAGTCCAGTTTGTGTTTTTTTCTTTGTTTTTCATCATAATTCGTGAACACCTTCAAGTCTTGTTGTGTTTCCTTTATATCCATTAAACCCTAGTCCACGCTATCTAATTTGTTATCTATCAAATCCTTGCTGCCGTGACCAATTTTGCGCGTATTGTTCCCGTTTTTTCCTCTAATTCGGAGTTCAGTTTGTAAAACTGGTCTAGTTTTCGCATACGAACTCGAATTTTGACGTTCCATATATCAAAATTGATTAGAAAAAAAATTTGGATCCATCGTCCCTCGCTTTGTTGGGTTCAGAAATTTTTATTTTGGCCAAAAATTAGTCACAAGATCATTTTTTCGTGGTCACAAGCTTTTGTCGATTTTGAGCACATCTTCTGAAATTTCCATAGGCCACACCTTTCACTTGTTTAAGCTTATGTTTTCGGTGGTTACTTCTTTTGTGCTCCTAAGTGAAGAAAAAATATCAAAAAATAAAAAGAAAAAGTCAAAGAATCCCAAAAAACAACAACAACCCAAAAATAGAGAAAAAAGAGAGGAGCAAAAGTGGAACAATATCTAGAGGAGCACATAGAGAGCGCCATTTGGGTTGTGTTTGTGTGTGCTGATTTCTGCCTTATTCCTAATCATATCCCTACTGTTCACATCACTTGATACATCTGGTACTTAGAACATGAGTAGGCCAGCAACTAAGATAAGTACTTGGGATACTTATTCAGCTTTGCTATTCAATTACAAATTTTGTTATTCCTTGCTACTATATTGTGCCTATCTAAGCTCCATTTTCTTCTAACCAAGTACAGGTTTGCCTTGCAACTGTTATACTCAAGCTACAACGGTATCACAGTCACCGACCGATTGCACCACCGGTTGCTTTGGTAAGAACACTTGTAAGACCGTGGTAAGACGCTTGAGAGCTGAGTGCCTTGTTTTTCCTTGTCCACAACCTAAGTAGTTAATAGGGATAATACTTTTGTGTTGTCTTTTGCTATCTTCTAACAATGACAGGTTGTTCGTATCCACCGACTTATGATGGTATAGGTGCTGATGAGTACATGAAGTGGGAAATTACCATCGATAACATATTTGCTACTCGTTTTATGTGTCTAAGGAGGAAGGTAAAAAATGCAGCTAGTGTTTTGCGACATTCTGCTTTATCTTAGTGGGACTCTTTAGATCCTTCTGATAAACCTCAAACTTGGAATGATATGAAACTTCTTATGCGAGAAACCTTTGTTAATCCACCTCCTGTTTTGACTTCATATGATGAGGTGCACCATTTAGAGGAAGAGTCTATTGTTATTCCTCTTGCTATAACTAACCTTTTGTAGGATAATATACATAAGCGAGAGGATAACATGGAAGAAAATGAAGAGCTCACAACCTCATATGCAAATTTAGAACCATCACTTCACAATGCACCTATTACTTCTGCTGAGAACATAGGTAATGCCCATGGTGCTACACTCACGGAAGGTGAGAATTGTTTTAATATACTAAATTCTTCCACAAATCATGCTATCATAGAGCAATTGTTAGTGGAACTCTATCTTGATTTATCTCTGTCCCATGATAATTTGCTTGAGGTTCCTTGTGATAAAGATGAATTGGTTGATGATGCCTCAGTTTTACATGTTTTGGAACCAGTCACTTATGCTGAAAATAAACATGTTATTCATATTGCTACTAAAACTTATGAGTTCAA